>NW_021620409.1:105352-107448 GCF_004785775.1 Grammomys surdaster | reverse complement strand
GCCCCTCTTCCCTCCCCCCCTCTCATGTTTCCGGTATGATTTTTCTCTTCAGTCATTGTCCATAGGACTCAGAGAAGTGGTGGAAATATGTAGCTGCAGACTTGAAGTTCTATCTCCAGGTTTATCTCCAACTTTGAGGAAATGGATTAACATCACGGGCAGAGCCTCAGCCTGCTTCCTTATAGCACCCAGGACCACCAGGGAAGGTGCCATCCACAGTGATTGGGCCCTCCCACAGCAATCAATCAATCAATCAATCAATCAGTCAGTCAGTCAGTCAGTCAGTCAATTGGTCAATCGGTCAATTGGTCAATCGGTCAATCAATCAATCAATCAATCAATCAAGGAAATGTACCACAGGTTTGCCCACAGGCCAATCCAGTGGGAACATTTTCTCAAATGAGGTTCCCTGTCCAAAATGACTCCAAGTGTCAAGTTCATACAAAACCAGCCATCGAAGGACAATAGTGAGGCCATATTTTTAGCTGGTTGAGCAGTTAGGAATCTGCAGTTACCACTGCTCACAGCTAAAAGAAGATTCTGTGGCCAGACGTGACAGTCGTTCTGACCAATAGTCATAATCAAGTATTTAAAGGGTAAGCTGACAGATATGTCTACTTAGCAAAGCAAGTGTTTGCTTGCTTTAGGACTTGTGGTGAGTACGTGTGTGTGTGTGTGTGTGTGTGTGTGTGTGTGTGTGTGTGTGCCAGAGAGCAACCTCAGATACCACACCTCAGGCACTGTCACTTTTAGAGACAGAGTCTTTCACTGGTCTGGAACTTATTAAATAGGCTAGACTGGCTGACCGGGGAGCCCAGGGATCCTTCCGTCTCTGCCTCACCAGTTCTGGGACCCGGGACCATAAATGTATGCCACAGTACCCAGCCCAGCCTTCCTTCCTTCCTTCCTTCCTTCCTTCCTTCCTTCCTTCCTTCCTTCCTTCCTTTCTTTCTTTCTTTCTTTTTTGGGGGGTGGGAGTGGCTTCTCTGTATATCTGGCTCTTCTGGAATTCTCTCTGTAGACCAGGTTGGCCTTGAACTCACAGAGATCCTCCTGTTTCTGCCTCCCAAGTGCTAGGATTAAAGGTGTGTGCCACCAGTCCAGGCTTGTATACCCTGCTTTCTTAAACTGTGTCTTCTGGGGATCAAACTTGCAAGGCGAGCACTAAGCGAGACATTTTCCAAGCTCTTTTTTTTTTGAGTCTTGACAATTAAATCTGGTAGATGCAAGATGAAGATAATGAGCAGAAGATAAGGAACGAATAACCTGGATTTGGTAAGTCTGAAAGAGTCCCTTTTCAAAGTGATCTGAATGGGCCAATAGAGAGAGTGGAGAGGACTTCGGGTCAGCCTGGCTGGAGGCAGCTCTGCCTGTCACAGCCTGGTTGCTGTGTCCTCTTATCTCAACAAAGCCCCAACTCTTATTTTACATATTTTTACATTACACACATAATGTACACACACCGTTACATTACAATACATCCGTGGCTGTCATCCGTGAAGCTATGTGGCTATTTTTGGTGACGCTCTTGGACCTGTATTGTGAAAGGTAGGTGGTGAGCCAGCACCCAATACAACAGTATGTCCTCATCATGGGCTGTGGCCTGGCCTTCAAAAACTCCTTGACTGTCTAGCCTGACAGTGCTGTCTGAACATCTGCTGGAAATAGAAGCCAAGCAGCTGTGGGGACAAACATCAGACAGGCTGGAGATAGTGACTCTGGGTCAGCATGACAACAAGCCGCAGCCGTCTGTGAAGGCAGAGCATAGATAAGAGATTCCATCCATCAGAATTGCCGGAATATTCACTAGGTGAAACCCTGCAAGGTCAGGTCAAATATACACTGAGGACTCTATTGACATATATATCAAATATATTCTGATCACACGAGGACTCACCAATGAATACATGTTCACAGAGTAAGCGAATAAGTATCTGTATTTGGGACAGTTCTGGAAACCTCCATTCCTTGCTACAAGTGGTTATCAGAGTGGAGAGTAGAGAAAAGCAGATTGGCAGTAAGGAAGTAGATATAATCAGTGTGTGTGTGTGTGTGTGTGTGTAAGTGTGTTTGTGTGTGTATGTATGTGTTTCTGA
>NW_021620409.1:99331-105342 GCF_004785775.1 Grammomys surdaster | reverse complement strand
TGTATGTGTGTATTGCATGTGTATGTGTGTATTTTGTGTGTGTGAGTATGTATATTGTATATTTGTTTTATGTGTGTGAGTGTGTGTCTCTGTGTGTATTGTGTGTGTGAGTGTGTGTGTATGTGTGTGTGTGTACACACATGTCTATAAGGTAGAATAAAGGGAAAGTGAGAGAACAGAAAGGAGTGACCATGTAACCTCCAGGTATGATACCATTTGAAGATCCAGAGAGATGTCTTTGACACAGAAAGTCATTCTGTGGCTTATGTTTTACTGTTTATGTCTTTTCCTGAAAACAGGACATGCCTGCTTTTGAAAAGTCACAGGACGGTGAGAACGAGAGAGATCTACTGTATTTAGGCAAGGTTCCAGAGGCATTGTGTGATTTTATGGTGATTTTATGACGGGGCAGTTTTGAACAACAGATACTTTGAGCCACAAGTTACAACACAGTGCAGAAAGTGCTGACACGGGCAGATAAAAGTCAACACTAGTTCAAGTTCTGGAGAGGTCATGGCAAAGGGTGGGCATAGGGGACATGACACGAAAGTGCTTCCAACAGAAGTTGAAGTTACCACAATCTGGTAACTTCAGATTGTGAAATGGGTGGCTGGCAGCTCTGCGGGAACAGGAAGCAGAAGAAAGAGGTGAAGGTGGAGATTTAGTACAGTGAGGGAGGGAGCTTTGTCTGGTTTGTTCACTGGTGTATCTCAAGTGCTGAAAGCTATAACTCAATAAATCTATATGCAGGGACTGGAGACACAGTTGAGCAGTTAAGAGAGCGTGCTGTTCTTCCAGAGGATGCAAGTTTGGTTCTCAGCACTTGAATCAGGCAGCTTACAACTGCCTGTAACTCCCACTCCACAGGATCCAGCACTCTTTCCTGTCTTCTACAGGTACCTGCACACACATGGTTTATAGGTGTGGAGAGCCGCATAGTGCCGTGCCCTTAAGATGGCGCCGGTCTCCGCCTTCCGCCACCTGTTGGTGAGAGCTCTTAGGAGTAAACAAGTCCTTATTTGGCTGTGGCTGGTGATCTGGCTTGTCTCCTTGAGTGTGGACCTATCTGCTGTTGCCATGTGCCAGACAGGGGCTGACTAGTCCTAGAGTACTTAAGCCTGGGAGACGCTTTCCCCGGGGTCAGAAGTCAGAAGATTATTCAAGGGTCCTGAATAAACTGCTTGGAGAAGAGCTCACGCGTTGCGTCTTCCTTGCTGGTCGAGGGTGGACGTGACATATAGGCACACAGATACATAAATAAAAAAAATGAATGTTTAGCAGAATCTATTTGTAATCAGATAATCCTGGGTGCTATTGAGAGTGGACCATTAGTTGGAGAGTGTGAGTTTGTGGTTATTATCCAGGAGGACCAGCCACTTCCTGGACGTGGAAGGTGTGGAGTAGACAGGATATTGAAAGCACAAGAATGGGTTGTTCAGATGAAGGTTCCCCGGTGTCTATGAATTTTGTCCTGCAGAAGGACTGAGGCCAAGAGGAGGACGAAAGGAAGGAAGTGGCAGTGGTGTGGAAGTCCAGACGCAGCTGAACTGTACATGTTGGAGGACTGGAATCTGATGCCAGAAGGTGGGAGTCACTTAGAAGCCAGCCAGGTATTGAAGACTTGTTTCCCCTCCGTTCAGGGCCTCTGAGACCCATAGTCACTATCAAGGGGGATAGACTCAGCCTTGTGCACTCTGAGGTAAGAGAAACTATCCAGGCAGGGAACTAATTATTATTATTAGTTTGTCATTAGTCTTAGCAATTTGTGCTAAAATTTGCTCGGGGAGATTGCCAAAGATGGTTACAGAGTCAGCCTCTGAAGTAGGCATGGTTAGAGTGGACTGAGGACAGGGTCAGGACTGGCCTCCTTGTGTGGGCTCGAGATGTGGGAGAGGTGGTCCCAAAGCTGCCACACCTAAGTTGGATCACCGGGAGAATGCACTTGGAAGAGCTGAACTCTTATGGGATGCCTGTGTATGTATTTATGAAAAGGTAGTAAGCTTGGCTTCACGCTCACCTGGCTTCACGTCTGACATGTCATCTCGTGTTCCCATGTGTGCTCTGACTCCACCTCAGTCCCGTAATACCCATCTGCCTTGATACCACCACCAGGTACAAGCCAATAGGGGTTTCTCATCTTATACGCATAGCATCCAGAATTGTAACCTAAATATACCCCCTTTCTCCATAAAATTATGCAGTTTCAAGTATTCTAGTAAAGTATTAAAAACTAAACTACATGGAATTCCCTGGCCCTCATATCAGGGATCTTGATACAGCAGTCACCCTAAACTGTCCTTACTAGGAATCCTGGCTTTTTGATTAGCTAGGGGCTGAACATAGACACAAGCATTCTTCTTTATATTCCCCCACACGACTGACTTCCTGGTGCTATTTTTTATCTTCCACCCCAATGCTTTAGTTATCATTGCCTTTGCTATTTTTTTCCCCCTCTGTGGACTTCAGGCTTTTTAGAGGCTCTAGAGTTACATAGACCATGCTAGGAAGAGAGCTACAGGAAGACAGAGAAGGGCCTGGTCATTACTTCAGAAGCATTGCCCTGGAAACAACTCTGAGTGTGTTTGTAAGGGATCTAGATTAGGTTAATCAAAGCTAAGACTCACCCTCAGTGGGTGGTGCCCTTGACTGCGTTCACGATGCTGGCCACTGGTTTCTGCAGGGAGCGGTGGGTGCCGATTCCTAGGGTACCAGTCTGAGGTTCATCTGTAACTGATGAGGGTGAAGTGATCCAGGCTGGATAAGTAGTGTCACCATCTTCCCTCGGATTCTGGACCAAAGCCTCTCCCAGCTGACATTCAGCAATGCAGCTCTGCACCTTGATGTGGCCCCTGGGGGTCCCACTCCCAGGTTCATCAGACTGAGGAAGGCTGCTGTTTCTAGGATGCTCACAGCAAAGGCTGAAGGTCTGAGGGATGGAGACTAAGGCACAGTAACTTGTGAGCAGCAGTGGGAAGATGGGCACACATGTCAGGCTCTGCGGTTGGAGGCTGACAGCTTCAGAGGCTTCTGCCGATTGACAGAGGCCCCCAGGCCTCAGGCCTGGAACGGTAAGGAGAAAGCGACCCTGAGAGTTAATAAATACATAAATACGTTCTCTCTCAAGAGGTGTGCTCGTGTGGAATAAAGTGAGCTGAGTCCAAGAATTTATCACCCACCATTCTCATACAGTTGTGAATAGCTGTCTCCTAACACTTCCCCACCCTCATGTGTCGTGTCCCCTAAACGGGTGAGCTGCAACAACGATTCCTTAGTTTGTTTTTGAAGGTCTTTTGTCGCAGGAACTACACAAGTAACGGATACACACTAAACCAACAAGTTGGCCAGTGAATTTACGGGGGGGGGGGGTTTCCTCCAGAAACATGAGTGCAGGGGCACTCGCGCTCGTGCGGGTGACTCTTGCTATTGTACTCAAAAGCCAACCCCAGTGTAAGTGCTGACTCACCAAAGCTGCTGCACCGAGTCCACCTTCTGGTTCCCCTTCTGCCTCCTGTATCAGCTAGCACCCTGCCCCACCCCCAACCTCGCGCATTAGGATTATGTGTAGCTGGGCTGACATGGTGAGGTAGGAGGAACTGAGGGGCTGGCATCTCAGGTGAGGGGATGGTGACCCTCTCCACTTCTCTGAAGGGATGTCAGCAGGCCTGGTTTTAGGAAGGTCTTTTAAGGGCGCTCAAAGCTGCTCCAGGTTCAGCTGTGCCACTCCTGGACCGCAGTGTTCCGTAACAGGAGACTGTACTGCTGACTAAGTGCCTTCCACTCCTTGTCCCATGTATTCCGCACAGCTCTGTGGCTTAACAAGCCATGTCTGTGAGAAGCTAACTGATCCTTCCTTAAGCAGGTTTACTTAACCGATGATGGATAAGAAATTCCACCTTCTTTGAGATCCTCGCTCTGCTTTACTCCACACTGCCACCTAGTGGGCACACCCACAGAACAGCTCCTCCTCAGCCCATGTTGGCTACAACAGAGCATGTGTGGTTGGTAACCCAGGTTGGTTTTTTTTTTTTTTTAATTGCTTCCTATGAACCTCTAGGAAAACTTTATATTATAAAATGTGATATGTACTATCAGCTGACATCCCCAGGAAAGCACTCCGCCATACGACAGAACTCAACGCCATACAAAAAGAATAAAATCAAGCTTAACTCTTGGAAAGCTGAGGGTTACATAGCTGGAGTCTCACTGTTGAGCCCAGAAAGGATAAAATCAGGACCCAGTTCTTACTTTCCTTCTGGAGACAAGAGTCCATAGTTATTGTCACAAATCGTAGGACTTTAGAAGTTGAATTATTGAAGCTCTCTATACTTCTAATTTCCTTTCAAATATTTACATTATCATACATTACAATTAACTGTTGGTGTATGCCCTGTGAATTTGAGACACACCGACAGGTGTAATTACCATCAGCACCAAGATAACATAGTTTCATCATCCTTCCATGCCTTCCTGTCCACGTCTTTAAGTCACACCCCCACCCACCTATGCCTATGCAACCACTGGCCTGTTTCTCATCGCTGCATGTACCCATGGAACACAGCAAACCCATTTACTTTCACACAACTTGTTGGAGTAGTATTCCAGTACAGAACTGGCTTAATGCACGCAAATCTTTTCTATATCCCATTAACACAAAAATCCCCAGTTCTATCATATAGTTAGAGTGGAGAGAAATCTGGGCACACTCTAACTAACTCCCTTTGTGAAATTAAACAAAGGAGTTATGTGTTCCCAGAACATAGTAGAGGTGTGTCTTTAGGACTGTAATTAGGGATATTCCAGTTCAAAGCCAGGGAAAAGTCCAAGAACAGAAGGTTAAAAAGAACTCTCCAAGCCAAAGCAGCTTGTAAATCTAGCCAGGGAGATATGCTCAGGTTCCAAGGCCAGGATCTCTTCTCTCAGCGCTGCTTTCTGTCCTTTTGTTACTAACCTGCACCCTCTCCAGCCCACCCTGTGAGCCACCCATCCTGCTTTGCATTGGCAGCTGATTGGGCATATTAGTTACTGCTGTCTTGGCTCTGACAGAATATACCTGATAAAAGCAATTTAAGAGCTGAGTGTGGTGGGGGCGTAGCGGGGTGAGCCTGTAACCTCAGCACTTAGAAGGTGGAGATAGGAAAATCAGGGTTCAGATCAAGGTCAGGCCTGGATATTATGAGTTCAAGGGCAACTTGGGCTACTTGAAAGTCTTCTCTATAAAAACAAATAAACAAAACCAGAGCTAATGGAGGGACGTGTCTGCTTGACTTACAGATTGAGAGAGTACAGTTTGTTGTGGTGGGCAGCCCACAGCACTGGGGACATGCTCACATCTGGGCAAGTTGAATTATATTTTCTCTTATAATTCTTTCATATTATAAAGTTATAAATATATTTTCTTTTTTTTTTTTTTTTTTTTGGTTTTTCGAGACAGGGTTTCTCTGTGTAGCCCTGGCTGTCCTGGAACTCACTCTGTAGACCAGGCTGGCCTCGAACTCAGAAATCCACCTGCCTCTGCCTCCCAAGTGCTGGGATTAAAGGCGTGCGCCACCACCGCCCGGCTATAAATATATTTTCTTTATTGCTGCTGGCGAGGCAGCCATCTGTCCAAACTGACTTTCAACTCACTGTAAGCCCAGCCCAGACAGGCATTGCCCTAGGAGATGTTTCAACTTCCCCGGGGGTTGGGGGGTGGGGTTGGGATTTTGGATAAGCACTGCCATGCTTATGTAAATACATGATTTCAGGGCCAGTCAGATGACTCAGCAAGTAACAGTGCTTGCTACATAATACTGATGACCTGAGTTCAATCTCTGAGACCCACAGTGAGAAGAGAGAAACATCATCCTCTGACTTCCATATATATGTCATGACACACACGTACCTACACACACACACACACACACACACACACACACACACAAACACACAGAAAAAGAGAGAGGGGGAAAGAGAGAGAGTGAGAAAGAGAGAGAGAGAGAGAGAGAGAGAGAGAGAGAGAGAGAGAGAGAGAG
>NW_021620409.1:84057-99321 GCF_004785775.1 Grammomys surdaster | reverse complement strand
GAGAGAGAGAGAGAGAGAGAGAGAGAGAGAGAGAGAGAGAGAGAGAGGGAGAGGGAGGGAGGAGAGAGGCGAGAGAGAAACAAAGTTATTTTATTAATAATTTGAAACAATATTTCAAAATTATGTTTAAAATTGAAACATGACAGGTAAAACTAAAAGTTCCTTCTGCAGCCAAGTAAGCTGACTAGCTTCCTTTTTCATCGGAGCCTGGTATGCAAAAGCCACAAACGACAGCTTCTCCTTGGATGTATACAACCAGTTGCATGGATGGGTTACCATAAGACACTTGGACCAGTTTTCTGATGGCTTTTCATGATCTCAATGATGCCCCAAGCTTAGACAGGTGTTGCAGGATGCCTTTGGGAAGCCCCAGAGCTCACCATAGCTATCTCATCATGTCCAAGTGGCTCAAGTTGCAGAATAAGGGTGTGGTTGAAGCCATGTCTAGAACCAAGTCACTAGAAGAGCCACATCTCAGAGAAGGAGGTTTAACCAAATTTAATGCAGATGAATTAGAAGACATGTGTGATTTGAATAGGAATGCCCACCCCTATAGGCTCATATATCTGAATGCTAGTCCCCAGGGAGTGACACTATTTGAAAGGATTAGAAAGATTAGGAGGTATGGCCTAGTTGGAGGAAGTGTGTCACTGGGGTGGCCTTAGAGGTTTCAAAAGTCCTTGCCAAGCCCAGAGTCTCTTTCTGTGCTGACAGATCAGGATGTATATTCACAGCTACGGCTCCAGGTGTCTGTCTGCATGGCACCATGTGTCCTGCCTTGATGATAATGGACTAAAACTCTGAAACTGTAAGCAAGCCCTCAATTGTAATGATTTCTATTACAAGAGTTGCTATAGCTATGGTATCTCTTCACAGCAGCAGAACAATGCCTAAGACAATAAGGTAGGTGAGAAGCAGCTCATTGGAAGGTTGTTGGGTGGAGGAGGGGGGATGTCAAACACATTCTCAACTGTGCTGTCCTGGGTAAATGGTGGATTCTGTGATCCTGAGTCCCTCATCCTGACACTATGTCAAATGATACATCTCACACCCAGTTAGGGAAAACCAAGTTACGCCCCTGTCTTTCTTTTTTCTTTTTCTTTTTTTTTTTCTAGTTTTTCGAGACAGGGTTTCTCTGTGTAGTCCTGGCTGTCCTGGAACTCACTCTGTAGACCAGGCTGGCCTCGAACTCAGAAATCCACCTGCCTCTGCCTCCCAAGTGCTGGGACTAAAGGTGTGTGCTACCACTGCCGGAAAACCAAGTTAAATTAATGTTTCTTTTTTACAATTACCCTTGCTTTTGTCTTGCATACTCTTTTGTATATGGATGGATAATACATTGTTCTAAATGTCTGGCCCCAAGTGCCCTGTGCTTGTTTACTTTGAGTTCTGCCCCCCTGCCCCTCATGTATAACTTCTGATAATGTGAAATTATTTTCAGAAAGCTTAATAAAAAGTTTCAGGGTTGGGGAGGTGGTTCAATGGATCTCTGGCCACACAAGCTTGAGAACAAGCGTTCAATCCCTGGAAATCATGCAACAGGCCTGATGGGGCAGCTTGTAACCTCAGGACACTCCTGGGGAGGATGGGGAGTAGTCAGGAGATTCACCTGGAATGGTGCCAGCAAGTACACAGTACAGAAGTAGAAACAACAAGGTTGACCTGCTTCAGCAAGGATTCTCAAAAGTGGTCCTCTGACCTCTCTGCACACACCTGGGCATGTATACCCTTCGTGCACACACACACAAATTTAACAATTAATAATTTCATGTTTATATATACCTTCCCAAAGGAAAAAAAAAAGCATATACGCTTAAAGTTTTACCCTCCATTCTGGGAAAGGTCACAGAGACTAAAGAGAACCTTCTTCTCCTTGAGCGAGCTTTGTTTGCGGCTGACAAAAATCCAGCTCAAAGTGGTTTAGGCAAAGAGGATTTGTTCAGATAAGTAGATTCAAGGTATGGGATAGGCAGGACAGAGCAGGTACATATGTCACAGAACACACGTGTAGGTCAGCAGTCAGTGTCATCGACCTAGAGTCACAAAGTAAACAACACAGGCCTAAGCTATTTTGCAATCTCATGGAAAGAAGCGGAGACTCATGCTTGTCAAGAGTACTCACAGCACCCGGTGTCATTGAATTGCCTATTACACCATTTTGAGATAGCAATTCAAACGTTCCTTCCCTCCTCATTCCAGTGGAGCCAGGAAAGAGAACCCAGAGAACCCAGGGGGAGACTGGAGACAGAGGTTCAACATCTCAGTGTACAACTTTACTTTCAAAGACAAAGAACATTTAAAGAAGAAAATGTCCAAAGTGATGGAGGATGTTAGGACAGTGTCCCCTTTTCCTGTATCTCTGCTCATTCTGTGTCAATATCATTCTTGATTTAGCCCCTGTCAGGTTGGCCAGTAGTGAGACCCCAGACATCCTGGCTCAATGCCCAGACTTGACTCCTATTGGTCTCATTTGGCTACCATCCAAGCCTGAACCAATCATGGGTATGGTGGGACAGACATTAATACCTATTTTCTCTTGTTTTTCTGCAATGAAAAGACTTCTTTGTATTGAACGTATCGAGCTTCGGGTAAAGAAATAGATTTCCATTCACTCTTCATCCAAGTACAGCCTTTGCCCAAGCTCTGTTAAATTGCCCGCTAACAAAATGAGCTACAGTTTTTAACCCACAGCCCTGAAAGGAAGGAACACACATTCCCTTGTGGTCAGAGACACGGTGATGAACAATTCAGTCCAAGAGACTTAGGACAACCATTTGAGGGGCTGGGGCCCTGACAGCTCCCATTCGGAATGGCTTTGTCAAGCTGCAGCTATAGCAGGTTCCCAGACCTCAGTAGGCTGTCAAACCTTAGCCCAACAGACACCATGGAGGTGTCATTCAGACCTTGGAACCTAGCATGTAGTTTGTACACAGCAACACTTGACAAAACAAAGACCTGATTTGCCAAAGTCCGTGTTTCTAGCAAAGTCCCTAACTGTGCTAACCTTCCTTTTTAGCTCCAGTAGTTCCTCTCCTGGCTAACCGTTCTTGCTGACTGAGGTGTGTCAACCCAGGATGCAGGGTGGGCTCTTAAAGGCTCACCCTGAGAAATGTACAGGACTGCACTCAGGTCCCAACTACCCAGTGTAGTCATCAGCTGGCTAATAAAGACTTCCTATTGGTTTGTTCCTGTGTCTGATGGTCTCCTCTGGGGGATATCTCACAACATTGTCAGAGAGTGGAATTATGGTTGTAATTAAAACGCACACATGTACAGAAAAATGTCTGTTTTATAATCCAGTCTCTTCTCTACACAACTTCCAAGAGTTATAGCAGATATTTGACCCTATGTATCCGTTAGCTCATTATATTTATTGGTGTGAAAAAAATCGAACCACTTCCTCTTGAATATTTGGAATTTTATAATATTAAGAGGTGTGGGCTGGGGCTGGAGAGATGGCTCAGCGGTTAACAGCACTGACTGCTCTTCCAGAGGTCCTGAGTTCAAATCCCAGCAACCACATGGTGGCTCACAACCATCCGTAATGAGATCGGATGCCCTCTTCTGGTGTGTCTGAAGACAGCTACAGTGTACTCATCAATAAAATAAATAAATAAATATTTAAAAAAAAAAAGAAGTGTGGGTTCCAAGTCTTACTAAAATTTTTTTATTTTAATTTCTGAAGTAGCCAGCTATTTTTTTTTTCTGTCTTGAAGGCAAGGACTCCTTGTGTAGCCCAGGCTGGTCCAGATATCACAGTCCCAATTCCACCTCCTGAGTGCTAGGCTTACAGCCTGTGTCACCATTTGCTAGTTCTTCATGTTTCTTTTGTCTCCTTTTATTTTTCAGTGAGGTTGGAGATTAAGCTCAGAGCTACATTCACGCTGAACAAATGCTTTACCAGGGTCACATCGCCAACCCATTTATTTTTTGTTGTTGTTTTGTCTTTTTACTTTTTTTTTTTTTTTTAAAAAAAAGATTTATTTCACGCCCCCACAAAACCCACCCTTTAAGGTATGCAATTCGTGGTTTCAGCAAATCTGAAAGGGCATGCAACTGTCATCACTGTCTACACTACCTGGCTCCAGAACACTCTATCTGCTCTTAAAGGGTTGCTGTAGCTGTGGGGTCTTTGGACTGTCCCCCACAGAGCCAAGAGTCTCATTAACATGCCTCAGCAAATCCAGGTGGTGAAAAATGTTTTGAAACAGAGTCTCACTACATAACCCTGATTGCTATGAAGCTCTCTATGTAGACCAGGCTAGCCTCAAACTCATGACTGCCTCTGCCTCACGGTGTTAGGATTAAAAGTATATGCTACGCAGCCAGGCTTAAAGAAGGACTTTCTGCTTACAGCCAGGCAAAAGGAATGCCAAATCTTTCAGGATCTAGAATAAGGACAATGAGAAGTTCAAGGTTCAAGGCAGCAGGTTCTCTTACACCCTGGTCACCTCAGATGAGGAGAAGGCCGAGAAGCTGAAGCAATCCCTTCCCCCCTGGTTTGGCAATGAAGGAGCTAAAATGAACCAGACATCCTCCTCTGGACTGGACTGTATTAATATCCTGAAAAGCTGCTGAAGAGATGGCTCAATGGTTAAGAGCACCAATGCTCTTCCAGAGGTCCTGAGTTCAATTTCCAGCAACCACATGGTGGCTCATGACCATCTGTAATGGGATCCGATGCCCTCTTCTGTGCATGTGAAGACAGCTGTAGTATACTCATAGATAAAATAAATAAAACCCTGAAAAGCAAAACTAACATAAAGGACTGTGTACCCATCAATAGCCATTCCTGTCAGCTCCAGGCAACAACGAATCGAGTGTCCAGCTTCTGTGACTGTGTTGCCAAGGTATGTGTATCTCATAGAATTGGAATCATAAACAGGTAGCTGGAATTCTTTGCTCTGTCTGGACAGAAACTCTGGAATGGCAAGGAGCAAGTACTCCTAGAGCTGATAGCCCCTGAGTTATAGACACACACAAAGTGGGTTTCCAAAAAACCACTTTCCAGAACTAGAGGGCTATGCCTCAAGCTTTCAAAGCCTCTGAAGGCAGGAATTTATTGCTCTCAGTTTTTAGCTGACAGTGTCATGTGGCTGGAGTCTTCAGAATTATTTATTTTATGTATATGAATACACTGTAGCTGTCTTCAGACACACCAGAAGAGGGCACCGGATCCCATTACAGATGGTGTGAGCCACCATGTGGTTGCTGGGAACTGAACTCAGGACCTCTGGAAGAGCAGTCAGTGATCTCAACTACTGAGCCATCTCTCCAGCCCTGCTATTCCCCTTCTTAATATTCATTCACTCTTCGTATTTTTTATCTTCTTTTAGTGTTTTTGTTTTGTTTTGAAGACCATGTCTATGGTTTAGCTATGGCTGTCTTGGGACTCAATGTGTAGACAAGGCTAGCCTCAGACTCACAGAGATCCTCCTGTCAAGTGCTGGGATTATAGGAGTTGGCTATCAAGGTTGGTTCCTTGTAGTGTCTATTCTTGGTTATCTCTGGAGTTCTTTGGTGGCAATTTAGAGTTGCAGATATTTTGGAGGAATGGGGCAGAATCTCTTATAACTGGCCTGAACTGGCTATATAGCCAAAGATGCCCTGCCTGCCCCAGTCTCCTGACATGTCTGTCTCATCTTTCAAATGCTTGGTGGGCTGGCTGGTGTTGGAGTTCTGAGACTTCAGTGGAGAGACCCTAGGCTCCTCTGTAACTCAGCTATGTCTCAGTGTCAACATTGCTATCTCCATCAGAACTGAAAGCCAGATTCCTGTCTGTTTTGTGTAACCGAAACACTTATGGAGGTGGTAAATAGGCCTCCCAGACCCATCCGGAAATTGTATCAAAGAGCCTATGAGAAGCACACAGCATATAGCCATGGGAGGGACGTGGGAGCCTCCTGTGTGGATTCTTACCCCACCAACAGAGGCCCTGGCCGTGCACAGCTGTCTTCCACCGGTTACAGGCTTTGTGTATGTACTAGTTTCAGGTCAAGTTTACCAGTGGATCCTAAACCTGGTACAGTGCCAATCACAGGTTTTTTTGCTGACTCACAGGGGAAGTGCACCACCTTCTGTCATGATTGAGAATAGCCACAGAGGTACAGGATCATATTGGGAGTCCTCCAAGCCAATGCAAATTGCCTGGAGTGATCAGCTGGAAATACACTTGCCTCAGGCCTTCTGAAGGAGCTATAAGCACAGAACAGCTGGTCTCTAAGAGGGTCTGCTAGGTTCTAATAGCTGTGGACCCAGCGAGCTTAGCTCACTCACAGAACAGTAAACATTAAAGGGTGCTTACAAGAAAGACAATAATGTTAACTTTCCCCCTTTTCTCTTTCTCTTTTCTTTTTCTCTTTCTCTTTTCTTTTTCTCTTTCTTTCTTTCTTTCTTTCTTTCTTTCTTTCTTTCTTTCTTTCTTTCTTCCTTTCTTTCTTTTTCTCTCCTTCCTTCCTTCCTTCCTTCCTTCCTTCCTTCCTTTCTTTCTTTCTTTCTTTCTTTCTTTCTTTCTTTCTTTCTTTCTTTCTTTCTTTCTTTCTTTCGAGACAGGGTCTTACTGTGCAACCCTGGCTGTCCTGGAACTCACAACTCACTCTGTAGACCAGGCTGGCCTCAAACTTATAGACACCTGCCTGCCTTCGCTTCCCAAGTGCTGGATTAAAGGCAAGCACCACCACCCAGTCCTCTACTCATCTTCATGGCTGTGTTACACACTGTGTAAACACACCACATTTTGCTTCCCCACTTGTTAGTTGACAGACGTTTTGAATGTCTAGCTGCCAACAGTTGTATACATGTTTATGAGTCTAAGTTTACCCTTTTAGGAAATCATCATAGGTTTTCTTTTCTTTTTAAAATTTATTTATTTTTTTGTGAGTACACTGTCACTGCCTTTAGATACACCAGAAAAGGGCATATCAGATCCCAATACAGCCACCATGTGGTTGCTGGAAATTGAACTCAGGTCCTCTGGAAGAGCAGTCAGTGCTCTTAATCTCTGAGCCATCTCTCCAGCCCATCATCAGTAGGTTTTCTAAAGCACCTATACCATGGAGCTTGACTGTATGTCATATTTGGGCCAAATTTCACGTGTTTGTGGTACCCGATTTTCTCGAAAGTTGTTTTGTTTTGGATTTCAATCCCTGACTAGATAGTTAAGATACTATTTTAACATTTCCCAGCCAGGTATGATGATGGCATACACCACAATCACAGTGCTAAAGAAGTGGAGACAGGAGGATCATAAAGTCAAGGTCACCCTCAGCTATATAGTAAATTGGAGGCTAGCCTGAACTACATAAGAATGTGTCTCAAAACAACAACAACGACAACAACAACATCATCAACAATAACCAAAACACCACCTACAAAGTCTGGGTAGAGCTGTTAGTAGACACTTGCTTCCTTTTTTTTTAAGACTATATTTTATATTTACACATGAATACACTGTAGCTGTCATCAGACACACCAGAAGAGGGCATTGGATACCATTACAGATGGTTGTGAGCCACCATGTGGTTGCTGGGATTTGAACTCAGGACCTCTGGAAGAACAGTCAGTGCTCTTAACCTCTGAGCCATCTCTCCAGCCCCCTAGGTTTGATCCTAATCAGTCCAGACAACTGGGCATGGTGGTTTGTGCCTGTAATCCCAGCACTGGGGGACTGGAGGCAGGAGGATTAGAAGTTCAAAGTCATCCTTGGTTATGTAGTAAATTTGGAGCCAGTCTGGGATACAAGAGACCTTTCTCAAAAACAGCAAAACAAAACAATACTCTTAAGTTTTTTGTGGTTGGGCACTTTCTTTGTTTGGTCTTTTCACTTTGAGACAAGAGACAAGAAAGTCCCCGCATTTAATCTTCCAGTACATCTTGATATCTCCATATATCATTGGCCTAAGGCTTATTCATATGTTGAAAAGAGCTGGATTTTCTTTATCTGATTTGTCAGTCATTTATTATAATGCACACTGTATGAACCTAAGGTTAAAAAGCCTTATAGTGTATAATAGACTCTTCATTACAGGTCTGTGTACATGAAAAAGTTCTGGGCAAGTTTCTAACTACAGTTCTAGGGGTGTGAGGGGCAAACAGAAGAGTCTCTGGAGATTGCTGCGTAACCAGCCTACCAACCAGTGAGCTGCAGACTTGGTGACAGCTCCTGCCTCAAAAAGTAACACAGAAAGTGATGTAGGGACACTGGACCCCAGCTGGCATCTGTATCCTCCACGTACATGCTCTCACACAAGCAAGCACTTGTGTACGTGCAAGCTTGTCCATAACACACACTCACATTTACACATGCAAGTATGTCCATAACACCCACATGCATACACATATACGCTCATGCACACACACATGCACATACATACACACACAGATGCACACGTACATGCACACACACTCATACATTCATGAACACATACACACACATACACATGCCTCCACACACATGTACACATACACTCACACACATTCATATGGAAGCATGTTCATTACACACACATACACATATGCTCACGCATGCATTCACACATATGCGCACACATGCACATGTGAACATTCATGCTCACAACACTCACACACATTCACATGAAAGCATGTTCATAACACACAAACACACACTCACATGCACCCACACACATTCTGTTTAACTAGTACCAGTTTTTTTCCTTCCTTCCTTCCTTCCTTCCTTCCTTCCTTCCTCCCTCCCTCCCTCCCTCCCTCCCTCCCTCCCTCCCTCCCTTCCTTCCTTCCTTCTTTCCTTCCTTCCTTTCCTCCTTCCCTCCTTCCTTTTCTTTTTCTTGTTTTTCAAAATAGGGTTTCTCTGTGTAGCCCTGGCTGTCCTGGAACTTGTTCTGTAGATCAGGTTGGCCTTGAACTCAGAGATCTATCAGCCTTTGCCTCCCAGAGTGCTGGGAGCAAAGGTGTATGGCAACACCACCTGGCAAGCACCCGTAATCTGTAATTGTACCATATCTTTGCTGATCCTGTCTTTTTCTGCTTTATTTTTTTTGTCCTGATCTAGTCTGGTTTTCTTCTTAGTTTTAGACTGAAATTTGATACTACGATAATACTTGATTTTATTAACTATAATACAAATATGATCTTATGTCTCCTTTTTAAATTTATTCTTTTAGTTTTTCTCGTTTTCTTCATTTTTGTTTTATTGTATTTTTTTCTTTGAGACAGGGTCCTACCATGTATCCTCCTGGCCTTGAATTTGTAACTTTTTTCACTTTACATTTTATTTGTGTGTGTGTGTGTGTGTGTACGTGTGTGCTTGCTCCTATTGTAGAGTGCAAGTAGATGTCAGAGGACAATTTGCAGAGTCAGTTCTCCCCTTCCACTTTATGGGTTCCTGGAGAGCAAACTCTGGCCATCAGACTTGGTAGTTAATACCCTTAACCTCAAAGGATGAGTAATTTTCTTTTGGTTTAGTTTCACCTTGTTTCTCAGTGGTACTGAGAATTGATCTTAGGCCTTGCACAGTAGACAATTGTTCTACCTCTCAGCTGTAACTCTAGCCTGAACTTGTGATTCTCAACCTGAGTCCTGGCATAACAGGTATGTGCCACCTCACCTGGCTTAAGTTTGTCTTTCGCAGACAGAAAATTACAGGAGCTACTCAAAATATTACTGGAAATACTTCTTTCAATAGAAAAGGTGACCATTCACATTAAGTGTTCTTGTTGAGAAACATTTTTACTACCTACATTTTTACCATACTTTGCTCTCCCTGTTAAATTATGTAATTTCTATTCGCCAACTTTTTTTTTTTACTTAACACAATTATAAAATAGCCTCATCTAACTTATATATATTTTTCATATATTTCCATTATCTTAAAAATAAACATTATTGCTGGGCCATACCCATGTCAGAGCCCTTGTCAAGCATATGTAGTTCAGTCTCTAGCACAGGAAAAATATGTATATGATGTGCACATGAGTGCATGTGTGTATGTGCTTATATGTGTGTATGTGTGTATGCATGTATATTTAGTGTGTTCATGTGTGTGCACATGTGTGTATGTACGTATATGCAGTATGCTATGTGTGCATACATGCGTGCATGCATGTGTGTGTATGTGTGTGTGGTAATATATAGTGTGTTTGTGTGTGTATGTACGTATATGTGTCTGTGTGTATACACATATCTATGAGTGCTGTCATGAAACTAATTCTAGTACTTGGGGAGCAGACAGTTTGAGATTCATAGCAAGACTCTGTGTGTGTGTGTGGGGGGGTGCGGGGGGAAGAGCAAGCAAACAGAACAATTTGGCTGAGGAGATGACTCTCTCAGAGGACCAGAACTCAGTTCCCAAGCCCATGCCAGGCAGCTCACAACCACCTGTAGCTACAGTTGTAAAGAGACCTGATGCCCTCATCCTCCTAGGTTACCTACACTCACATGAGCATACCTCCACACGTCACACACATGTATGTCACATGCATGCATATCACACACATGTATGCAATCAAGGAATAAAAGAAAAAAATTGATCGTTTATTGCTAGCAGGTGATTGGAGAATTGAAAAGACAAGAAAACAGCCCTGGACTTTGGTGGAGGTAGAAGCTGCAAGAAGCAACTCCAGCTGAGGTTATTTGAATAACCTCCAAGGCGTACACACCGCTCCCACCAAAAAATGCTCAGACTGCCTAGGACAAGACACTGGCTGGCTGGAACTCTTGGAGGTGACAGCTGGCTAGGGAGGCTTCCCAGTGGAGAGAGAATGACAACCCATAGCCAGGTCTGTTACTGGAGCCAAATGTTGATACCAGAGTGAAAGGATTTGCTCTCGTAGCACTGGTAGGAGCAAATTGCAAAAAGCTGTGAGGAAACTCTACCCTCTGCCTATTGGAGGGTCCTACCAGGGGGACCTCGAAAGGATGAGTGAGCTGTGCACAGTGGCAGGGAGCAGAGAAAAGATGGCATTTGCAGGCCAGAGAAAATGGCTTCATAACCAACCCCATCCATTTCTTAACCCTGACCCTGTTCCTAACTCTAACTCTAACCCTGACCCTGACCCTTACCCTGACCCTGACCCTGATCCCGACCCTGACCCTGACCCTGGCTACACTGCCTCCAGCCAATTCTTCTGTTGAGCATCTAGACCAGAGCAAAGTGACCCTACCTCTGGGACAAGCACAGATTTCCTCTATATAAACAAAACCACTCTCATTCCTTTCTCATAATGAGAAGTGTTTATTAGTAGTGACAGTCACAGTCTCGCTCTCTCTCTCTCTCTCTCTGGAAAAGAGTTGTATCATTGATAAAACAAACAAACAAACAAGCACGTCTCCAGGTCTCAGTGTACGGGGATCCGACTTATTATGTTCCAAAGGCAGATAGCACTCCACTAGCTTCAATGGTGACTCACGTGATGCTGCTAGGTTTCCTACATCTCTGCTTACTCAGGCTAGAGAGCAGGTCAGTGTATCTGAAATCTGGCCCTCCTCCACAGGCATCGACTGACCTCACTGACCTCACAGAACTCTTTGAAATCTGTCCCAGGTATTTAGGGACTGCAGGAAACCAACCCTTCGGGTATTTTGTTCTGTACCAGTCTGTCCAACTCTTCCTGACATCGGATGACACACTCCATCCTATGGCCTCAAGCTCCACCCGTCCCTGCTAAGCCTTGATAGTTTGCTGGTCTGTACCCTAGTGTCACGTCTCAGATCTAACGATTGGCTCTCACGCATGTTTTACTATTCCTCTTCAAGCAAATGGTTTTCTGTTTATATGATCTCAGCTGGGTTAGCCCAGGACTAGGGCAGCTGATCCTGCTGGCACTATTCCTCCACAGTCACACAATGGCAACCCTGCCCACGTGCTTTCCCCGCTCCCAGTTTTCATATTTTATGCATTATGTATTGTGTATTATATATTACACATTATATCATATATCATGTTACATATCATATGTCATATGCCCTATATCATATATCATACAACTAGACATAACAAGTAGATGATCACAGATGTACATTTTTGGGTGGGGGTCACTGAGTCAGAGTTACAAAAGGCTAGAGGCTACCAAGATGGCTGCCTAGTATAAAATGGAATTTTTTTAGGCTTCATAAACAATGCTTTAATCTTAGTCAAATATCCTTAGGGAGAGTTAAGCTCTCTTAGCTACTGAAAATAATATTTGGCCTTTGTGTTTAGCTCTTTAAGATCCATCTGTGTGGTAGCGTGACTATTACTTTCTCACTGTTCATGCAGTGCCTGAAAAGACCAGAAGAGGGCATCAGAGCCCCTGGAATTGGAGCTGTAGACAATCCTTTTTTTTTTTTTTTTTTTTTTTTTTTTTTTTTTTTTTTTTTTTTTCCTGCTATGTGGCTTCTGGGAACTGAACCCAGGTCCTCTGCAAGAGCATCGAAGGCTCCTAACTGCGGAGCCATCTCCAGCCCTTACCCTTTAACTTTTTGAGGTCAAAGTGTTAGTAAAGGCAAGGAATTAGACTGCTCTAATTTCTGTTAATGTCACGTGTTTACCCGGCTTTGATTTCCTCCTGGTCTTGGAGCTTATCCTAGGATGCAATCATTTCTTTTCTGATTTGGTTCCCAGCATGATAGTCTCTGTCCTAGAAGAGCAATAAACAAAGGCAGGAAGGCCAAGCTAAGTGACAGGGACACCCGAAACTAAGCAAATAAAAACAGCTGTCAATTCCAGGGAAAACGAACCGCGAGCAGCTTGGAAATGATGGCGTAAGCGTTATGTTGTAACACTTCATATCTCTGTTTAATTTTTAATTTTATCCTACTTTGGAAGGGGAGGAGTGGATTGATGAAACTGATGAAGTCTCATAGTCCACAGGAAGAATCAATAGACAGTGAGACCCACATCAAAAAAAAAAAAAAAAAGCCACACAAATTTGTTGCTTGGAAATGTGGCAGTAAATAAAAATAGTGAGTTGGAAGACTCCGTGTGGAGTGGGAAGGAAGCCAGTCTTGCTTGGGGCTGCCTCAATGTCTTGGGACAGACACATACCACTTGATTATGGAGACACATTCAGAGAAACGTGTCAGTGGTTGTCATCCTTGTACTAAAATCGTGGAGTTTGCATTATACAAACGTAGATGGCCGTGACGTCATGAGGCGACGTCATCTTACGGAACACAGCCCTCTTTGCGGTCGGTCATTGATTGACTGCCGCACGCAGCAGTGTTCGGCTGTTTGTGTGGCCCCGTGGTGTCTGTAAAAACCACACTTTCAAACAGAATGAGAGAGAAGGGTCTCATTGTTTCCTGGGAGCAGTCTTGTGCTGCAGCCCTTGAAATCATGGTTTGGGGAAAATGCCAGAAGTCTAAAGCAGAAAAGAACAGCTAGTACCTCGCTCCCTAAAGATAATTGCTCTTAAGACTGAAGCTCAGAATGTTTCCTCCCAGTCCCGTACTTAACCGAGCTCATTTCTTTTACAGCTCAAGATTCAGTTGAATTCAATCAGTCCACGCTGGGCATTAAGCCCAACTGCAGCGTTAGGTGCTAAGAACGAGGCTCGGCCTTGACCATTCACTGTTACAGGTTACACTTACCACAGAGAAGCAATAGCAACATTTGTTGATTGCCTTGAGACATCTTTGCGTTAAGCTTTAAAAAATACATTCGCTTATTTATTTGGGAGAACAGGGTTACCATGGTGTGCGTGTAGAGGCCAGAGGATGCCTTGTGGAAGTCAGATCTCTCCTTCCACCCTGTGGGTTCAGGTAATTGAATCAGGTTGACCAGCAAGCCTCTTCACACAAAGAACCATTTCTCTAGGCCGCTTTCAATTCTTATTAACGAGCCAATATTGTATCCGTTAAGAAGCAGTGGGAAACTCTGCCAAGGCCAAAAGAAATAGACACAGCCTAATTGGTAATCTATTAAGTTTAATTCTTGGTATATATATTTGTCCCAAGAGATTACAGGCCTTGACTTTGCTTGAGTTACCCTAATCAGGGTTTCAGAGTAAAGGTAGAGGGCGGTAAAGTTGCTGGGTGACTACCAGATGACTGACTTCTTGCAATTTTATAATCCTAATAATAAAAGTTAAGTTATAGGCAGAGCATGGTGGTATCTGCCTGAGTTTCCATCGCTTGGAAAACTGATGCAGGAAGCTTGTAGGTTTGAAGTCAGACAGTGCTAAACAGAGAAGATCTTGTCTCTGAAGAACCGAAATGAGGAATATTAAATTTATGTACGGGCTGGAGAGATGGCTCAGTGGTTAAGAGCACTGACTGCACTTCCAGAGGTCCTGAGTTCAAATCCCAGCAACCACATGGTGGCTCACAACCATCTGTAATGAGATTTGATGCCCTCTTCTGGTGTGTCTGAAGACAGCTACAGTGTATTCATATATAATAAATAAATAAAAAAAAATTTATGTACATTTTAGAGCTAATTGTTGTCTCTACAGGTAAACTCTCTGCTACTTCTCCAGCACTGTGCCTGCCTGCCACCATGCTCCCTTCCGTGATGGCCATGAACTCAACTCTCTGAAACCATAAGCAAACTCCGATAAACTCTTTCTTCTATAAGTTACCTTGGTTAAGGTGCCTCTTCACAGTAAAAATAATATAACTAAGACAACTGGTAGGCAAACCGGCTTTAGTTGAGTTAGATCCCAGCTCTCTTGGCTTTTAAAAACAGTTTCAATGTGTAGCCCAGGCTGGCCCTGCAACTCACTGTATAGCCTAGGATAACCTCAAACTTGTGATCCTTCTGCCTCTCCCTTTAAAGTGCTGAAATTATTATTTTATTTCACATATAAATGCTTTTCTTTAATTTCTCTCATCTTCGTGAACAAAAGGGGGACCCCGAACCTGGTATCAATGGTGTGTTGGTTAGTTTTTTTTTTTTCTCAGCTTGACACAAGTTAGAGTCAGTTGAGAAGAGGGAACCTCACTTGAGACTTAGCCTGTAGGCAAGTCTGTGTGTTGGAGGGTATTCTCTTGATTGATGACTGACCTGAGAGAGCTGAGCTCACTGTGGGTGACCTCCCCCCCAACCCCTGGCAGGGGGTCCTCCTGGGCTATCTAGTAAAGCATGCTGAGCAAGCAAACATGAGCAGCAAGCCAATAAAGTGTGCTTCTCCATGGCCTCTTGCTTTAGGTTTCCGCCTTGAGTTCTGGTCCTGACTTCCCTTCATGACCTACTGTAAGGAACAAGATGGAAATAAACCCTCTCCTCTCCAGGCATTCCCCCCCCCCCCCAGCAATAGAAAGCCAACTAGGACAAATAACCAGAAATAAGGAATGTTTTAAAAAATTTGG
>NW_021620409.1:82890-83957 GCF_004785775.1 Grammomys surdaster | reverse complement strand
CCTTCTCCTTCCCCCCCCCCCCCCGCAATAGAAAGCCAACTAGGACAAATAACCAGAAATAAGCTAAATTAAAAAAAAAAAAAGAAGCTATTACCGGGCAGGAAATCTGTCTAGTACTACAATTAAGAATGCTAAACCAACCTGAGTACCAGCTGGGTATGCTGACACACGCCTGTAACCCCAGCCCTTAGAGGCAGATGCAGAAGGCACTGGAGTTCAAGGATAGCGTCGGCCATGCAGCAAGTTCTGGGCTGGCCTGGGGTGCTTATGACCCTGTCTTAAACAAAAAATCTGAAACAGGGTGGTAAAGGAGCCTGCGCCCAACCTGATGACCCGAGGTCAATCACCAGAACCCACATGATGGAAGGAGAAATCTGATTCTAGGAAGTGTCCTCTGACCTCCACAGGCTTGCCACGCTACAGATGGACTCACGCATGTACATGAGGATAAGTATAGAAATAATGAACCAGAGAGAGAGGGCTCAGTGGATAAAGCACTTGCCACACAAACATTGCGATCAGGGTTCAGATCTGGCATCCTTAGAATGAATAAACACCGAGTGGGTGTCGAAGCCTGTAATTCAGGACTTGGAAGTCGGAGACAAGTGATTCCTGGCGCAACCTGGCAAGCCACACTAGCTGGTGTCAGCAAACTGCGACCCAAGAAGATGTCACCCTCAGGCCTCCACAAGCATGTCACACACATGCTGCACATGAATACCGATACACCACACGCACGCACACACGCATTCGGGAGTGCACACAGAAAAGAAAATGAAAATAAAAACCTCTAAAATTCCCATCTGGGTGAAAGCTCAACTGTAGTTACATCTTTCCTTCCGTCGAAGTCTTCACTCAGAAAGCCCAAGCTTTTCCATCAGGACTCTCACTGGCATACGGAAGGTCAAACGGTATGAAACATAAATAGCAACATCCAATTCACACCTCATCAGGGCAATATTTAAATACTGTCTTCTTCTTCTTCTTCTTCTTCTTCTTCTTCTTCTTCTTCTTCTTCTTCTTCTCCTTCTCCTTCTCCTTCTCCTTCTCCTTCTCCTTCTCCTTCT
>NW_021620409.1:39279-82880 GCF_004785775.1 Grammomys surdaster | reverse complement strand
CTTCTCCTTCTCCTTCTCCTTCTCCTTCTCCTTCTCCTTCTCCTTCTCCTTCTCCTTCTCCTTCTCCTTCTCCTCCTCCTCCCTTCTCCTTCTCCTTCTTCTTCTTTCCAATTGTATAATGGCAGCTAGTGTAACAGGTCTAAGTTTTATAAAATAAACTTTTTCGTTTGCCTTTACCCTGGAACTAGAAAAAGTTAAATTACAAAAATATATTTGTACAGTCACTAGTGGGTATTTAGCAATTTTTTGAGCAATATCTCTAGATACCACAGCAAGCAACTGGGAGGGTGTCCAGCCTTATGCAAGAAGCTCCAAGGAGAGTCTTTTAGGAAAGAATCCAGGTAATAGTCCTTGGTTAATAAAGTCATTATAGGTTTTTGGGGGTAGGGACACTCCTCTGGTCAATTAGAAAACCACACAAGATTAGTATATCCACTTTACTAAAGAGAGAAATATCAGTAAATAAATGAAACGTGGTCGATCCGCTGACTAAGGAAATGCCAAGTAAAACAAGAACGCATTTGCATTAACTAAGGGGCTGTTTGCTTTGTCAGCTCCAGTGTCCAGGCCTGGCAAGACCTCAAAGACCTGGTGCTCCACACACTGTGGGCGGGGTCCCCCTCAGCTGCGTGTTGGAGTAGCTGTGTATCTCCAGGGGGCTGCAGCTGCACGCCATTCTTAGCGCATCCTTTGCCATGAAAGTCTTCGGTTTTGTAGTTGTTATTGTTTGGGGACATGGTGTCGCTATGCAGCCCAGGCTGACCCCAAGCTCGGGATTCTCCTCCTTCATCCTCCCAGATGGTAAGATTACAGGCACATACCATGATGCCCCCCTTCTTACCCGTTTTCGTTCTCAATCATTCTGAGTGAGTACTTTTGGGAAGAAAAAAAAAAAAAGAACCAGGAAGTGATTTGAAACTGTGGTTATTTCATTTCTCAAAGAGCTTTAGAGTCAGTATTCTGCTTAAGGAAAAGCTTTTATGCTTTTCAACCCTATCTGTTCCATTTGTGCTTGTTCCTCCCCTTTTGAAAATTCCTCAGTCAACTGACATGCTTTCTCTTTCTTCTAGCTTTGCCAACCCCATGTTCGGTCCTCTGTTGACTTCCTTTCTTGTTGACATGATTTTGCCAAAGATAATATGACCTCTTTGAGAAAGCTAAAATCTCTACCCCCAAACTGGCCATCTCTGACCCAATCTTTCTATTTGATTCTGTTCTCTTGTGAGCTAGACACCGTTAGAAGAGCCACAGATATCCTTCTTGGGTTCAGTCACCAAGGTTGGCGTTGGGGCTCATTTTGGGTCGAATCTGTCCTCTCTCTTTTGAATCGAATTCCCGGATCTGCTTGATGTTGCAAGTGTCCCTTTTATGCCATGCCCATATCATTGGGTCAGCAGGGATTAAGGGTTATGGTTAATTAACAAATTAATTAACGTTACTCAAATTGTCCTGCGCCACCAGCAGCTGCCTGAGTTCCTCACCACCTGCCAAAGAGCTCTGGATTCTTGAATGAAAGACACACACAAACACACACACACACACACACACACACACACACACACACAGAGCCTTATTTTTTTTAAATATGCCCTAAGCAGCTCTCAACGGCTGGGCCACTCCCAAACTACCACATTGCTAACGCCTCCCCTCTGATACTTTTGAATTATTATTTACTAAAATATAAAATCCATCTTTGCTACCCTAGACCCAAAATGGGCCACTCTTTGGGCTACTCTTCCCTGGTTCTTCTTACACGGCTGTATATGCCCACTTCTCCAGCTCTGAAGTCTGATTTTCCTGCTTCCCTGTCGTGGTGATTCTATTTATTTATTTTTTTTAAAACTTTCTACTTTTTTTTTTCTTTAATTTTTATTTTTTTATTTATTATATGTAAGTACACTGTAGCTGTCTTCAGACACCCCACAAGAGGGCATCAGATATCATTACAGATGGTTGTTAGCCACCATGTGGTTGCTGGGATTTGAACTCATGACCTCTGGAAGAGCAGTCAGTGCTCTTAACCACTGAGCCATCTCACCAGCCCCTCTATTTTTTTTTTTTTTTTTGTTTTTTCGAGACAGGGTTTCTCTGTGTAGCCTTGGCTGTCCTGGAACTCACTCTGTAGACCAGGCTGGCCTCCAACTCAGCGATCCACCTGCCTCTGCCTCCCAAGTGCTGGGATTAAAGGCGTGTGACACCACTGCTCGGCTGTCGTGGTGATTCTAAATCCTCTCTTGCCTGGGAAAGCTAAAGTTCTCTTGCCCAGGAAATCTAAAATTCTGCCTCTGTCTCCCTGCCCAGCCACTGGCTGATGGTAACTTTATTTACCAATTAGAACCAGTTGGGGGCAGACACCTTCAGCATCTCACGTGCAGATGTGTGAATTCCTGTGTAATTTGGGAACCCAATAAACATAAGCAGTAAACAAAATCCACAGCACTTCACCTTTCCATCCATCAAAAAGGCCTTTTCTCTCAGATATACAATGAACATGATTATAACTGTATATAACTATAAGGTATGATATACACTAATAATGTCTAGTCCATCAATTTTGTCAGTTTAGGTACATTGCTTTGACATCTATCCTAACTTCAAGAGTTTACAACTCTATAACTGAATTACATTCTGATTTTAACTTGCATTACCATCTGGAAACCATCATCTCAAATCTACATCATACTCTTCAATGCTAAACAACTTAAGTTTGCTGAGACTATGGCTAGACTGTGGAGAGCTTTTGGTACCGCTTATAGAGTACTTGTCACTGGGCTCAAGGAAGTAGGCTCAGATAAGAGCATTTACATTTGGGCTAATGCAAGAATCAAAGTGAACACAGCCAAGGAATGTGTGACTTCCCTTTTGTTTTAGTAATCCTGATAAGTCCCCAGACCCAGTGACTCAGAGGACTTTGTTTATTGCTTTGTTTGATTGCTACCTGGTGTGATCTCTTTGTTCTTTGCCTTATTCAATACTTTGTCTTTGATCTAAGAACTGACCCTATTCTTTGCAAGTACCTAGAGTGGTATAAAACCTGGCTGGGAAAAAACGAAAGCTGCTTCTGCTTCAGCACCGGCTGGAGTCATGTTACAATGTTTGTCTAGTGGTCTTTTTCTTTTCAATCCTCACTCCCACCCTTGAGACCCTGTTGACTGACTGAACTGGCTTGGTTACTAGTCTCCAACACCGTCTGAGATCTGAGAACAAATTATTACCTGAATATATCAGAAGCACAAAAACATAGCTTCCAAAATTAACCATTTTGCAGAGTCAGCTGACTATCTTGACAGCTATTCCTTAGAATGATAGAGCATCTGTCTTCAGCCTTCTGGCCCAGAACCATCAGGCAGACCTTAAGTGAAGCAGGAATTATGAAGGACTAGCTTACTCTGTCTTGGCAGAGCTAAGCTGTTGACTATCCCACATTGTGTATCCTTTCCTGGACAGTATTTTTGTCTGTAGATGAATTAGGGAAATTCTTGCCCAGTGGCTACCTTGCCACAACTGGAACAAATCCATATGGAAATTATGATGCCCAATACCATCTTTGAACTGTGAAATGGGTACTGTCAGGAGCAGACATGTCTCCCAGTCAAAAATCTAATAATAACAAAATGATTATAAATGCTGTACTCTGTGGATTTCTGATGTTGTTGATACTTTGTACAACATATTTATCCAGGAAATAGACTGAACAATGACAGTAATAAAATCATAATATGTTCAACTCTGAAAAACGTTGAAGATTCCTTTCATCTGCAGTATAACCAAGATTCAATCTTTATGTGAAAATAAGCTCATTAGTATTCAAATCTAATAACTGTTATAAGTTTATCACTTACAATCAATGTATGTTTGTGTGGTGGTTTGAAAAGGGTCTCTATAGGCTCACTGGGAGTGGCACTGTTAGGATGTGTGGTCTTGTTGGAGAAAGTGTGTCACTGGAGTGGTGGGCTTTGAGGTTTCAGATGTTCAAGTCAGGCCTAGTTTGTTGCCTGCAAATCCAGATGTAGAATTCTCAGCTCCTCCTTCAGCACCATGTCTGCCTGTGTGCCACCATGCTTCCTGCTATGACGACAATGAACTAAACCTCAGAACTGTAAGCCAGTCCCAATTAAATGTTTTCTTTCATAAGAGAGGTTGTGGTCATGGTGTCTCATCACAACAATGAAACCATAACTAAAGCAGTTTGGTTGTATAGTTAGGGTGTTATAAAAATTTCTCTGATGAAAGGGGCTCTGAGTGGGGACTGTTAGACGTCCGTGTGCAGCTTAGGACAGACCACACCAGACCAAATGGTTTCAAGGGGGCGTTTATTCAGGGCAAAGGTTGGGTCGGGGGAGAAGTAGAGGAAGAAGATGGAAGAAGAGGGAGGGAGAGAGAAGTGGAGGAGTAGAGGCCGGCTGTGATCACGTGGAGAGAGGGGGAAAGGGAAGGGTGGAGGGGCGAGGGGACAGAGAGAAGCTAGAGGCAAGAGATCAAGAGAGTGAGAGAGTGAGAGCGAGAGCGAGAGCGAGAGCGAGAGCGAGAGCGAGAGAGAGAGAGAGAGAGAGAGAGAGAGAGAGAGAGAGAGAGCGAGAGAGAGCGAGAGCGAGCGAGAGAGAGAGAGAGAGAGAGAGAGAGAGAGAGAGAGAGAGAGAGAGAGGAGGGGCCAGGCAACCCGTTTTATAGTGGGCCAGGCAGGCCTACCTGGCTGTTGCCAGGTAACTGTGGAGGTGGAGTTTAGACAGAATACTAACAGGGACCAAGGCTCGGCACCTGGGCAAGCCTTTGGAGACAGACAGCTTCCATGTGGCTTTGGATCAGTAATATAAAATATAACTTACCCTGGGATACATGTCCTACGAAAAACAAAACAAATCAAAGCAGCAACAGCAACAACAAAGAAAATCTGAGTGTGACCAGTCTCACTAAAATTAAATTGAAATTATATACAAGCTTTTCTTTTTTTTTTGTTATGGGATTCTCTTTTTTTAATCAATTTTTTATTGGATATCTTATTTACATTTCAGATGTTATCCCCTTTCCCCGTTTCCCCCTCACCCAGAAACCCTCTATCCCACCCCCCTCCTCCTGCTTCTGTGAGGATGTACCCCTACCCACCCACCCACTCCCACCTCCCTGCCCTTGAATTCCCCCACAGTGGGGCATCCAGCCTTCACAGGACCAAGGATCTCCTCTCCCACCTATGCCCAACAAGGTGATACAGTTGGAGTCGTGGGTCCCTCCCTATGTGCTCCCAGGCTGGTAGTTTAGACCATGGGAGCTCTGGTTGGTTGGTATTGTTGTTCTCCCCATGGGTCCACAAACTCCTTCAGCTTCTTCAGTCTTCTCTCTAACTTCTGCATTGAGAACTCCTTGATCAAATCAGTTCAATGGTTAGCTGTGAGCATCCGCCTCTGTATAAGCTTTTCTAATGAGCCAATACCTAAAATGCATTCATCAATATATAGTTTACTTTTCTTGTTTTCTGATAACTTTGATAAAAGATAATGAAATTTTTTTCTTCATATTTTTTAAATTAAATTTTTGTTTTTGATTGTATGAGTGTGTGTGTGTGTGTGCTATGTACGTGTGTGCGTGAGTGTGTGCAGTACACGAGGATGTCAGAAGAGGAGGACATTGATTCTGTGGATCTTCGTCAGAAAACAGTCAGGAATGGAGTCATGTGAGAATTCTGAGTGCTTGTGAAAACACTCCAAGAAAACAAGCATCTTGTGACCTCAGTTTCTTCAAAGCACAGAATTGTTCTTGGAATGTGTTCTCATGTTCCTCACAGGTGTAGTGGAGTGAGTTTGCTTCAGATAACTCAATATTGCTTGCTGCTGTTATTGAATTAATGTTTACACTATCCTCTATATGCCTCTGTGGAAAAAACATTTTTTTTTTTTTTATGTGTGGCTTGTCCTTGTGATTGTATACGGCCTGAACCCATAGTGACTTTCTTAATTCTCAGAGTATAAATTATCTGAGAATCTAAATAAAGTTGGTTATTGCATGAGACTCAGTTCACCTCATTTATTAGCTCCATACTCCCAGGTCCCATCGCCTTTAGAGAGAGAAGCAAACTGTAATTACAGAAAAATAAAACACAGTCTAGGAGAAATAGATTAGATTTTGTGTGCCTCAAGCTGTCTTTCTTAGTGGTAAATGAGTCTCTTTCATTTGTTTTGTTTAATAACTTCCTTTATTTGTTTTTATTTTGCTGATTAATTGAATGACTCGTTTCCAATGTTTCATGAGCTTATATTTTTTTCAGTTAAATTCTTAATTTTATTTTATGTAAATGGGTGGTTTACCTGCATGTGTGTATACTACTTGTGTGCCTAGTGCCAATGAGGGCCAGAAGAGGGTATCAAGTTTGCTGGCCTGTGAGTCACCATGTGAGTGCTAGGAATCGAACCCAGATCCTCTGAAAGAGCAGCAAGGTTTGTTTGTTTGTTTGTTTATTGTATTTCAAGACAGTTTTCTCTGTGTATTAGCCTTGGCTATTCTGGAACTCTTTGTAGACCAGGCTGGCCTTGAATTCACAGAGATCCACCTACCGCTGCCTCCCAATTGCTAGACCTAAAGACATATACCACCAAGCCTGGCTTGGAAAGAATTCTTAACTGCTGAGCCAGCTCTCCAGCCCCAATGATCTTAGTTTGAACAAGATACAAAAATCCTCAAGAGTTAAAAAGTTGACTTTAGGTTTGAATGACTGTGAGTGGGGCCCGGCTGGGGATCCAAAGGATGCTCCAAGATGCTGGATGTGGTTCATTAGCACAGAGGCTAGGCTAAGGTGCCGCGGTACTATGAGGCACCTGCACTTAAGAGATTATGGCACTTGATACTCACCATGTTAAACAATGGAACTTCTCTAATAGTATTGATCTTCCTAAAAAGAGGATCTCTAATTTCACCAGTAAGAATATGAAGGAGGTTAAGAGATCTCCAAAACAGTTGGCTGCTTACATAAGTAGAACAGTTGGACAAGCAGTGAAAAGCCCAGATAAACGGCGCAAGGTGCTCTACCACAGAAAGTTAATTCGTCATTCCTTCCCAAATTTCTTGTTACAGAACTAAACAGTCCCCTAAAATAAGGGCTGTGGCATGGCAAATAAAGAAAATGAACGGGCTCGTGCAGGCCATCTACCCGAAAATTTACGCCATGACAGCTGGACATTTGTCATTAACACCAGTGATTCTGGGTCTTCACAGACAGAAAACCCATCATCAAAATATAGTGGTTTCTTTTCTGAAGTTTCTCAGGACCATGAGACAATGGCCCAGGTTCTATTCAGCAGGGGTTTGGGATTGAATGTAGCTTTGACTTTCTGGATAAAGAGAAGTATAAGTGAACTTGTAGCTTATTTAGTGAGGATAGAAGACCTTGGAGATGTGGTAGACTACCTTCCTGTTTTAACTAATAGTTTACAGGAAGAAAAGAGTATATCTCACTTGGCTGCTGTGTAGACTTACTTCCTCTAGTAAAGTCTTTACTTCAAAGCAGATTTGAAGAATATGTAATTGTTGGCTTAAACTGGCTTCAAGCAGTAATAAAAATGTGGTGGTCAGAACTCTCATCTAAATCAGAAATTATAAGTGATGGAAATATTAAGATTTTAAAGCAACAGTTGAATGGATTATGGGAACAGGAAAACCATCTTACTTTGGTTCTAGGATATACTGGTAATATAGTTAAGGATGTAGATGCTTTTTTTATTATGGCTTCATTGAGAGATTTCATCTTCTAAAGAGTATTTGGTTATTCAGACAGCGCTGGATTATATGATTTCCAAAAGTATGTCTCTCCTGGGAACCGAGAATTGTGGAAGAAATGCAATCAATTTTTTTCTTTTTAAAAAGCTACATAATAAAACCACTAATGAAATTCTAGCAATCCACTTCACATTGAAGTGGAAATATCCAGAAGGAAGCAGCATCAACTTCAATGAGGTGAAAGTGCACTATGAAGACTGTCTTTGTTGCATGAAGAATGAAGAATTTATATGGCCACTTGGTAGCGTTAAGAACTACTGTGTCTTAACTCAGTCCTGCATAAGAATATGATTTATAGTATGCAAAAATAAGACAGGACTTATTACCACAAACTATAAAGACCAATCATTAAAATTTTTATTGTGTTTTATGAAGAAATACTTAAATGTACATGGCTATTTTCTTCTGTTGAAAAGACTTCGAAAGTTTAAAACATCATAGTAAATAATATTAAACTTTTTTTTGTCCACACTGAAAAAAAAAAGTTGACTTTGAGAGAGGGCATTGTTAAACAAGAAATGATGTTCAGTCTCCTTTGAGTACAGTTGGGTGAGTTGTATTGATATCTCCCCATAGGAGTGGTCTGTTTTAGGAATTGCAAACTTGTATGAGTTGTCTAGGCCCAACATGTTATCGGTCATATCTTTGGTTACTATGTTACATTATTGTTATTGCCTAGGCCCAGCATGTTGTCAGTCATATCTTTGGTTACTATGTTACATTATTGTTATTCTCATCAGACCTTTAATTGTGGCCATTCTAAGTCCACAATAAGTGACTTTGTTGTGACACTTTTTTTTCTGGAAGTTCCTTTTTATAAGTGGTGGTGATAACCTTCAGTGTGTCTTCAGGAGGCTCACATAGGGACTGAGTCACCAACTACTGAAGGCAAGTTTCTTTAATCCTGAAATTATATAACCAGAGTTTCTCAGAACTCTTAGGAAGAAACTAGCTCATCAAATCATTAAGCTGCTGTCCAGGAGGATGAGAAATAGTTGCAGAGAAGAGTCTGAGCTGATGCAGGACTGTCATTTTTATGATCATTGTTGTGACATTGCTCAGTCATTATATTTTCCAGATTTTAGGGAACCTTTTCTGTCTTTCCAGACAACTATAGCCTGTAGAGATTTTTGTAAATGAGACCTTTGTGAGAAAAATTGAAGAGTTTACTTTTTTCCTTACTTGAGTCCTCTGAAATTCTAAAACTATACGTTAATTAAAAAAAAACCCTTTATCTGTTGTATGTGTGTGTGAGCATGTATGTATGTATGTATGTATGTATGTATGTATGTATGTGTGAGTATGTGTATGTGTGAATGTGTGTGTGTATATGTGTGAGCATGTATGTATGTGTATGTTAGTGTGTATGTGTGCATGTGTACTACTGTTTCTGGCTTTATTTGTGCTCTGGGGGATACAACTCAGGTTCTCACACTTGTATGTCAAATGCTTTACCCACTGAGTCATTTCCCCTCTTCCTTCCTTCCTTCCTTCCTTCCTTCCTTCCTTCCTTCCTTCCTTCCTCCCTCCCTTCCTCCCTCCCTCCCTCCCTCCTTCCCTTCCTTCCTCTCTCTCTCTCTACTGTGCCTGGTAATATTCTTATTTTTTATGGCAATATTTGTTGTTTTCACTTTATTATTCTATACGTAAGTTCAGTAAGAGTCTGTGCTCTTTGTAATAGAAATGGTGGTAAGCTCACACTAAGTCACACAATGTGACTAGAATGTCATATTGCCATGTGTGACTGCCTGTTTTAAAGAGTCACACCTTAATGCTGCCTGCTCATTGGAAAAACTGACCTGTTACCTTATTTCTGTGGTTGACTTAAGGGTTCTGGTGCATCAGGAAGTAAAGAACTTCACTTTCTGACTGTCCCAGAAACCTCAGCATTTGGGGGACTTTGATGAGAGAGACATTCATCCCATGGTACAGGAGCCAGAGGCACAGTACAATGCTGAGTCTTTTACTTGGCTTCCTAGCTTGGGGAAGCTTTTAGTAAGTCTAATCTAAAGGCCAGGCATGGTGGCATGTGTCTGGAGTCTTAGCATTTCAGAATTAGAGGCAGGAGGATCAGAAGTTCAAATTGATCCTCAGGTACAAAATGATTTCAAAGTTGTCCTGGGTTACACGAGGCCCTGTCTGGAAACAAACAAGAAAACAAACCCAAAAGTGTCACTTGAGATTCTCATGCAAAGTGCACACACTGCACACTTATTGATTTATTTGTCTATCTATCAATCAATCTATATCTGTTGTGTTTTAAAAAAAGATAGGAGAGACAGGAATATGTTTGGTAGAGGTGCAGTGTGGTGTTGGGGAAGGGGGTGTCTCTGAGTGGCCCATGCTGAGGCATCCCTTCTCCTGAGGGACCAGCCACTCGATGGTATAGCCTAGAGTTTATTCAGGCATGGGGAGGAGAGTTGAGAGAAAGAGAGAGAGAGAGAGAGAGAGAGAGAGAGAGAGAGAGAGAGAGAAGAAGAAGAAGGAGAAGGAAGAGGAGGAGGAGGAGGAGGAGGAGGAGGAGGAGGAGGAGGAGGAGAAGGAGAAGGAGAAGGAGAAGGAGAAGGAGAAGGAGAAGGAAGAAGAAGAAGAAGAAGAAGAAGAAGAAGAAGAAGAAGAAGAAGAGTAAGTAGAGGCTGGCCAGCACATGGAGAGAGAGGAGGAAGGGGAATGGGGGAGAGGGGGAAGCAGGAGCAAGAGGAGACAGCAAGAGCTAGAGGGCAAGAGAGAGTGGAGGGGGCAAGCAACCCCTTTTATAGTGAGTCAAGCATACCTAGCTGTTGCCAGGTAACTGTGGGGTGGACTCTAGACTAAATGCCAATACTATCTATCATCTATCTGTCTATCTATCTATCTATCTATCTATCTATCTATCTATCTATCTATCTCTGTGCTTTGAGTCAAGACCTTATATCATTATTATAATTAGTTCACTATCGTGTACATACTATGCATATGTGTGTATGTGTGCATGTGTGTTCCTGTGCATATGTGTGCACACCCATGTGGAGGGCAGAAGCCACATCAGATGTCATCCTCAGCCACTCACTTCCTTATTATTCTAACTGAGACCAGAGCTCACTGGTTGGCTAGCTGGGAGGACCCACTTGTTTTTGTCCCTTTCCTCATGCTTCTCCCCCAGCTTTTATGTGAATGCTAGGGATCTGAACTCTGTTCCTTGTGCCTTCATGGCAGGTGCTTATTGAGTGAGACATCTCCTCAGCCCATGATACTTTTGTATTTATTTATTTATTTATTTATTTATTTATTTATTTATTTATTTTACTGGGTGGTGGCAGGGTGGGTGTTGTTGGGACAGTATCTATGTATGTAGCCTTGGCTGTCCAGGAACTCACTATGTAGACCAAGTTGGCTTTGAACTCACAGCAATCTACCTGCCTCTGTTTCCCAAGTGCTGGGGTCAAAGGTCTACACCACCATCCCCAGTATACTTTTTTTTCTTTTTTCTTTTAGCTGATCCATAAGAGCACAAAATAGAATATATTAATAGGATATTATGTCATGCTTGGTGCATTGATTACATTGTATAACATTTAATTCAGATTAACTATATTTATCTCTTCAGTGATTCTTTGTGGTGAAATCTTTCACACATTATTGTTATAAACTGTAGCCATACTGCACTGGCACTGTGTATCTTTTTTTTTTTTTTTTTTTTTTTCGAGACAGGGTTTCTCTGTGTAGCCCTGGCTGTCCTGGTACTTACTCTGTAGACCAGGCTAGCCTCGAACTCTCAAACTCAGAAATCCACCTGCCTCTGCCTCCCAAGTGCTGGGATTAAAGGCGTGAGCCACCACTGCCTGGTACCATGTATCTTCTTGTTTCTAATTGTAGCTCAGAACAGATTCATTACAATTGCTGCCACATAATGTGAGCTTAAACACCCATGTGACCAGTCACTGCTTCCATAAATCATCAGACCAATGCTGAACATATTTTCTGGATTAGTCAGCCTTACTGCTATTATCTCTGCAAATGGGGTAACTGAGGAAAGAAAAATTGTTTAAAAATAAACTTGTATGCATTTGTTCTTACACTTTGCTTCATTGGTTTTGAAGTGTTGTATCTACCTGCAATCTGGACTAGACACCCCACCCTTCAAACCCCACCCCCAACCCCTGACCCTCGGGAGCACTGCCTCTTTTTGAGACAGGGTTTCTCTATGTAGCTCTGGCTGGACTGGAGCTTACTATGTAGACCAGGTTAGCCTCAAACTCAGAGAAATCTGCCTGCTTCAGCCTCCTGAGTGTTGGGATTAAAGGGATGCACCACCATTTCAGGTTTAGAGCCTAATTATTGTCCTTCCCTCCAGTGTCAGGCTGTGACTCTCCTAAGATAGTGATTTTCTCCCCTCACCCCCATCCTAGTTCAGAATCACTGATGTCAAAGCTGTCATGTCCTGAAGCCCTACAAGCTGCTTGGTGATGGATGAAAACTTAGAAGAAATAACCATGAGCTTTGCTGCCCTTCACACTGCTGTATGGGCCTCTCAGGAAAGGCTCTGAAATCATCCTTCAGCACAGAACATAGCTGAACATGCTGGAACCCAAAAGGAACTTCTCCACCAAAAGTCTATGACTGAAAAACAGAGTTCACAGTTTGTCTTTGCTCCTTGTTTTATTTTGGGTTTATAGAAACAAAATTGGAGATCTGCTGGGTTGAGCCCTGCAGAGGCCTCCTCTTGATGGGGCCATCTGCACCCAGCACCCTGAGAGGAGACATGCAGCTATGGATAGAGTGGCTGCACTGGCCGGTTTTAGGGAATTTGGTCCAGTGTTGGCGTGAGGGGATAGGGAAGTCAATTTCAGATTAGAGAATGTTGATGTTCAGAAACTGACACCCCGGAGTGAAGGGCTCTGAAGCAAGGTTTCTCCCCATCCCCTCCTGCCCTCTTGCTTCTCCCATCTCTTGTTCTTTCCCAAGGCGAGCCACCGAAACCACAGTGTGTCTTCTTCCAAGATGACATCAAAACCAGATCTTTGCCTTTCCCCAGGGCCAGCCATAAAATCTCTGCCTTCCTGCTGATGGGTTGGCCAGAAAGACATGAAACCCTGCACTCTGGAGGGTCCTGCTCTATCCCTAAGAATGAGATGCTACAAGAAGGGGCCAAGAAGAATTGGAACAGACGTGCCTTGCAGGGTCCCCTCCATCTGTCTTGAGTGGCACATACATACATATGTGGCTGACTCTGCTCCATTGGCCCCAAGCACCAAAACACCATTCAATTTGTAAGTTTTTGGGTCTTCAATCTGATGGCTCCTTGTTGTCTATTGTCATAGTTGTCAACCTGTCTTTTGTTATAGGGATGTCAGTTATGACTTTTATAATAGGTAAGGAAGGTATCACCTCTCTCCACCCTTACAGTATTTAAAGTCATTTGGCAGCTGACAAAAAAAATTTAATTTAAATTAAATTTAAACCTCATAAAATAATCCCATTCATTAGAATCCTATTTTAATAATTCTTTATTAAATATAAGGCCAGAGAGGGAGCTCTGGCTGCTCTTCCAGAGGATCCAGATTTGAGTCCCAGCAACCACATGGAGGCTCACAGCTGTCAGTAACTCCAGTCCTAGGAGACCTGAGGCACTCTTCTGGCCTCAGTGAGTACTGGGCACTCATGTGGTACACAGACATATATTCAGAGAAAACAGACAAACACATTAGATTAAAAAAAAAAGGCTAGAACATAATTCTGCAGAGGAGGAAAGAAGTGGGAGATATACAATAGTCAATAAGTATCCCTTGCTGTCTAGAGACAGATCTGGTTTGCTTTGGTCAGTAATACTTGTGAGTGGATTGATTATTGGCTTTTCAGAATGCTTTCTTTAGCCACATGGATGAAAGAGGATATAGTAAGCCTGAGAGAGATGTCAGAGATGCCAAGACTCCAGCTCTACTCCTAAACTCTGCCCCAAGAGCAAAGCATGGTGGCACATGCCTGCGATTCCAGTACCTGGGACACAGAGGTCAGAAAAGGCAGTCATGATCAAGGTCACCCTCAACTGTTTAGTGAGTTTGGGGGCCAGTGTGGGCTCCCCGGCACGTTTTATAAAGTCTCATTCATTTTAGTGAGGATCTGAGCTTGCTATCTGTGGCATCTCCCATTCAAGAATCACTTCCACTTGGTTTTGAATTAAAGAAAAAAAAAGATTCCTTTTATCCTGCTAGAGGAAAGATACAATTGCAGGCTAGTGTACCTCTTCTTGCCACTACTGCCAATATTAACAAAGACATGAAACAGAGACAGAATGTGCCTTATTTACTCAGTTGTTTGACCAGGGACTAGAAGTTAGGATTCTAAATCCAGTCCCATGAGGTGTATGATGCTTATCTAGAGAAACCCAGACAGCTGGTTTAACACGTTCCACTTGGAAGCTGCCAGGAATTTCAGGGTTCTCCTCCATCATCAGGTCTAGTGTTACTGGTGTTACCACATACCCAACTGTCTAAATCCATCTGGCTCAAACGAATCTGATAATGAGCCAGGGATGGCGGCACAGGCCTGTGATCCAGAGTGTAGGCAGGAGCTTCCTCAGTTACATAGTTACATAGTTACTCAGTTACATAGTTACTGAGGCCAGCTTGGACTACAGAAAACAAACCAATAAAGATGTATTGTTTCTAGAGGGTCATACCAATTCCTATAGATGTGAGAGGTGAGGAAGCTGATGGAAGGAGGAACAAGTAGGTGAGGGGTCAAGCTGAATCTTCCTGGCTTTGAGCAGCCATCTTTAACATTCGGTGCAAGCCTGTTAGCTTTCTGGTCAATGCTGACTCCTCTTCAGTCTTAGTCCAGACTGTGATTCTTCTAAGAGTCCTTTGATCCCCCAGACTAGACTACTTCTCCTGCTGTGCACCAGCTCCTGTAACATCCTGCTTGCTTTGTTCCATGATACTTACCACATGAATAACTGCTCATTGAACCGTGTCCTTCCCAGATATCCGAAGTTTCTCCAGTGTGAGAGTTATGGCACATTCAGTACATGTCCCCAGTCCCAGGCAGGCTGCTGGCTCCTGTCAGATGTTGCCACATAAGTCAGCTGAATGACTGAGTATGGAATGGCTTCTAATTTTTGACATGGAGAATATTTTCAGTAGGTTCATTTAGAGGCTTCACTGGAGTGCCTCAGATATGGGTTACTGGTCTCACAGAAGCTAGAGATGGATTGCTTTAGGAAGTAAATTGCCAGTACACCTGTGTATGCACTTAGGCATGTACAGTGCATATACACATAGACATACGGAGAGACACACAGAGACACAGATACACATACAGGCACACATATATAGACATGCATACACACATAGACATAGGCACACAAAGAGACACATACATAGACATGCACACACACACATACACACACGTAGACACACAGAGACACAGATACATTTACATGCACACATACATAGACATGCACACACATACACACATAGACCATAAAGAGAGAGACACATAGACATGCAAGCAGACACACATACACACACATAGACACACACAGAGATACACACAGAGACACAGGCACATATAGGCACACACATAGACATGCACACACGCATACACACATAGACACACACATAGACACATACAGAGACACACAGGCACATACACAGACATACATGCACACACATAGACATACACACATAGACACAGAGAGAGACATACAGAAAGACACATACAGAGATACAGACACACATACAGGCACACACATAGACATGCACACACAAACATAGACACACACATAGACACACACATAGACACACACAGACACACATAGACACACATGCACACACTGAGGTTAGGAAATGAATTGAATAGAAATGAAAGCATGATACATAATAATCTGTCAGTTGAAACCAAAACAGTGTTTCAATGGAATTTCACAGCTTGTTACGTGCTCAGTATTTTTTCTTAGTAAGAAATGCAAATTAAAACCATCATCATAGGATGACACAACATTCTTACTGGGGTGACTGTAATCCAAGAGATTAACAATGCTCAGTGTGGATGAGGACACAGAGATGGTAGAGCTGGTGTATGTTGCTGGTGGGAATGTAAAATTCACCTCGAAAATTTCTAAGAAGTTAGGGACACTCCATGACCCAGTTAGGTAACTTCTGGGTACCTGCTTTAGAGAAATGAAAGCTGTGTTCACACAGAGAGAGCGCGCGCACACACACACACTCATACACATTATGGGCTTTCATGTAGCCCAGTCTGGCCTCAAACTTGCGATGTAGCTAAGGTTAGCCTTTGACTACTAATCCTTTTTATATCCACTTCCCAAGTGCTGGGATTACAGCTGTACATTACTATACCAGGATCAAAGCTGGGGTCACGCTTTTAGTAACATCAGAAATAGGAGCTCTAAGCTAGAAACAAGTGGATGTTCATGCCTGGTAAATCGGCAAGCACAAAGTGGAATTGCCATGCCACGGGAGATAGTTCAGCAACGAAGAGAAGATAACCGCGGAAAATGTATGAAGTAACATGAATATATTTTGAGTAAGAAACTGGACATAAAGGATGATTTGTTTATATGAAATTTCTAGCAGTGGCTGCTCCCTGACATAGGAAGTAGATTTAGATACAGTTACACAATTGTATACGTTTAACTAAAATCATCAAACTAAACACTTGCGTCAAATTCAGAGAATTTAATGCTACAAAAATGATACCTCAACTAGACTACTAAAAAAAGAAACCAAAGAACCATCAAGGATTTACCCAGGAAGGAAGATACTTTTCCTGACCACACACCCAAAGGCCTGGAATCCTCTCCGGGGCAGAGACTGCCACCCTTTTCCCTATAATAACACAACTTCTAGTTGAGAACATGGCTGTCTAGAGGGTAGAACAGCTTTAGCCTTTCTCAAGGTGTGACTGAGGTCCGGCTGGTGCACGGGAGTATGAATGAGTCGTGCAAAGCATACAGTGCCCTAAGGGAGCAGAAACCGATCCTCCATCTCCTCATTCCGTCTGGCTGGTGCCATCTTAGACCATGGAACGGCAGAGAGAAAAGACACAAGACATCAGGCCCTCTGGCAGATTCACAGACATTTTTTTCTATTTTCAAGTGAAAGAAGAAATGAATGTTATGTATATTTTCGTTGGTCGTTTTGGTGCTGTAACAGGCAACTTGGGAACCTCATGCTTTACCTTGTGGGCTGGAAACACCATTTGCATCCCCGTCTGTCTTTCTGGGAAATTCTCTTACCACATGGTCTAAGTGGTAGATGCTGTCATTTTGGAAATTCCCTCTGCTCTTAAACTGAGGTGATTCATCAGGAACCAGACTCTCACCCAGGAGAGGCCAGTCCCAGGGCCCTGAACCACTGTGTATTGATCAGGATCGATGGTGTTAGGTATTGACACAAGATAATATTTTTTTTGGAGCTTGGTTCTAATGGGGGCAGGTCTGGGCTCCAGGGTGATGAAGATTATGAGGTCTGAGCTGGAAACTACCATGGATTGTCCCACCCTGAGCCTCATGTTGAATTTTCCCATATGAAACATTTAGAGGTCAAACAAGGGAACCTCTTCTTGGTGACTAGGGCGCCTGCTCTCCTGAATTGGTTGATCCATCCAGTGACTAATGGGTGAGTGGATTAATGATTAAATGGGATACCTGGAAAGTGGGCCTGCTACTAAAACCAGTTTGGTTAGTCTCTTGCCATGACACACACAGCACCACCTCAGGATTCTGAGGCTGCCAGAATCCTGACCTTTGACCTTGGATTGGAACTGTGAACCAAAATAAACATCTTTCTTGGTAACTTATCCAGTCTTAGTTAGGAGTTCTCCTGCTGTGATAAAGTACCATGGCCAAAAGTAACCTGAGAAGGAGAGGGTTTACTTCAGTTTATACTTCAAGGTAAGTCTATTGCTGAGAGAAATCAGGGCAGGAACTCAAGGTGGGAGGAAGCTGGAGGCAGGGACTGAAGTAGAAACCAGGGAGGGGTATTGTTAAAAGGCTTGCTCAACTTGCTCTCTTTTCTTTTTTTCTTTCTTTCTTTTTTTTGTTTAATGTATTTTAATAGCAAACTTACAGGAACAGCACAGAAGACAGACAACATTAAAAACATGTACTTGCATGTAGAACAACTCAGAAAAGTATAGTGAATGGATGGAACCATTCACTATGATAAAAATGCTACAAGCACCATTTAGTTTCTGTCAATAAGAAATTCACTTATTTAAAAAAATCCAAATGATGGCATTGTCCAGAAAATTTTAACAGGTTTATTTATAATTGTTAGAAAGTTGAACTGTTGAAATGTGTTCACTGAAACATTTTGCTTGCATTAATGCTTTATATCTTGCATTTATATTAAAAATTCACACACAAATGAACGTGGAGAAACTGCTAATACCTGATTCTGTCCCCTGGGTTTCCACTCGCAATCATATACTCAGGTACCTTTGACCCCATGATAAAAAATATCTAACATTCAGAACTACTGACAACTGGAAGAAGAGGAAAAAAACTTTTTTTTTTGAGAATGAAATGTCTCCCCTCATAGTGGACGCTTAAGCGTGTTCTCCGCTTATGCGACGTGCTAGCCGGATTTCTTTTGACTTAATTGTTACACGTTTGGCATGGATAGCACACAGGTTGATGTCTTCAAAAAGGCCAACCAGATAGGCCTCACTTGCCTCCTGCAAAGCACCAATAGCTGCACTCTGGAAGCTCAGATCTGTTTTGAAGTCCCGAGCAATTTCTCGCACCAGATGCTGAAAGGGGAGCTTGCGAATCAGAATTTCAGTGGACTTCTGATAGCGCCTGATTTCACTGAGTGCCACAGTATCAGGCCCGTAAGATGAGGTTTCTTCACTCTTCCAGTAGAAGGCGCACTCTTGCGAGAGGCATTTGTAGCCAGTTGTTTCCTGGGTGCTTTACCACCGGTGGATTTGCAGGCCGTCTGCTTTGTACAAGCCATGGTATGGGCACCTCCTTACTTACCCTCCTTCTTTAGCTAGAACTCAGCAAGCGCTTTCTTATACACTCCAGGACCACCTGCCCTAGAGGCGGCACCACACACACAGTTAGGTCTTCCATTATCAATCACTAATCAAGAAAATGCCCTATATGGATTTGCCTATAGGCAATTTGATTCCCCCCCTCAACTAAGGTTCCTTTTCCTAAATGACTCTATCACATGCCAAGTTGATAAAAACTAAAACCAAAACCCAAACAAAAGCAAAAGCAAAACAAAACAAAACAAAACAAAACAAAACAAAACAAAACAAAAAGCCCAACTAGGACAATGATTTTGTTGTTAGCAACAGAAAATAGATAAAGATGGACCCTGGCTGGTGCCTCTGTGAAGAGGCAATCAGTCTTAGAAGGAGGATAAGGGCTGGACAGAAGCCAAAAGCCCTCACTTGTGACATTTTTTTTCTCTACTCAAGTGTTTTCTCTCCTTTTTATAATAAATGGTCTCTCTGCTTCCATACATCTGTTGGTCTACCCATCAGTCCGTCTGTCTGTCTGTCTCCCTCCTACTCTCTCAGTCTCTCTCGTATGTCTGTTCTGCATCTTCGTGTGTGCATGTACACGAGTGTAGGCTAGAAGACAACTTTAGGTGTTGTTGTCTTTTGGAACAATGTTTCTATGTCTCATATTAGCCTAGAACTCATCAAGTGGGCTGACCAGTAAGCCCCAGGGAACCACCTGTCACCCCCTCCCCAGCACTGGGCTTATAATCATGAGCTCTCACACCTACATTTTTAAGTAAAAAAAATTGTTTTTAAGACAGGGTCTCTCGACACAGCCCTGGCTGTCCTGGAATCACTGTGTAGACCAGGCTGTCCTTGGATTTACAGAGCCCCACCTGCCTCTGCCTCCTGAGTGCTGGAGTTAAAAGTGAGTACTACCATTCTCTGTTCACGCAGCTGTGGGTTCTGGAGCTTGAACTTGGGTCCCCATGCTGTCAAAACAAGCCCTTCACAGACAGCATTAGCTCCTCAGCCCTGGTGGATGGATTCTTTTGACTCTATTTCTCTGTTTTTTGTCAGAGCAGATCTTCTTGAAGGAACTTTAAATTCTCAGGAACTCCTGTTCTCCCAACTGTGGGAGCGGGGGTGGGGGGAATAGGCAACAAGGAGGGACACAGAACAGAAATGATCTAATGATGAAGGAAGACAAAACATGGAGCTTCAGCTGGGTAGAAGTAAGCCATGCAGTGGGACAAACCTAGTCCACGGTGGTGTTTGCATCACCGAGGGGAGGGTCTGTCCATCACAACCCTCCTTAGTGTCTTCTCAGCCACCCTCAGGCAATACAAGCAGCACTTCAGGGTAAGACATAACATCGTTGGCTGCAGGCTATGCCCTGTTCTGTGTACTTCACTCATTGTTAGCTTTAATCTTTATAATAACCCTGTGAAATTGATACTATTATTACCCCTGATTTGTGTGAGAGAAAAATGAAGCACAGAGGGGTTAATACTTTGCTCAAGGTCACAGCGAATAAATGACAGGGGGAGATTTAACCCCAGGAAGTCTTCTTCCATGACTGTGATGTTAAGGTATCCTTTGAAAGGCAAGTGTGGCTTGCTCTGCAGAAGAGGTTCCAAGTGTTTATAGTCACTTAATCCTTCCTAATTGCCTCTGACACATTCCTCCTGTGAAGTCTGGGGCCACCACCACTGCTCACGGCCTTCTTTCTTTTTTAATTGCTCGACTAACATGCTGGATGCCGATCCAGGTATCAGATGACTTTAGGATGGACAGGGGAAATTGTGGTGTGTGTGTGTGTGTGTGTGTAAAGACAACACTTTTTTCTCCACATAAACTGGCTCCCTATTGCACAGAAGACAAGATGCTGATCCTGGCCTGTGAGTTCCAATCCCATTCTTTCTCTCGCTGTCTCTTTCTCTGTCTCTCTCAGTCTCTCTGTCTCTCACTCTCTCTCGCTGTGTATGCACGCACACATGCACATGCGTGTGGAGTCCAAAGGTTGATGCCTAGTGTCTTCCTTCATTACTCATTGAAATGGAATCTCTCACTGGACCAGGGCACTCACGGAATCGCCCAGAGCTCTGGAGAGCTGCCCGCTCCGGTCCACCCCTGAGTTTATGTTACACATGCATGTGGCCCTATGCAGCTTTTGATGTGGGTTTGGAGGATCTGAATTCAGGCATTTGCCTAAATGGAGCCGTCTCCCCTCTTCTTTTTACAAAGTTTTTCCTTCGATGTATTATAGCTCTACCATTGCCTCCTGAGCAGACACTGTTATTCCTATTTCACTGAGAAGGGCACTGACCCAGGAGGAATTAATAACTTGACCAAGAGCACACAGAATCTTAACGCAGGAATCTGGATTTCAACTCTCATATATGATTGCAACAGCATGTGTCAGAGCTATGAGCAACGACCTGGGATGGGGAGGTAAATCCCATCCAAAAAATGCTCAAATTAACTGGGTGTGGCAACTCACGCCTCTAATCATAGCAATTTGGAGGCCAAGATGGGAGGTTTGACATAGGGTTGAGGCCAGCCTGTGTTACATAGTGAGTTTCAGGTTACAGAGTGAAATTCTGTCTCATAAAACAAACAAACAACAGAGTACTGAAAAGATCTAGCATGAAATCGAGTTCCTTTCAACAAGACATGGATGCTGTATACAAAGGTGCTTGATTAAACTATGATGTTCTGTAGATGTACATAGCACAGAATAGCTTGTACTTATATACGGCACACAATTGCAGCCACATCCCAAAGAGAACAACTATCTGGAATTACATCTCCTCTTGGATCCAAAACATGCAGTAAGAGCAAAACTCATGGGCAGAGATTGTAGCTCTGTGATAGAAAACGTGTCTAGCATGTGCAAGGTGCAGGGTTCGACACTAAGTATGGGGCAGGAACCAAATTACTATTTTGATGTCTCTTTCTTATTGGGCACATTGGTGCTATCTCCTTGAGGGGCTGTTTGGAATAAAGGGGTCATGCAGATTAGGAGAAAACAAACCGACATCAGATCTAGTTCTCTCCTCTGTGCTTCAGTCTCTGGACAGCTACACTGCCTGTTGCTCATTGTCTTGGTGACATTCATGGTCACCATCTCCCATTTAGCAGCTACAAGCCTTACACGCTCAGCTGTCTGTCCAGCAGGCTACCAAAAGCTGAGTCGCATTTCACCATTAAACCATCGGTGTCTCCGTGATGGCTCTCCGGCACCTGTCTCGACACCCAATGTGCTAGAGCGTCATGCTAGGCTGCTTCTCCTTCAGTAGTGAAATCCACAAATGGACTGGTGAGTAAATGCATTTGCCACCAAACATTCAGATCTGAGTTTAATATCTGAGACCCACATGGTAGAAGGAGAAAAACATCGCCTGGAAGTTGTCCTCTGGCCCCCGAGGGTGACTCAGTATGTGTGTGTGTGTGTATGTGCACACATGCACGCACACTGGCAAGTATACCCAATACATACATTGTTTTTAATTTAAAGAAATAAAGATAAAAAACTTAGATCTTTCTTTTCCAGCAAAATTATAAAGAATTACCATCAGAGAGATTGGTCGCCGCTCCTCATGTACATCGTCATCTGCTAGGTTGTCAGCTCCTCATGCACAAAGCCCTCTGATAGGCTTGTCAGTCAGCTCCTCATGCACAAAGCCCTCTGATAGGCTTGTCAGTCAGCTCCTCATGTACAAAGCCCTGTGATAGGCTTGTCAGTCAGTGCCTCATGTACAAAGCCCTCTCTGATAGGTTGTCAGTAAGGTCTCAGTTCTGTATCTGAAATTGTTTACTTGAAGCTCATTTTCATCTCCTGAATTACATGAGAAATTCCAAAAGGAATATTTCGCTCGCTATTCTGAGTTTGCCGTTAACACTCTGTATGTGTTTGATTGAGTGCAGAGGCAATGAGTACTCTGTCCTTGTGTAGAAGTATCTAACAAGCTGGCCAGGCAGGAACAGGACACCTGGGCTCTTATTTTTTCCTTCCACCCTGAGGTTGGGGAAGAGTCTAGGAACTTACTGAAGTTCCAAAGGGACCTTATAAACCCCAGAAAAGAGAAGTCCCTGGAGGGGCACGGGCTCCTAAAGAATGAGCTGGAAGAACGGCTCAAGAAAAGCTATAAGGGGAGGCACTGTGGAAATGGAAGTGAGCCCCATTACTCCCTGCTGGCTTTAAATGGTTGGACAGAGAAGAAATAAAGCAAGGTGTGTGGTAAAGAACGGTGCTGAGAGTTTGTTCTGTTCGACCTTGTAGGGTAGCTAATGACACTGGACCTAGACTCTTTCTCATCAAAACTAGGACATTAACCCCTCCTGGAATGAGATGAGCACTCTGGGGGGACTTGCTGTTGGAGAGTGTTGGGACTTCAGACTTCACAGGGCTAGAGGTCTGACTATGCTCAATAACTCTAACCATGTGCCAAGTGCTTAACGACCCTGTGCCTCGGTTTCCTCCTCTGAAAATTATGAGCAACATCCTGGTACTTGTTGCAGAGATTTAAACAATTTTTTTTTTAAAAAAATGAGTTGTATGGAAAACAACCTGGTGCTTGAGACCAGCTCTGCCCAATGAATGCTAATTATTGTTTATTTTTCTAATTGTGACATATCTCTCATTAGCTCTGGATTTGCTTGTCTCTATAGTTCTTTCCAACACATCCTCTGTGTAGAAAGTGACCTTCCTAATGGTAAGGTGGTGCAAAGCAAACCTGGAAGGACTAAAGTGGGGAGGAAGGAGATCGGTGCTCAAGGTGGACAAGAGAATTTTCTAGAATGACAGAATCAGCCTGCATTCCCATAGGTGCTGTTGCTAGGTGTTTTTGTATTGCAAGACTTGGGAGCTGGGATGTAGTTCAGTGGTGGAACATGAGTGCAAGGATCTGGATTTAACCCATAGCACTGAGAAAGAAAAACAAAAAAACAAACAACAACAACAACAACAACAACAAAAACCAAAAAAAACTTCATTAAATTGTACACTTAAATAAATATATTTATTTTTATGTAATTTTTCCTGCATGGAATTTTTTTTTGCGTGAAAATGTCACAATGAAACTTATTATGCTGTACAATAGACCAAGGGTAATAAACAAGTTAACTTAAATATTAAAAAATGTAAATCAGGTTACATCACTCCCTGCTTTAAACGCTTGGGAGGTGCAGTGATGAGAATTCTGAGTAAGTGATGAAAGTTCTGAGTTGTTAAAGGAATTAATAAAAATGAACCAACAAGCTTCCCTTGCTACTGCCAGCAACTCTCAGCCCCGGTGTGGTCCTGCCGCCTTTGTCTCTAGCTAGCCCCCACAGCAGCCTGTCATAGTATTCCTAGCTCTGGTTCGCTTGTCTCTGGAGCCACTAGTTCCTTCTCTCCAGCCCTAGCCCCCTTGTGGTTGGCAGTCCCACATTCCAATAACCCAGTAAAACAACACTCTTGAAGCTTATAATTAACCAGTCAGATCTATATATCAGTAAATTCTCAATTCACAAGATGCCCACACAATAATTTCAAGGCCAATTGATAATGGTACGAGCTGCCCACCTAGAATAGACACGTTACCCCAATCATTCTATCCCTATATGAAATCATATCTACCTATGGCTATTTAAAGTCACACTGGTTCAGGATCTTCTCCCTGACCGTCCTCCAACTTGATTCTTCTCCCCTCCCTCTGTCTCCATCTCTCTCTCTCTGCAACTCTTAACTCCACCTCCCTTTTCTCTGTCCAATCACAGACCTCCTGCTGGACTAATATTTAAATAGATTGGACAGGGAAAATCCTGCCACATTGAGTAAGTGTTGAAAGTGCTGAGTAAGTGGTGAGAATGCTGAGTAAGTGTTGAAAGTGCTGAGTAACTGAAAATGCTGAGTAAGTGTTGAGGATGCTGAGTAAGTGAAGAAAGTGCTGAGTAAGTGATAAAAGTGCTGAGTAAGTGATGAGAATGCTGAGTAAGTGAAGAAAGTGCTGAGTAAGTGAAGAAAGTGCTGAGTAAGTGACAAAGTGCTGAGTAAGTGATAAAAGTGCTGAGTAAGTGATGAGAATGCTGAGTAAGTGTTGAAAGTGCTGAGTAACTGAAAATGCTGAGTAAGTGTTGAGGATGCTGAGTAAGTGAAGAAAGTGCTGAGTAAGTGAAGAAAGTGCTGAGTAAGTGATGAAAGTGCTGAGTAAGTGATGAAGAATGCTGAGTAAGTGACAAAGTTCTGAGTAAGTGACAAAGTGCTGAGTACGTGAACTTTTAAGACAGGAACATGGAAGAGCATGTGTAGGGAGGAGTGAGGCAGGTGAGAATGATGTAAAATGCACTTCAAACATGTATGAAAATGTCGAAGATCAAAGTTAAAATTAGTAAAAATGAGCCTGAGGAAGGGATAACTAGCACTAAGGGCCTTGAAAAAACCCACATGGAATCCTACTGCTGTAAATGCTTCTTACTATGCATTTATAACATTTATTTTGTTATATATAATCAAAAGACTTTGAGTGGATTTACACTGCACAAGGAGGATGTGATGCGTAGTCCAGGGAAGCTATTAGGAAGCATAGCCTTGTTGGAGTAGGTGTGTTACTGTGGGCGTGGGCTTTAAGACCCTTGTTAGCTGCCTGGAAGCCAGTATTTTCCTAAAAGCCTCCAGATGAAGAAGTAGAACTCTCAGCTCCTCCTGTACCATTCCTGCCTGGATGCTGCCATACTCCTGCCTTGATGATAATGGACCGAACCTCTGAACCTGTAAGCCAGCCCCAATTAAATGTTGTCCTTATAAGAGTTGCCTTGGCACAGCTAACTGGCTACCAAAAAGATTAATGAAATAAATAGATACCCCCACAAAGCCAGGCCCAACCATAAATAAGATGAATAACAATTTACGTCCAGGGAAGAGAAATCTCCCTGAGAATTCCCTTCTTTTTCCTTTCCAGGTAAAAATGAATCACCTGTGAATCCAGATGCTGGCCTCCGAACTTATACTACTCAGACCTTTGAAGGGCCACTGACAAGAACATCAAACAACTAGAGATTGACATCACTAATCTGAAGAAATCCCTCGTTTTGCTGTCTGAAGAGATCTCCAAAAATCGCAAAGATCCTTATTGGACTTGATTTACTCTATTACAATAGAAAAGGCTGTGTACAGCTCTTGACTGTGTACAGCCCTTAAAGAAGGATGTTACCTTTACATAGACAAGACAGGGAGGGTTAAAGAGAACATGAAATAGGTCAGTGAAGGCCCTGAGAAAAATCAGAGACAGAAAGAGACAGATGAATGCTGGTACAAGAATTGGTTTTCAGCCTCTCCAAGGTTGTCAGCCCTACTTCCTCCCATCTTAGGACCATTATTTGGGTTCTTTTTGCTTATTTCTGCCAGTCCCTGGGCCTCAAATAGGCTGACTAACTCTGTGAAACAACAGATAAATAATTTGGTAGCAAAGCCTATTCAGATACATTATCATAAGTTAGCTATGGAGGACCACGAGACTCAAGATGAAGTTGTTACTTTATACAGGATGCTCCCAAAACCCAACTCCACCCAACCTAAAAGAAGGGACTTCTGCCCCTAGACCAAGCAGAGAGGGGCCACCCAGAACCCCTTCTGACTGGCGATCTAAATTCTTGCTTAGGCTGCAAGGCTAAGCACTGCAAGGGAATATAAATAAAACTTAAAAATATCTCTCTGGGTTCCCTGAGGGACAAGCCTGACTGCATAGGGGTTGATGTCAAAAGTATCCCCTCTCCAGGAAAAAGACATCGGGATGGGTATGGCTCTCATGCCTCACTGGACAACGACAGGGGGACCAGAGCCATTACAAGGTCCCCTTCAATTACTGGAGGTCAGGCCTCTATCCCTGCCTTCGCAAGATTAGATTCACCACAGCCCTTCTATACTTAGAGGAGGGAGATGTCAGGGGCAGCCCTGTTTACACACTGAAGGCCTAAAATCAGCCATAGGTCTAAAATCAGCAATAGGCCTGTCATACTTGTATACTAACACCAAGTCTTGGGTCTCTGTGAAAAAAACATTGAAACAGACGGCTATAAGCTAATGTAAACAGGCAGCTTTTGTGGAAATTTACAAGCCTGAGTAGTCATAGACCTTGTAAATAGGTAGCCTTGGCAGACAATACCAACTTAGATAAGGACAAGTGAATCACAGGCAGAGTCATAGTGACCTGTCCCCTGAACCTTCACCCAGCCGATACCCTGTTCTGAAAGATATCTGTATTCCCCCTGAACACCCACACTCCAGTGTCATCCCCTTCCCCACATCCTGCCTTTCTGTGTTTATAACCCCTGTGTGAATGAATTACGATTTGAGAAAAAAAATAAATAAATTATTAAAAAAAAAGAGTTGTCTTGGTCATGGTGTCTGTTCACAGCAGTAAAACCCTAACTAAGACAGAGGACAATACCTCAATTAGACTCTAGACATTACCAAATAAAACTTCCAGTATACAGAATGGGTTATCGATTTTTGAGTTGTTGGCCAGCAGGTTCCCAGAGAACCCCACCCCAAACATTACAGCTAGTGCCAATGCTATTGGTCACCTCCAGAACCTGATGGCAAGACCCTGTTGTTGAAGACACCACCTACTTGAATCGTAGAACATGGAGAAATCTAGCTGGTACCTACTGGCAAGCATTCATAGTGCTGGAAAGTGCTGTGTAGGTGACCAGAGGAGAAAAGTCAGCCCCAAATCTCACTCAGCTCTGAACCCTACAGGTGATAACAGCCTGCCTGGTGAGATATGCCCCCTGATGAAATAGTGGTACAAATGTCATTTCCAAACGGACTTGAAGGCCTGCATATCTGACACTGTCAATGAAGCCACGAATCTGTGACTAGATATGTCATAGTCCCTAGGGGAAATCTACTACTATTATTCTACTCAGTGGACAAAGCCAATACAGCATCTCTTAATAATTTAAAGCAATAATCATAAATCAGTGCATCATTTAACCCTCATCTTCCTTCAGGAGAAGACAATTCACAGAAACTCACAACTGGTCAATATACTGAGAAAAGACATGGAAATGCTCAGTCCTCCAAGGTTCAGGGATCTACAAGGAAAAGAAGGCAGAATTAAGAGCCAGAGGTGTAGACAACTTCAGGGAAACTTTTCCAGACAGCAGGATAGGCTCAGGTGTGAACTAGCAGAGCTTGTGAGAGCACACACAAGACCTGCACAAGCTGAAGCCAGGTGAAATCCCAGTATGGGGGAGGGAAAGTGGGCATGGCTCACTGTGGAACTGTTGGCGGCATCTCATCACTGCTGGGACAGGAAGTCAGCTTTCTTCAAGGAGTGACATCTGGTATATTGACCAGTCTCCAGGGCAAATCCTATTCCATGAGTAGTCTGCTAACACAAACTGAATTCCTGCTTTGTTTTAAGATAGAGAAAGGATATGAAGTTGGGTAGGAAGATGGAGAAAGATGATCTGGGAGGAACTGAGGGACGAGATGAGTATGATATAAATACATTGTATGACACTCTCAAAGATTAAATAAAACATTAATTTTTTTTCTAAGACAAGGTCTCACTTGTGTGTGTGTGTGTGTGGGGGGGAATTGAAAGGCCCACGTGGGCGTGCAGGCGCGCGGGCTCACAGTTCTCTGTATCTTGTTGGGTGGATGGTGATTCCCACTGTTTCAGGAACCTTGACTGAATTCGTTCCATGTGACACTGGGCGGGCAATGGGCCATGAGAGGCTGCCAGGGCTCCCTCGGGCGGGGAGTGAACTCAGCATGATTTTGCAGGTGGCACAGAGCTCTTGAGTGGGAATCCCCTGGCCCAGAGATAGTCAGGGACCGATTGGCCTCAATACTTGGGGTCCCATATGCCGCTGGGACCGCAGCAGAATGAAGGCAGGGAGCTCGTGGCATGCAAGATCAGCCCGCACGCTGAGAGAGACAAGGGGGAAGAGAGAGCTCTGGTGCTGCGCCCCATGGGAAATGCTTGCTTGTTATACTTACTTGGCTGGAAGGCTGCAGTTCCTTTGAAGATGCAGGCCCTGCAGTGGAAATGCAAAGAAGCTTTCCATGACAGCAGGCCCCAATGACTTGAGGGAGTCTGAGGCTCCAAGAGTTTTATTGACATGGATGATAGATGATCTGGATGTGCACCCCCAGTTTAGGTCAGGGTGGGCCTGACTTAAATAGGGAGGGGGGAAGAGAGGAGGGTCACTTAATTAGCTATGCCTTCTGGCCTTTAGATAACTCATCAATATGGAAATCTCTTGAGGCTGAAGCCTGTAGTCATGCCCTCTACCTGTGGATGGTGACACAAACCTCTCTGAGAGGGGATGCTTTGTCCTACGTGACTGAACGGTGCGGATTAAATGGAGATCTTCGCCATGTGTTAGAAGCCTGGATTCTGGGAGTGCGTCAGAATAAATGCCTGTCCCTTGTAGGGTCTCTGGGCTACTTCCAGCCAGCACTTCTACCAAAACCTAAGACCCCTTTCCCGGCCCCATACTCACTATGTAGCTCTGTCTGTCCTATATTCATTATGTAGACCAAGCTAGCCACCTGCCTCTGTCTCCTGACTTGTTAGGATTAAAGATGTGAAGTCTGGGCCACTACACCCAGCCTAAAAAAATGTTTAAAAGAAATAATAATTTTTTAAATAGAAAAAAACCTGTGTTATTTTTTTTCGTGTTCTGATTTAACAATTAATGAAAATTATACTAAGCACCAAGAAGAGGAAAGGCCACTTAAAACTAGAAAAATAGCTACAAAAAAAGATCATAGTCCTGACACGAGATGAAGTAAAACATCGAAGCAGGTAAGCATCACAAAGTTCACAAACTTAAAACAATACTTCAACTATGAGGTGGACAGGTATCTTTTCCAGCACTACTCGGTCCTGGAAACTTGTCTGGGGCATGAGAAAGAAGAACATGGACAGAGACGGAAGTACAGAAAAGCTGGTGTTGGACAGGAGTGTCACCTGCTACTATGTAACAACCCCAGAATCGAAGCCATTTATTTTGCAGCGCACAGGAAGCTAGCTGTTAGCTAGTATGGGTGGAGGTGTCTGTAGGGGAGCAGTCTCCAACTGTAAACATTGGGAGAAGGAAGCTGAGGTCCCTAGATTTTGCACAAGCTTTCAATATTCACATGGACCAGAGGAAGACTCTGTTACCAGAGTTCTTACGCGTTGGTCCCCATCATTAATACATGTTCACTTGGGACTTCATCCACACCTTTAACATTCACTGGAGGAGGCATCCTCTGATCCTCAGAGGGGTAGCTTTTAGACCAAAACATTGAACTGTTTTTTCTTGCTGAAGTGCTTCAGGTTGAGCCCCGGATTGCTTGCACGAGAGGCAGGTGCTCTACCACTGAGCTACATTCTCAGCTTCTACAATGAAATCTCCCACCTACACAGGTTACTTAGATGTCTGCTGTGGCCGCGCATGCTCCCTCTGCTGAGTTACTCCTCCTGACTTTCTGCACATGCTCCCTCTGCTGGGTTACTCCTACTGCCTTCCTGCAGTGTAGAATGGGACGTATGAATATTTTCTGACGTTACCCAGGCTGTCATATACCTGAACCCAGGCACTCAGCAAGCAGTGATTCTCTCTAGGCTCGACACTTCCCAAAGTGCTTCCAGAAACGCCCCCGGAAGTCTTAACCCTCTTCTCTTAGCAGCCATGTTTTTGGAGGAAGGACGGTTTCTTGGAGATAAGGACCTGTCCAGAAGTAACATTATTTGTACTTCATTCTCCTGAAAAGGAATTTTGAGTTAGTTGAGATCAATGATATAACAGAGAGTCTTGGTTCAGGTACGGGTAGTTAAAGTTGCAGGTCAGCTAGCTTGCTAACCGAAGGCCGTCGCAGGGGATGCAGAGCTGGAGAAACAAAGGTCAACTGAGTGTTCCAGGAATCTGTTCCTGTGATAGTTGACTTAGCCTCCTCTGGAAAAACTCCCACCAGAGGTCCCAAGGACTTGCGAATTAAATTCAGCCAGATGGTCTGTTGGCTCAGATAAACATTAACACTGGGTCCCAAGGCCACAGGGCCCCCAGACTGTTCCCGTGAGATTTGTCAAACCTCTGCCCGGGATCTGCTTACACATATTGCAGACATTTGAAACAACCAATTGTGTGTGACTGCGCCACATCCCCCTCCCTTCCCCTGGACTTTGCCTATATTAACCCTAAGCTTTTGGGCCTCGAGGTCAATTCCTCTACCTCCTGTGTGAGACACGTATCGCCCGAAACTTCAATAATAAAGAACCTGACTCATGTGATTGCAGCAAGACGGTCTTTGGAGTGTCTTTGGGCTTGCATCCTTCCAGGGTCTCCCTTGGGGGAGTCTTTCACTCCAAAGTCTGTAATTTCTCTAACAACCTCAGAGTTGGGGAAAAGAAAGCTGAGGAAGGACATCTCTGTGTTCTGTCAAGCATTTCGCCCTAAGTAAAGTCTCACTTTACCTACCTACTTGAGAAGGGGGATGGAAAGGAACCTGGGAGAGTATACACATGAACATCTCAGAATATTGTCTAACAGTTTCCTTACAGTGCAGTTTTTCTGTCATTTGTCTGTGACAGGGTTGTCTCATGTGTGATCCAAGCTGGCCTCAAACACACATAACAGAGGGTGACTTAAAACTCTAGGTCCTCTTGTCTCTACCTTCTCAGAGATCCGATTAAAGGTATTGCACCATTACCCATACCTGAATTTGGTGCTAGGAATAGAAGTAACAGACTGTAGTGGATTATACAGTGTGTCTCCTTTCCAGCCCAGGTGTATCTAGGTGTTAATTCCTAGAAACTGTGACAGTTGCCTTATTTGCAAAGACTTTGTAGAAAGAAACAACTAAGTCATATTTATCTTCAGCCTTCAGCCAGAAGTTGATGAGACATAAATTAAAGACATTTTGGTTTTAAATAATCATATTTGATCTTTATTGTACCAACAGTTAGCAACATTTTAAACAATTCTATTTATTTATTTAATTACTGTTATTGTTGGGACCGATGGCACATGTCTGTAATCATAGCAAACTGGGAGCAGAGGCAGGAGAATCATGAGTTTGAGGGAAGAGTGAAAGTTATAGCAAGTTCGAGACCAGCCTGAACTTCTGAGTAAGCTAATTGAAAATCCAAGGGCTGGGGTATAGCTCGTGGCGAGTGCTTGCCTAGAATGCTCTGGGTTCGATACTCAGTATACCAACTTGATCAAAAAAGTAGTTTTTCATCAAAAGCTCAAGTAACCCAGAAGTTTGTAGCTGTTTTTAAAGATATGAATTATTTAGTTCTATGACTTATTTGAAGATGTTACAAACAGTTCATCCCCTGCTGCTGGAAAAGGGTTCTGTTCGTTTGGTCAGTTAGCTGGGGGCCTTTGGGAAAATGACTTCCCACCCTGAGCCTATTGGCTGCTTCTCCTGCAGGACTATCACTGGCTCCCGAGTGTGCAGGAACATTTAGGTCCTTGGTACACAATTCATAGTTCTGGGCTCTGCCCTAGGTCTTTTGAATCAGATTTTCTAACATTGGGGTTCCTATGACTTTTTTTGTTTGTGTCCTAGGGTTTGCTTCTTGAGGCAGTGTCTCATTCTGTAATCTCATCTTTCTTTGGACTCACAAGAATCCTCCTGTCTCAGTTCCATAAGTGCTGGGATGACAGGCGTGAGATACTATGCTCAGTTTCCTTACACATTCACTTTTGAAAGATTTATCTTATGTGTATGCATGTTTTTACCTGTATGTATCTATACACATTACACGCATGCTTGGTACCTGTGGAGGTCAGAAGAGGGCATCAGATCCCCGGGAACTGAAATTATAGAGGCTGTGAGACACCGTGTAGATACTGGGGCTCTAACCCAGATTCTGTGAGGCACAAGTACTCTTAACCTCTGAGCCATATCTCCATCCTCCATCTGTATTTTAAATAACTGAGTGATCGTCATAAACATCCGAGTTTGGGAACTATTGAACTCCAGGGTCCTTCAAATTTCCTTTTTTTTCTGATTTTTGTCCTTTCTGTCACTGCCCTATTTCTGCTGCTAGCTATTGTAACAAAGTAAACCACAAGATAAACAATTAAAAAAAAAGTTCATGATTTCATCATCCTCGAATACCCCCAGAGCTTTGGTGATGGAAGGTGGTAAGTACTCACTAAATACTCAAAACAGTAATCAATGGTGATCAAAGAAGCAAGCGTTATATGGATCCCAATCACCTACAGATAGAGAAACACAAGAAAAGAAAACCACTTAAAACCTCTGAATACACTCCGGCAGGTCTTGCAGCCATGTTACACATTTCATGTATACACAAATCAGCGCCTATCCAGAGGAGCTGTGAGGAGGGGATCCAGAGTCTCCTGTGGGCTAGATTGTCCCGTGGTGTTTTATGGAGTTGGTGACAGCTTGTCATTCAACAGAAGCCAGCTTTCTTCTCTTTGATCTTCCCAGGGCCAGGACCACTAGTACCTGCCTAGGTGAGGTGTCTTGGGGCCTATGCTGCTACTCTATAAATCAGCAAGGGCCACATCAGGTTTCTGGCAACCCCAGCATATGGGAGGAGACATCAGCCTGCAGTGGAAGTGAGCCAAGCATGCTGTTCTCTGCCCACGATATAAATATAATAACACCTCTTGTGATCCCTCTGTCCTTTGCCCTGTCCCCTGTTCCCCACTGGCTACCCTTTGAGCTCACCCACTCAAACACTGTCTGCTGGCCTTGGCAGGTATCTGCTGAGGATGAAATCTGTTATAGGGGTGGGCAACTTAGCCAGGGGGATATAGAGAAACTTGACATCCAGGCCAGGGTTGTAGCGGGTGCGAGGGCTCCGGGAGACAACGGCGTGTTCCATGCTGTTGGTGACATCACTGATTCTTGGCTCTGCCGACCTCATCAAATTAACCAACTTTTCAGTATCTGTTTGAGACATTGGGGGTGAAAGGAGAATGGAACAAAATTCTTTTGTTATTATTCTTTTTAAATGTGCTTTTCCCCCCGAATTTTATCCAAGGAACCTGTCTATCAGAAGATCGATTCAGTGTTTAAAGCAAGTCTCCCACACAATTCACAGTATCCCTTACCTAAACACCTATTTACAGGACCATTATAATAGCTCATTTTTCTCTCTTTAAACACTAGAATTGTGTCCTCAAATCTCACTGCTTTATTAGATGATCAACAGAAAGATTCTGCCCAATTCTTCTACAATAAATCACCTAGCAGCCATGTGACCTGGAACGTGAGCTATGATCATCTGTAATAACGTGGACCTTAGAGAACAGCAAAGATGATTGTCATCTTTCTGTCCCTGAGAAGGAAACATAAAAGGAAGGGTTATTTTGACTCAGTCCTGCTGTTCTGTGCTTGCCATGAAGTCAGACATCAGGGCATAGCGTGAAAATGCTCTCTTCATGGTGTCCAAGAAGGAGCAGGGGATGGAAAAGAGATGGAGAAGGGAAGGAGGGATGGAGGGATGGAGGGATGGAGGGATGGAGGGACAGAGGGATGGAGGGATGGAGGGATGGAAGGGATGGGGGCAAGGGCAACATGCAGTCCCCAAATGCATGTTCCTAAGGACACACTCACTATTTCAAGTAGGGTCCAGATAAAGTCTGCATTATCTTCCACAGGCTGGGGAAGTCTGAACCACCAGAAGATTAATCCTTTGTTTGTTTGGTTTTCTTTTGAAGACAAAGTCTCACTCTGTATCCTAAGCTGTCCTGGAACTCACTATATAGCTCAGGCTGATCTCAACACTCATGGCAATCCTCCTGTTTCAGTCTTTCAAATACTGGAATTACAAGTGTGAGCCTTCACATCTGTCTTCCCCAATCTTTCCTAGAGTGTGCATGCATGTGTGTGTGTGTGTGTGTGTGTGTGTGTGTTCCTGAGGATTGAGCACAGAGTTCCAGACACACTAGTCAAGTACTCTATCACTGAACTACAGCCCAAAGTGGGCTTGATCCATTGATAACACCACATGATTCAATGGCTCCCAGAATGCCCCACTTCTGAATATTGCTGTCTTGGGAACCCAGCCTGTAACATGTGAGCTTTCAGAAGCCATTTCCAATTCAAACCATAAGAATGATCAATAGCAGAGTAGATGATATGGAAGGACAGAATGAAAGAGGTGCATAGTCACACACACACACACACACACACACACACATACACAAACACCCACACACCCACACATAGATATACACATGCATACACACACATATATATACGTACACATACATACACACACACATACACATAGATATATACATGCACACACGTACATACACACATACGTGCACACACATACACATACACATACATACACACACACATATACTCACATACACACATACACATAGATATACACATACATACACACATATACACACATACATACATACACACATACACATACATACACACATGCATATACACACATACACATATATATATACATATATATATACACACAGATACATACACATACAAACATAAAAACATATACACATACATATATACATACACATATAACACACATACATACATGCATACACACACATTTATACACACAGATACATACACATACAAACATAAAAACATACACACACATACACATATACATACACACATACATATATACATACATACACACATACACATATATACACACATACATATACACACATACATATATACATATACACACATATATACACACATACATACACATAAAAACACAGACATACATATGCACACACATATACACACATACATACACACACGTATATACACATAAAAATACACACATACATATGCACACACATATACACACATATATACACACATATATACACACATATATACACAATACATACACACATACATATAGATACACATACACATACACGCACATACATATACACATATACACATATACACATGCACACATAATACATACACACATACACACATATGCACACATACATACACACATATACACAAATACACACACATACACACATACACACACACACACACATAAATCAAAACTAAGTGAAAAAAAAAAACAAAAGAAAAAACAAACAAAAAAACTAAGTTAAACTATTGGCTAGTGGGATACCTAGTTACTGCTGTTAATTTTTCTTCTACGAGTTCTGTTGTCTACAAAAACATCTGGGGAAAAAGGTATTAAAATCAGTGATTCTGAACACAGGTGTGGAGACACAGATAGGTGGCTAAGTAGTTCAAGCCTGTTGGGGCTCATGACATGAATAGTAGGCAGGCCTCAGGTACTCACCATGCTCCTCCTCCTGGGCTCTGGGACAGAGGTAGGTATGTAGAAAGGGGATGGGGTGGGATTCAAACTTCAGCAAGAGTAAGGACTCCAGAGAAAGTAGGCTTGAGGGTCAGACTTCCCTGACAAGGCATTAAAGCTTGGAAACAGTAACAAAGCTGTCCTGATTTAGCCTGTTCTAGGTAAGTAAATCAACCATTAACTCTGGGCCAGGATGCTTAGAGATAGTTGGTGGGCCTGGGCAAAGGCACTCAAGAGTCCTTAGCCAGCCTCTAAAGAGCTTTCTGAGGAGAAAACTGTAGAAAACTCTAGCTACAGATTACCGCCCCCACCCCTCGAAGAGTCATGCTCACTCTCACCAGGCAGGCTGTCTTTTTAGTGACGCTGTTCTTAGACACCTCCAATGTTGTACCCGGCCTGACTCTCCCACCAGTGAGGCCTGGGCAGGAGGGTGACTGTGAGTTCTGCACACTCCCTCTCCCAGGGACATAGAGCCCATGCAGGGTGAAGGAAGACAGGGGCTGGGCCTCAGAAGGTAGCCAAGGTCCCCAGGGACACGTGGAAGGAGGTATCCAGATACAGTGGCAGGCTCTTACACTGTTTTCTGACATATTTGTTAGCTCCAATTTTTCGTAGTATGGAAAGAGAGAAAGATTCCCTCCCCGCCCTCTGCTCTCCTAGATAGTAACAGAGAGCATAGGATTTGGATTTGAGTCCTTGAGAAAGCCAATACCTCTAGACACTTGTGAATATTATACTTTACAAATGTGTCCCTTTGGTTTTGGGGTGTCATTTTTGTTTATTTTTGAGGCAAAGTTTCACTTTGTAGCCCAGGGTGGCCTCAGATTCACCATGTAGCTCAGGATAGTCTGTTTCTTTAGCCTTCTGAATGCTGGGAGTGCAGGCTTGTATCACCCCGTGCCTTGGAATATTCTATTGTTTATTTGAGAGAGGGTTTCTTTGTGTATCCTCCCTGTCCTAAAACTCACACTGTAGATCAGGCTGGTTTCAAACTCATGGAGATCCACCTGCCTCTGCCTCCCTGAGCATGGGAATTAAAGGTATATGCCACCACCACCAGGCGGAATAATGATTCTTTAAGGTTCTCTCTTTGTAAGATAAAAACTTAGAGCATGTAGGTACATTACATTACCAGCATAATGGCGGAAAGAAGGCCATATTCAATCTAAAGGAAGAGAATGACCATAACCACAAAGTTTGAATTCAGATTGTTCTTACAGGGGCCAAGTATTTCTACAAATCTGTGTGTCTCTGTGTATGTCTGTGTGTGCATCTGTGTGTGTCTGTGTGTAAGTATGTGTGTGTGTATGTGTATGTCTGTCTGTGGGTGTATATGTGTGTCTGTCTGTGGGTGTCTGTGTGTGTCTGTTTGTGGGTGTCTTGTGTATGTAAGTGTGTGTGTCTGTGTGTGTGAACTGAATTCTCACCATAACTCATTACAAATGAAAACAAACTGAGAGGTTAACTAACTTTCCAGCAGACAGTTGAAACTTGCACCTGGATAGCTTAGATCTGACCTAAATAGCACCAAAATTGCCTCTCAGCCACAGAGACCCAAGCTAATGACATCTAGAGGGAGTGGAACAGGGCTGGGCACATGGCTGCTTTCCTCAAGAACATGAATAGGGCCAGCTCAGCCTTCCGTGGCAGGCAGCCAGAGGACTCATGCCAGCTGTGTCATGGTGTGTTCTATCATCAAGAGTTGCTCTCACAAAGGGCAGTTATGGAGGAGGCTCCCCAGGAGACTTCTCCCCCAAGGCCCTATTAGTTACAACAAAGAGACACCACAGAAGGAAGTCTCATGTGCCTCCCTCTTTTGAAACCTCTGCTTCAGGATGCTCCAAGGGGACACTGGGCCCTCTGATCCTCAGACTGGCTTTCTTTCTCACACTAGGATATGCCCACCACTGGCAATTCTTTCTCCACTGCTCCTTCACCATGCCCACTCACGTGTCCCACTGGTTCACATGTCCCTGGACTAGATGTACTGCTGAGATTGCCTTCTGCCATCTTCCAGGCTCCAAAGGTCACAGACGCCTGTTAACTTGGTGAGAGAACGGGAGCCGCCTAGGCTCAGCTCCACACGCTCGCCGTCCTCTTTAGCAAGCTATGTTTATACAGTAATACTCACAGCATCTTGAGAGAGAGAGGCATGTGGAGGGGATGACATGCCCAGTGGTTTCCTCAACTTTTGTTTTTTGAGGCAGTTTCTCGCTGGACCTGGAGCTCACTGGCTGGCCAGCAGACCCTACGGATCCTCCTTCTCTGCTTTCTGGGATTTGAGTTATGTGCTATTGTGTCCTGCTTTTTTATGTGAGCATCAGGGATACAAACTCAGGTTCTCAGTAAACATCTCACTGACTGGGATATCTCAGCCCCGTAGGCATTATGTACAGATGAAAAAACTGAGGCATAAGATGACCAGTGGTTTGGAGTGGAGCCTGGCAGACTCCTGTGATTACAGCATTTGGGAAGCAGAGGTAGAAAGGTTCCGAGTTCAAGGCCACCCTGAGCTGAGCTACATACATATGAGGTTTTAAGACAGCTTGCAAGCAGGCAGTCTGGCTCCGGCACACACATTCTTTGTCACTTTGCTAATTCTCTTCTCAGTGCAAGATCTACCTGCACCTGATGTTTGGAGGACAAGTGGCAGGAGCAGGTACCACACACCCTACCATTCCCCACACTGTGGCTTTACTATGTGGGCTCTAATCTCAAACTCTGGCTTTGCAACTAACTGTATGTATGATCTCTGGGGCTAGACCTCATCAACTGTAAACCTGAAATCCAGCCAGTGACCCCAAACCTCCAGATCTTTCTCAGAGAACCCGCTTCTGCCCGGAGACTCACAGGTTTGGAAATACTCCTCTCCGTAGCTATCCCGGGTCTCCTGTGGCAGCCGATCCCACAGCTTCTTCATGCGTGATTCCAGAGCTTCTTGCCCCAGAATGGATGTCTTGTAGTTCCCTGGCTCGATGATGCTGACCTTCACCCCAAAGAAATGAAGCTCGCGCCTGTGAGATTAAGAGTTGCATTTGGTTTAGCCTCATAATGACAAGCATCAGAGACACATTTGGAAGGACCTGTCTCTCTGGGGACCTGGAAGTGTTCATCCTATCATAAAAGCTAATTTCAATACTGCCTTCATGCAAGTAAGCCTTCCTTAGGGCTTCTGTCCTTTCCCCAACTGATCAGCAGTCTGTGGTAATTTTCATTAGGCAAAAACAACAGGAAGTCAGTGAAGAATCTAGGCCAAGGCCTTCTCTCCTTCAGAGTTCTTCCTACTCAGCCCTTCATCACCCATGTGACAAAGGAATAGTGGATCTGTAAAATCCCTGCATCTTCTGAGGGCTTCCAGATGCACCTCTGCTCCAGGCCTCCCCCTGTTTGGAAAGTCAGTCAGTCAGTCAGTCTGTCTGTCTGTCTCCCTCTCTCTCCCTCCTCCTCTCTCTCCTTTTCTCTTTCTTTCCCATCTTCCCTCCCTCTCTCTCGCTCTTTCCCTCCCTGTCTCCCTCCCACTCTCTCCTTTCCTCCCTTCTTCCCTCCCCCTCTCTCCTTTTTCTCCCTCCTTCCCTCTCTCCTTATCTCTCCTCCCCTCTCTCCTTCCCTCACCTTATCCTTCCCTTCCTCCACCCCTCCCTCCCCACTTCTCTCTCCTTCCTGTCTTTTCTTCTCTCTCTTTCCTTCTCTTTCTTCCCCCTCTTCTTTCCTCCCTCTCTCTCCCTCGTTCCCTTTCTCTCTTCCTCTCTCTTCTTCTCTCCCCCTTTCTCTCTCTTTCCCTTCCCCCTTCTCCTTTCCTCCCTCTCTCTCCTTCCATCCCCACTCCTCTCTCTCCCTTACAGGACTATCAGGGTTTTCCGCACTCTGGGTCCACCCAAGAGAAGACCCACCTGGTGTCTTCTATTCTCATCCCACACAATTTTCTCCTCACTTCTTCTCTTGGTCCTTGAAGAAGGCACCAGCCATTGTTTGAGTTTCTTCCCCCCAGAACCACTATGCCCACACACTGGCACTCTCAGGCCTTCATTACTGTGGTAAAGTCCCAAGATCCCCACCTGGCTTGGTACCAGGACCCAGTCACCTGATGCTATCAGAGAAGGCCTCAACACCAAACTTGGAGACACAGTAACCGCCACCGATGACAGCCACAAGGCCACCAGAGCTGGACATGTTGACCACCCTGCCCCTGGCTTTCTTGATCATTGGCAGCATGTTCAGGGTGACATCAATCAACCCCACCAGGTTTATGTTGATCACTTTCACAAAGTCTTCTGTGGTCAACCATTCGTTGGGACCACTGGGCAGGCCCACTCCAGCGTTGTTCACCAGGGCCCAGAGGCCTAGGGTAAGAGAGATAGGTAGACAGAATTACACAGGAATCAGCAAAATCTCTGAGAAAGTTCCAGAGGCCACTACCCAACAGCTCAGCCTGATGATGGCTGAGCTGGTGGACAGCACACAAGGATAGCAAGCAGGTACACTCAAGGGTGCTGTGGCTTGGGATTCTTAAGGTCTGTCAACTAAACCAGGCTCTGTTGCAGCTGTAACCCAGGCTGTGTGAACAGAAGGCATGGGATACGGAGTATGAGATACAGCACTTTCGTACAAACCAGTTAATGCTTGAATTCTATCACCATGTAGTCTTTTCTCTATTCTTCTAAGTAGAACAAAGTTCCAGTTCACTCTTACCAAATCAATCAATCTGTGAATTCATCTAGCAAACTTCATTCATTCATTCATTCATTCATTCATTCATTCATTCATTCATGTATGTGTCTACTATGGGCCAGTTACTAAACAAAGGAGGCATAGAATAAATAAGTTGGGCTCTAACACCTCCAAGAGTTCAGACACTAGAAAGAAAAGTGTAGTAAGAATATTTATAGGTAAATGCAAAAGAGTATTTAATGAGTGCTTGTGGAAAGTGTTATCTCTTTAAATTAGGTAGGTAGGACTGGAGAAAAACAGTGTGGTTACCCAGCTCTTGGAGAGCCTCAGGGTTGAAGAACTTCAGGTTCTAGGTCTGACTGTAGCTCCAGCCTTGATTAGATTCCTTCTTTCCCTTGGCCTCGGGTCCCCTATCAAACAACGCTCTTGAGCAGTTATTCCCACAAGCCTCCTCGGCGAGGGAGCCGCTCGGGGAGAGAGCCGTGGGAGAAGGTTCCCTTCTCTTGTTTTACATACTGATCTTTTGAGGGAAATTCTACCAGGAGAGATTATGGTAAAGACAGTGGAAGCTTCTCCCTTCCTCAGGGATCCATGAACCCATTCCCCAATCCCTCTGTTCCTTCCCCTGGTGCCGTCCTATTGATTCACACAGACCTTCTTGCTGTGCTGTACACCCTCTCCTAAGGGCAGAAAAGGATGCGTGCTTCGATTCTGACCCGTCTTTCCCCTAGTTCTGGGGTCTTCACCTAAGCCATATCTCTCCCTATCTTATCCCTTCTTCAAATTAGAGCAGCTACAGGGAGATAACAGGCTGGCAGGACTTAGTTAGATCCTTCCCAGCTAAGGGAACTCTCTTGCCTTACAGAAGAGAAAGTGAGGCTTCTGAGCCTCTCAGATCCTAACCCGTCAGGTCAGTGGTCTGTGCTCCAGAGAGGGCTATGTATTGCCAGTATCTCCGACAGTGTGCTGGTTAAGTGTAATGTATTATCTTTGCTTGTTTCCCTATAAAGAATGATAGATAGTCAGAGCTCTAGGGCTGTGCTTACCAGGGCCCCTCTATCCTCCTGCCTCAGTTTCTCTGCTCCGAGATGCAGGTGTGAATCGCCTCACACAATCCCTAGCGCATCTCACACAGAAGACATTGTGCATGAAGAATAACGGTCCTCCAAAGATGGCACCTTCCCAGAATCTGGGAATTTGTTAGATTGTATGGGAAAGAGCTATAGATGGAAGGAAGGCAGCTAGTCAACTGACCTTGAGCTGGGAGGCTTTAATCCAAGTTCACTGGGTAAGCCCATATAACCACAGGACATCTAAGCAGAAAAAGAATAATGGAGGCAAAGAACCAGCAAAAAAAAAAAAAAAAAAAAAAAAAAAACCTTTAAGAGAAAATGTACCAAGCTTACTGGGAGAGAGAGTGAGCCACGAGCTAAGAAATGATAATGTGTTTCTCCAGCATACTCTTTGGAGGCACCAGTGATATGTGGCCCTCTCTAGAGCATAGACCACTGACTTGTTAGGATCTGAGGCCCGAGAGCCTCATTTTCTCCTCTGTTGGAATGTAGGTAACCTCTGAAGGTTGAAGATCTGGATGTGAGTTCTGCCTAGAGTCCCCCTAGATGAGCAAAGCTCTGCTGGGACCTTGAGTATCGAGAACCATTTGGTATTTATTTCCTCAGGAATGATGAGGTAATAAATGTGTGTTGTTTAGCCTATTCATTTGCATGAATTTGTTGCAGCAGCAACAGGAGACCGATACACCCAATGAGTAATAACACAAAAGGCCGGAGGAGGCCGGATTCAGGAAACAGGCTGGGACAGTGTGGTGGAAGAGGCTCACCCCTGCTGAATTATTCATTAACTAACTCATTCAGAAAATATCTGCTGAGCACCTTCATAGGTGCTAGGTTTCATCCTCAGGACATGGGGTGGGTAAAAAAGACACAAAGCCCACTCTCAGGGGACTTTCTTTACCCTAGCTGAGAAAACACGATAAAGAAAGAGAGAGACAGCGGGATAGCTCAGCAGAAAGTCCTGCAGCACAAGCCTGAAGACTTGAGTTCCATCCCCAGGGCTCACATGGCAGAAAGAAAGAAATGACTTCCAAAAACTATCCTTTGGCTCACACACACATTTTTCCTTCTGTCTTCTTTTTCTGTGACTCCAGATCCACAGAACGAATGCTTTCTCCTGACCTCCTCATGCATGGCACACACATACACACACACACACACACACACCCATAACAATAACAACATATTTTTTAAAAAGTAGAATGCATTATGTACTAGATAGGGCTAAAGAGAAAATCAGCAAAGAGCTAGAAGTGTTGGCCTGACCGACAGAGGTCTAGCCTCGACTCTTCAGGAGTCAGCGCTTCTCCCAGTTTCTTTACTCATAAGTAAGCAGTCTAATGTCTACACCCTGCATGCTACATGTTCACCAGGCAAGTCCCCACACATTCTTGGTACAGCCCCCAGCACAGGTCCATTTCTCCATGGAAGTAAGCCCCTGCTGAAGGCAACAACACCTATGGTGAGGTACAGAAGAGATTGACTGGTCACACTCAGAGAGTTCTACCTTTAGCCCCTTTATGATTGTCCCTAGGCTGAGCCTCCCAAGAAACATGGAGCCAATAGTGGGACTCCTAAAGTCCCTAAACCACTTCAGAGGTTTGGGCATTCAGAGCTTTCCAGCTGCTGCCTCAGAGGGGGAAATTTCCTCAGGGTGTTTCTTCCTCACTTCAGCTGGCCAAACCATGCAGCGATTCCAGATTCTACTGGACCAGAGCCTCCCAGACTGTTCCTACTTCATCTCTCCAACCCCATTTGGACATCAGGGTCCCAGAGAGAGAGAGGGGGGGGGGAGGGAGGGAGGGAGGGAGGGAGGGAG
>NW_021620409.1:31818-39179 GCF_004785775.1 Grammomys surdaster | reverse complement strand
GTGAGAGAGAGGGAGAGAGAGAGAGAGAGAACACACAGAGAGAGAGAATGTTGAAGAACACAGTTCACCCCACCTTGCTCGCCCACTTGGTCCCTCACCCACTGGGCCGCTGCCTTGATGTTCTCCGACTTGGTGACATCTAGGAGGAAAACCTGTAGCTGGTAGGAGGTCTCCTGCAGGAGTCTCTGAGCCCCCTCTTCAGTGAGGCAGGCAGCGAGCACTTTCATGCCCCTATCAACCAACTGTTTGGCCAACAGGTTCCCAAAGCCGGAGTCACAGCCGGTGATGAAGACATACTTCTCAGAGAGGTTTTTAACTAGATTGCAATTTTTGAACCAGCGGTACATAAAAGCAAAGTCTGTGAGGGCTGCCATTGGAGCTGACGTCCGAGGATGGGCCCAGGGGATGGTAGGATAGGCTGATCCTCAGAGCCCAGCAGGCAACCCGCCCGGAACCCACAGGAAAGGAGAGCTTCTGAGACTTGCAACAGATACAGGCATCTGGGTGAACCTCTCTGTAATTTTATAGGTGGCTGCATTGCCACAGCAATTAGCTCAGATGCAAGAAATTCAAGTCCAACCTGCAGTGTGTCACTCTGACAAAGCCACTGCCCTGGCCTCCCCATCTCTCCACTACACCTTTCAGGGAGGGATTCAAAAATGGGGAGACTCATAGTCGTGGGAACTCAAGTGCATTCTGGGAAGGGGCACAGGAGATAAAGAAGGGCTCAGATCTGATCCGAGGCCTTGTAAGAAAACCCCACCCCAGTTTTACCTCCTGCCTAGGGATCAAAACCATCTGCCATGCATTCAGGCATGTCAACAAATTTAATTTTTATTATCTGAAAAAAAAGACAAAATCATTAATACAAAGCAAACGAAAGCTGAATTTGAGTACTGAGTCCCAGTACAAATGAACACCAGCTTGTCAGCCCTTAGGGATCTTTAATTAATTTATTTAGTTTAGTTGTTGAGACAGTCTCGTTAACAGCCCTGGCTGCCTTAGCCTGAACTTGCCATGTTGACTTAAAATGGGTGACAGTCCTCCTGCCTCTACCAGGCGCTTGGATTTCAGGCAGGTGCCACTATGACCATGTTCTCTGGAGATGGTAAGTGAGTCTCCATCATGAGGGATGATAAAAAAACAACATAGGGTTTTCCCAGGCTGGGTGTGAATCCACTGTGCTGACTCCAGGAGTCTAGAGGAGGCTGGAGGTATGAGTTTCAACTTCTAAAATGTAGAAGACTCCAACAGCTGGGTGTGGTTCCTCACATTTGCTTCAGCTGGCTTGGGAGGTAGAAATGGGAGGATCCAGAGTTCAAAGGTCATCCTCAGCTACATATCTAGCCAGAGGCCAATCTGGGCTATACGAGATCCTGTCTCAAATAAACAAAACACCCCAAACCAACCAGAACCTTGGTGGTAGTAGGGTGGGTGATATTCAAGTTACCGGCAAGGAACCTCCACAGTGGAAACCAACCCAGTATTCCACCCATCCTACCCGATGTTGACCTGGCCATTGTAAGGGCCCAGTACTAAGGGCTCATCAGCTCCCTGAGGAAAGGGCTCTGGGGGAAGGTTCCTTTCCTTCTATCTCAAGGACCAGGCACGTTTCATGTGGTTCAATGAGCTGGAGAGACTGAAGGCAGGGAAGGTAGACAGAGCAAGGGAGGGAGTAACACGCCATGTGAGATGATTCGCAGGGAGACCGAGGCCAAGGCTTGGAAAGCGTCAGAGACAGCACTTACGGAGAGTGATTCCAAATGATAGAGACTTTGTAGAAAGTTAGGTGGGATGCTGCTGAAGCAAATGAAAGAAGGAAATCAGCTGGGTGTGAGTCCCTAGGGGCCACACCTAGCATTGCATAAATCCTAGGAACCTGGTAATACTGCAAGCTTTCTTGGCTTGACATCCGGGACTGTCAGGATGAGAACGTTCACTAGCTGACCTTGTCCTTGTTTAGAGGGTCTGATACAGAAACCGAGTACAAAAGTTCCCTAAGGAGGGGGAAAAGTGGGTGTGTCTTTACTATTTACCAATGAAGGCAGATAAAGAGAGGATCACACCAACCATGGGTGAGAATAACTACTATAATTTTTGAGCCAAATTTTAAGCACATTTTATTAAATACCGGCCAGGACGATGACAATGCCTAGGTTGACACCTGTGGTTCTCGGAGAATGGCCATGAATTTTCTTAGCTGCTTATAAAGGCAAATCCACAAGACTACATACTTCCCACCTTTGTCCAGTTGGGGGCAAGCATACATCCGGACATACCTCCCACCTACGTGGGATGAAAAACATCTTGTGCAGCTGGGGCAATCAATCTTGTTCACAGAAGTGAGAAGTGGCTTGTTGTCTTACATGAGCAACAGACCCCAACACTTCAGGAAGTTCTCTGTCCTTGGGCAAGTGAGGCTTACAGGTTAGAGGTGCTTTTCTTTTATAGATCTCTTGAGCACAGTAATTTAAACTTAAAAAATAACTTTAGTCTTCACACAACAGGGTGGGTTATTCTGTACCAAAGGTATGGGTGGGAAATAAACTCATCAACCCATCTCTGAAGGGCAGACCCTAAGCTCATGGGTGATGGAGGTGGGCAGTGGTAGGTGACAAACCTACGTGCTTCATATTTTTCTTGAGGCCGTGGCATATCATGTGCAGGTCTGACCATCATCCCACTATCTCTGTTGGCCTCCTGGGTAAGTCAGTGATCAAGGACCTCATGCCTGGGAGAAGGCAATGTTCCTTAAGTGCTGAGCAAGCTGAGGGGCAGCGGGCTCTCAACCTCTCCGTGTCTGCCACAGGGTTTTCCTGAGATAGTAATCTTTTTTTTTTTTTGGCTTTTCGAGACAGGGTTTCTCTGTGTAGCGTTGGCTGTCCTGGAACTCACTCTGTAGACCAGGCTGGCCTCGAACTCAGAAATCCGCCTGCCTCTGCCTCCCAAGTGCTGGGATTAAAGGCGTGCGCCACCACTGCCCGGCTCTGAGATAGTAATCTTGATCCTGGGGAATATGAGGAATACAAACTGTTCTACAGATGAGGAATTGTATATGTGTGTGTGTATGTGTGTGTGTGTGTGTATACATACACACACATATACACATATAGGCCTACTCCATACACACACATACATACATACATACATACATACATACACTCTCTATCTATATATAGTATATACACATACACTATATATATATATACATATAAATATATACATATAAACATATACATATACACATATACACATATAGACCTACTCCATACATATATATGTGTGTGTGTATGTGTGTGTATACACATACACAACATACACATATACACGTATAGGCCTACTCCAGGTCAGTTCTTGGGGACACAGGTATGTCTGAGGCACCTGGCCCCAGAACAGAATAATTCAGAGCTGACCTGGAGTAGGCCTACCCTAGATCCAGTCACCTTTTAGACCTCTCTACTGACTGAGGCCTGAGATTTCCGGTAGCTGTATGCTTTCTCAAGCTCACTCAGTGTCCACAAGAATCTTCAGATGTAAACTGGCCTCATTTCCATCCTGTGAGAAGGTAAGGACTGGCCACACAGAAACATACCCTAAGGAGGTAGGAGGGAGACAGAACATGGTAAACTGAGTCTAGTTCCTTTGCCCCTGCTTATGCCCCAAAAAGCAAAGTACTCAGGGGCAGGTTAAGGACGGTGCCTAAGAGCCTAGAACGGTGGCTTACTATGCACACACACACACACACACACACACACACGTATTTTTATATACACATGTGTGTGTATATATATGTATGTATGTACACACACACACACACACACACACACACACACACAAATTCCTCATCTGAAAAACATAGTTTGTATTCCTTGTATTCCTCAGGATGGAGATTAATATCTCAGGACTATCCTGGGGCAGACATGGATAGGTAGAGAGCCCGCATGATCCTGGAAGGCTGCTTTTACCTCTCTGTTCCCCACCCACATATTACCTATTACAGTAACCCAACAGAGTGGATACAAGAGAATGTCTTAAAATGTTATTTTATTATTATTTTTAATTAATCATTCCATTCATTTACATCTCAAAAATATCCCACTTCCTGGTTACCTCCTCTACTAACCCCCCTTCCCATGATATCCCACTTCCTGGTTACCCCTCCATGAACCCCCATGCCACATCTGCCCTCCCCCCTCCCTTTTGTCTGTATGAGAGTGCTCCCCCACCCACCCACATTCTCTTGCCCCACCACTCCAGGAAGAACAGGGACAAAAAATGGAACAGAGACTGAAGGAAGGGCCAACCGGGAACTGCCCCACCTGGGGATACATCATGTCTGCAGACACCAAACCCAACACTGTTGCCGTGGTCAAAAGGCACTCGTGGACAGGAACCAAGTGTGGCAGTTCCTGGGGAGGTCTGGCCAGCAGCTGACCAATGCTGATGCGGATGCTTGGAGTCTTAAAATGTTTTAATTTAGACTAATAAAATAAAAATTAAAAAAACTCAGAGGTAAGTCTTAGACAAAATAGTGGTCCAAATTGGATATACCCGAGCATTTTTCAGAAGCGACCATGGCCACGAGGTATAAGAGACACCTAAACACCCACATTTTGTGTATGCAAGCAGAGCCGGAAGGATGGACTGTGGTAATGACAAAGATGACAATGAGGGCTCTGGACAGAGATCTCTTCCCACTGTGTGCTGCTCAGTCACAAATCCCAGAAATGTCTCCCAGAGATTCCTCGGCTTCCGGGCTGACTCTGTCCCCAGCATCCTGGAAGGTTCCCACATGGTTCACTGTGTTGGTTATGTCCTTTTTGAAGAAGCCAGTCTCCATTTCATCCAGATTTTCCAGTTTTGTTGAGTATAGGCCTTTGTAGTAAGATCTGATGATTTTTTGAATTTCCTCAGTTTCTGTTATGTTTTCAGTTCTGATTTTTATTAATTTGGATACTGTCTCTGTGCCCTCTGGTTAGTCTGGCTAAGGGTTTATCTATCTTGTTGACTTTCTCAAAGAACCAGCTCCTGGTTTTGTTGATATTTTGTATAGTTCTTTCTGTTTCTACTTGGTTGATTTCAGTCCTGAGTTTGATTATTTCCTGCCATCTACTCCTCTTTTGTGTGTTTGCTTCTTTTTGTTCTAGAGCTTTCAGGTGTGCTGTCAAGTTGTTAGTGTATGCTCTCTCCAGTTTTTTTTTTGTAGGCACTTAGAGCTATGAATTTTCCTCTTAGCACTGCTTTCATGGAGTCCCACACGTTTTGGTAGGGTGTGTTCTCATTTTCAGTGAATTCTACAAAGTCTTTAATTTCTTTCTTTATTTCTTTTTGACCAAGTCATGATTGAGTAGAGCGTTGTTCAGTCTCCATGTGTATGTGGATTTTCCATTGTTTTTGTCATTGTTAAAGACCAGTCTTAATCTGTGATGATCTGATAGGATGCAAGGGATTATTTCAATCTTTTTGTATCTATTGAGGACTGTGTTGTGACCAATTATGTGGTCTATTTTGGAGAAGGTACCATGAGGTGCTGAGAAAAAGGTATATTCTTTTGTTTTAGGATGAAATGTTCTATAGATATCTGTTAAATCCATTTGGTTCACAACTTCTGTTAATTTCATTGTGTCTCTGTTTAGTTTCTGTTTCCATGATCTGTCCATTGCTGAGAGTGGGGTGTTGAAATCCCCCACTGTTATTGTGTGAGTTGCAATGTGTGCTTTGAGCTTTAGTAAAGTTTCCTTTATGTATGTGGGTGCCCTTGTATTTGGAGCATAGATGTTCACAATTGAGAGTTCGTCTTGGTAGATTTTTCCTTTGATGAGTGTGAAGTGTCCTTCTTTATCTTTTTTGATTACTTTTGGTTGAAAGTAGATTTTATTAGTAGCTTTTATTTGTATCTAGTGTTTGTATCTAGTGTTCAAATAAAAAAGGACAGGAAGGCATGATGGCACACCCTCGTGATACCAGGACTGGAGACACTGAAGCAATATAGGGAAGGAGGGAGCCCTGCATGAGTGTAGTCTGGGTGAATGTGTACTGTTGACCAGGCACCACCATGACAGGGTAGAGGCCTCAGACCCTTGGGAACTGGCAAAGCTTTTCTCTACATGGGTCGGGCTCAGAATTGGCAAAGCCTTTTTCCACTGGCCAAGTTCAGGGGTTGGTGGATGATTGACCAGTGTGTAAACACTAGCAATTGCAGCTTCCCCCTTCTGGAGGTTTCCAGCCTGAGACAGCTCCCTTCAGACAGGATTAGCTGGCCCCTCCCCCTTGCTTTTCAAGATAAAGGACCTGAGATTGCCTACATTTTCCTGTATGAGGCTTTCAGGCTCATTTTGACTCTCTCTCTTTTCTTCTATAAGCCATGTGGCTCTACCTGGTGGCACTGGTGGGCCTCTGGATGCTCCTGCGCTTGTTCAGAGAGAGGCAGGTGGTCGGCCATCTCCATGACAAGTATGTCTTCATCACGGGCTGTGACTCTGGCTTTGGGAACCTGCTGGCCAGACAGCTGGACAGGAGAGGCATGAAGGTGCTGGCTGCATGTCTGACGGAGGAGGGAGCCGAACAGCTGAGGAGCAAGACATCTGAGAGGCTGGAGACAGTGATCCTTGATGTCACCAAGACAGAGAGTATGGTGGCAGCCACTCAGTGGGTGAAGGAGCATGTTGGGAACAGAGGTACCATTGAGATTTCTATTTGTGTAGTTGGTTTAACTCCCTGATTGAAAGAAGTCTCTCCTTCATACTTCCTGGCCAGATCCCTAGTGGGGTTTTTGGACCCTGAAGTAACCCAGCATATAACCTTGGCATACTTTCTCTTCTCTCCAGCCCCTATCTTCTGTCTCTCAAGTACTCTGACCCTGGCAAGAAGGTGCCCTGGTGAGGACTTACCCTGGCACAACTCTGTCTCTGTTCTGTCATCTTTTCTATGCAGAAAATCTAGATTGCTGGGTGCTGAGTGCCAGGTTAGTGCAGGGTCCCTTCTGGAGCAGAGGATGGGACTTGGCCCTGGGCCATGTGTGTAGGACCTCTGCAGCCATGTTGGGGTGGATCTCCTGAGTCTGCAGCTTTCCTGCTCTTACATGTCAGCTGTGTCCTCTGTGAATGGAGACATGATTGTTCTGTGTACAGAGCAGGCCAGACCAGCTTAAGGACTGACTTGGGAGAGTAAATACTAGGAAGAGGGTTGCTATTTCTTCATTAATTATCATGGGGCAAGAGAAGAACTTTGGTTTAAAGGAAATCTAAAGAATAAATAGAAAATATGATTATTGTTCACAACATGGAGGAATGTAAAGTTAAAACAAAATTAACTTATATTCTCACTATCCTGACACAAAATCTGTACACACTTTGATTCTA
>NW_021620409.1:0-31808 GCF_004785775.1 Grammomys surdaster | reverse complement strand
ACCCTTGTTCTAAGATTCTTTCTCTTGGGTGAGGGACTCTTTCTCCAGTCTGAGACTGTCTTCTCTCTCTTTCTCACAGGAGCACCAGCTCCAAACTCTAGTCCCCAGGGCCCCTCCCCCAGGGGTCAGTCTTTTGCCAGTGTAGACTTCCTCTCCTCCTCCATCATTTGTGGCCGGGTTACAGCCCATCCAGGTTGCCTGAAACAGCGGGTCTGGGACCCGCTGTTCTCATTCTAGGACTTCTCTCCTTGGATACAAATTTTCCTTTTTGTTTTGAGACAGTTTTCTTTTTCACACCTAACAGCCCCAAGTAGGGCCTGCAGAAACTGCTCACTGCATGCCAGCTGCTCCCAGGAGCAGCCAGCCCCAAGCCAGCTTCCATGTGTCTCCCCCACAAGGCTCAGTTTTACACAGCATCTCATTCCTTCTGACTCTGATTCTCCTATCCAGCACCATGTTTCTTGCTTTTAGATTTTCTTCAAGATTGGCCTTTCTTCTCTTTCTCTACACTTAAGACTGCTAAGAAAAACAAATGGGGAATACCCTGGCCTCTCTGCTAGAGCACAGATGCCACATGGCAGAGTAAGTCCCCCCCCACCCCACTGCTTCTAAACCTGCCATTAATTGCTTTTCTCTCTAACAGAAGTACCCGCAAGACTGTTAATGTTTTCAACCAAATTTTTTTTTGATTTTTATATAAACGTTTCCTTTTCACCATAACAGGAACACCTAAAGCAACAATGTTTGTGCTTTTCAACCAAAAATTTTCTTGTTTTTTGTTTAAATGTTTCCTTTTCTCTCTAACACTCTCGATATATGTCCAACATGTTTTCAACTTTTTTAGACTTCTTCATGGTTCAAAAGTCATCTAATCTTCTTCCACAGGTTAAATCTACATGCTGATCACCATTTTTCAGCTCTTAATTAAAAACTAGTTTCCTTTTACAGAGAAACTGTTGCTGCCTATCTCAGATACTTAATTAACATGATGTTTTTCTCCCTCAGCCATCCAAACCAGACTCAAATGTACCTTCCAGGACTAAAATTTCCTCAAACACCTTTGCCTCTCCAGGATCTTAACGACAGACCATGACGTGCTTGCTCCAGAGTAGCTTAATGCTTGCTAGCCACCCTTTACAGACATGTCCCTGCTGGGCTGCTGCTTCCCTGCTTGATTATCCTGCAGGTATACACACAGATCCAACAGAGACAACACCATCTCCTGGAATCTGCCTAGAACACCAAGCTGCCTTCTCCCTGCCACCTCATCTGACTGAAGACCCAGAGACACATGCTTTGATCCAGACCTTCCAGCTACAAACGAACTATTTTGCCAAAGTTAAATAGCTAAAAGTTACATGTTAGTAAAGAAAACATAATGTCTATCTAGATTAATCAGATATTATTAGCCTCAAGCTGTACAACATGCATTTTAATTGATTCAACCCTCAACCCTCAACCTCCACTCCCCTTAACCTGTGACTTAATTGTGCTATCCTCTACAGGATGAGTAGTGTTTTCTTTTGACTTCCTCATCCAAAAGTTTCACCACAGATGACAAAGGGATTTCACACTCCCACTCCTTTTTAAAAAAACAAGCAGGGAAAGTTGATGGACCGAGAAAGGAGCTTGGTTCTAGGCTGAGTACAGGCCTGAAACCCTGACCCTGATGGGGAAATGACAGGTATTTGACCACACCTCCAGAACCCAGGTTCCTGACCTGTGGCCAAGATCTCCATTTGATTTGCACCTTGCAGTCAAGTAGGGCTACAGGTAGAGGGTGTGAGTAAAGGCTTCAGCCTCAAGAGATTCCCATATTAATGAGTTCCCTAAAGGCCAGAGGGCATGGCTAATTAAATTATTCCCTCCCAGATCCTTCCTTCTCCTACTCCCTGTTTAAGCCAGCTCACCCCTGGCTTAAACTGGGGGGGGGTGCACATCTAGACAATCTATCATACACCATGAACAATAAAGCCTTGGAACCTGGGAATCCATGTGTATTTTGGGGCCCTTGTCTGCATTACAGCCACAGAGACCTTCAGAGGAGGAGGAACAGGAGGAAGTAGAGAAGGAAAATCAGCAGGAAGAAGAGCAGTAGGAGGTGAAGCAGCAGGAGGAAGAACTGGAAGGGGAGTAGGAGGAAGAAGAGGAGAAGGAGGAGGAGAAGGAGGAACAGCAGAAGAAGGAGCAGCAGCAGGAGGAACAGGGAGAAGATTAACAGGAGGAGGAACAGAAGGAAGTAGGGGCGATGGTGGAGAAGAAAGAGATGAAACTAAAGGGAGAGCAGCTGCAGGAAGAACAGCAGCAAGAGTAGTAGCAGGAGGAGGAAGCAGAACAAGAGGAATAGCAGCAGGAAGAAGAGGGACAGGAGATAGAGAAGGACCTGGGCAAGGCCCCACATTGGGATTGAAAACTCCAGCTCTGGGTGGAATCAGCTCCTCCCTGATACCTAGGTCAGCCTTGAAGGCAAAGCTGGGCAATGCACACCAGTCTTCTCCCTCCTTCTCACTGGGGTATGCATATGGCTGAGTCTCTGGTTTCCACAGAGAACTTGCAAGGAGTCTATCTCTTCTTTGAGCATCGTTTGACCCTGTAGAGCAAACTAAAAGGTGTCCAGAACTATGGACCCTGGCTCATTCTGTCCTCTCTTTACCGTAACTTCTCATGCCTCTTCATCTGCCCTCACCCCTGACTACTGTGGGAAGTGGCATCCTGTGCTCACCCTGGAGTGCTCCATGGACAGTCATGTGAACTGACAGTATGGCTCCTCTTTAGATTTCCTGAAGGATAGTGTCTGTCCAGAATGTATGCCAAAATAATGCTTCTCTAGTGGGTAGGGCTAAGGCCCCCAAGTCTGACTGATTTCTAAGACACCTTCCTATCTTTACAGTCCTTATGCAATGGAGTCTGCTACATTCAGACCCTCAGTGTCTGAGGGTCTAGGGTCTCGGTGTGGGCATAAGGAAAGAAGCATTCTACTCCCATTTTGGTGTTCTCCATCAACGTGTCCTCTATATAGGAGAATCAACAGCCCCAAGGTGCTATGAGTTCTGATAAAATGGTCAGGTAGGTCAAGGTTGGCACAGAGTGCAATGTATTGGGGAGAATTTACTGACGGAAGTGTTATCTTGGGTAGCAATAAAGCTAGCTTGATTCTTGTGATCTGGATGAGGAAGAGTGTTGTATAGAAAAGTGATGTTATCAGCTTGTCCCATCAATGGTGTGAAAGGGTAGGGATGTTGGCTCATAAGGCCACACCCCTCCCTGAGGAGCTACGGGCATTTCCTGGTTGCTGGGGTAGGGGGAGGCAAATTCCTCAACAGAGTAGTTACTCATAAGTTACTCTTGCTCAAGTAAATAACTCCACACGCATGTTGATACAGGCAGTCCTAAGTAATGTAGTGAGACAGAAGGATATACAGGAAAGGAAAAACGGCCACAGACTTGTTCAGAGGACAAGAGGTTAGGTGGAGGGGTCAGGGGATAAGAGGGAGGAGGATAAGTGTGTGCATGTGTGTGTGTTTGTGTGCATATGTGTATTATGTGTATGCACACACATATATTTGTATAAAAATAAATTCAAGATAAGAGAAATATGATCTTATAAGAGAAGAAAATCACCTTGTTTACATGAAACTGGTATCAAAGACTCAAATAGACCAGTGAAGACAGAGGACCAAATAGTCAGAGGAAGCCCTGCATGAGTGTAGTCCTGGGTGTATGTGTACTGTTGACCAGGCACCACAAACTGGAAAAGCTTTTCTCTAGTGGGTCAGGCTCAGAATTGGCAAAGCCTTCTTCCACTGGCCCAAGTTCAGGGGTTGGTGGATGACTGACCAGTGTGTAAATACTAGCAACTGCAGCTTCTCCCTTTTGGAGGTTTCTAGCCTGAGACAGCTGCCTTCAGACAGGACTAGCTGGTCCCTCCCCCTTGCTATTCATGATAAAGTGCTGAGGTTGCAGGGGAGGTAGCTCAGGACCCTCAATGCTGACACAAGCCATCTTATGCCAGCTTTTCTGTACATGTGTCTGTGTGTCTGTTTTTCTCCATTCCCTTACCTCCACTTGTCAGGGTTTCAGAACTAAGCCAGCTGACTTGTAACGAGGCCATAGATTCAGGAGGTCAAGTTGCCTGGTGTCTGCCTCGTGACCACACTCATTCCATAAATGGACTTTCCATTCTCCAAACAGAATGTATCTACAGGTATAGATTTGAGGTTCCAGGATCTCTTGTTTACTCTGATTAAGTCTAATCCTCCTACAGGACCCTCAACAAATCTGATGGCTAAAATAGTCAACAGTGCTTACTGGCCACGGCAATCTCACAGGAAGGTCACAGTTCCTCTTTGACTCCTCTTTCATTCACTTAATTACCACAGTCTTTAGGTCATGATAGAAGCACATAAGTTATGGTAGAATGTGTTTTTTTTTTTATTGTGGACTCTAAAAGAGGCCTGATATCTATCGGTGGAATTGAAGGAAATATTTACTCCAATTCAAAAACATAGGTAGCATATAGAGATCAGGGGTCTAGATTCATGACCCAAAAAAATCTCACATAGACATCAGGGGTCTGAATTCATGACGCAAGAAAGTCAATTTTCCAAACCTATCCCAATATTGTCTCCCAGTGCCCTTCCTCTTCTGTAACAGGTCAAATGAACTCAACTCATGTCTCAGTCATGGTCTCTTGTAGAGTTATGGAAATATGCTTCGAAGTGAATTAGTCAGTGTTGGGAAGGTGAAAGAGATGCAGAACACAAGTTTCCTCACCATGATGGGGACTTAAAGAGTTTGAGTAAATAAGCACCTTCCAAAAGCAACCCTGGGTGTCCCCTTCACCTTCCAGTACCTGAGAGAATCTGAGAAGGCCTCTATACCATACTTGGAGATGCAGTAACCACCACCATCAAAAGACACTCGACCCAGGATGCTGGAGACATTGACCACGTGGCCCCTCGCCTTCCTCACTAAGGGCAGCATGCTCAGTGTCACCTTGATCATGCCCAACAGGTTCACATCCAGTACAGTTGCAAAGTCCTGTTTGTTCATCCACTCATTAGGACCCCAGGGAGTGACGATGCCAGCATTGTTGACCAGGCCTCAGAGTCCTGGGGACAGTGGGAAGAGACAGTCACACAACACAGGTTTAATTAGGGATAAAATGCATGATTAACATGGTAAGACCACTGTGACACGTGTTTACTGGACAATAGGAATCAATGAGTAAGAGCAGAGTATCCACACAGCTGGGGAACACCCGCAGAACACTGCTGGATCACAGCATGGATACCTTCATCTTTTAAGACTTTGTGGCCCATTTCTCTACCTGGGAATCTGCAAGGAGTCCCTTCCCCTTTACTAACTTTAAGAACAGATAGTGAAAACATGGTGCACCTTTGTTAATCTGGAGACTATAAAAGTATGTTTGTGACTTACAAGTTCACGCCATCCTTGCAGAGATTTTATTCTTGTATTTGTTGTGGTAGTTTGAATGGAAATGGCAGCCATTGGCTCAAGGTCATGTGGCATTGCTGGAGTGTGTGTGGTCTTGTTGGATTATGTGATTCACTGGAAGTGGGCTATCCCAGAGTCTTGCTGTTCCTTCTACCTGTGTATCTGGATATAGAGCTTTCAGTTGATTTTCTTGCACCATGTCTTCCTACAACCCACCATACTTCCTGATATGATGATAATGGACTAAACCTCTGCATGTAAGCCAGTCTTAATTTAATGCTATCCTCTGCAAGAGTTACCATGGTCATGCAGGACTTCACAGACATAGAACTCTGGAAAAGACACCCATATCTTCAGAGTGATATGAGAAATTTACACACTGCTGCCTTTTCTTTTCAAATGGTCAGAAAATGTAGTAATAAGGAAGGATTGTAATTCCTTATCATTCTGATAAAGAAAGAGAAAGAGCAGAAAGAGAAAAATACAAAGGAGAAAAGAAAGAAAAGAAAAATTAATCTGTAAGTGAAATAATGATTGAGAAGCCAACAATCGAAAACTTGGTGTGGGGAGATTTTTAAAAACTGTGCTGTTTTTTTTTGGCTTTGGTGAAGTTGGCCTTGCGATCAAGTTGATCAACATCTTTATTGAAGAAAGTCAATATTGATCAACTTTCCTCAGATGCTAAACAAACATAATTTAATGGTGAGTTTGTGGTAACTTGGCATAAGCTACGGTCATCAGACAGGAAGTAGACTCAGTTGAGGAAATGTCTCTAGGAAATCAAGTTATAAGGCATTTTTTTCCATTAGTAATCAATGGGCAATGACTAAACCCATTGTGCGTGGTGCTACCACTGGGCTGATGATCTATGAGTTCAATAATCAAACAGGTGAGTAAGCCATGGACAGCAAGCCAGTGAGCAGCACTTGTCCATGGCCTCTGCATCATCAGCTCCTGCCTGCAGGTTCTTGCCCTGTTTGAGACTCTGTCCTGGTTTCCTCTGGTGGTCAACATACATGTATGTTTCATTAAAGAGGTTTCATGGTGCAGTCCCACACTCACCTTTTGTCTCTGTATCTTGCACTCTGGAGCCACAAATCAGAGTGTTGTGAACATAATGAGAAACTGTTTGTGACCTGCAGTTGGAGTCAGAACAACTTATAGGAGAGGACAGGGATTGCTGGTGCCCTCCTCATATAGCCTTTCCTAGGAAGGTAGAAGGGCCGGACCCAAACATGGAAGACTGTTCTCAAAAGAACAAAAGGTAATGGGGCTGGGATCCCAGACACATGATGACTTGCAGAGCTGTTGTGGGAAGCAAATGACTTTACCATCTCGAGTGGCCCTTCTGGCTTCTAGCATTAAAGCAGAGATGTCTTGAATTGTGACCTTCACAACTCTCCTTGACTCACCTTAGCCAGAAATTCTTACTTAATTTCTCAGCATATCTTGCTCAGAACCTCAGGAGTAAGGTGTGGTTCTTTGCATCTGGGTCCAGGCTCTGAGGAATGCCTGACTGACTCTCTGATTTTAGATCATAGTAAACCTGTTGCCTTCCTTCAGGAATGATGTCTCAGTTCTCTTACCTGACACTTCCACAACATTTTGCCCAAACCTATAAGGATTCAGACTGGCCTTGTGCAATCAATAACCATGTTTCTCTCAGGAAGTGCCCCAATGCAGGATAGACTAAAGCTCTGCCTCAAGGCCTGGGCCTTGGTTATCAGAAGGGAGTGATCTGTGAATCTGGAGTTGGGCCACTCTCCCTCCAATGGGTAGCTGCCACTGTGTCTTCTCTGCATTTGCCTTGCCCTTCCTTCTCTCCTGTGCCTGATCCTGAATGTATTACTACTAGTATTCCTTGCTCTCCTGGGTCCACTGCTGTCTGTCCTTCTGCTATTGCCGAAGCTAATAGGACACTCTTCATGTGGCTGTTAGCACCCAACAGGTACTCAGAATCGTAACTCTGAAAATTTCATCGTACAAAATGTAGTATTCCTCTTTTTTGACCATAGTAAATTCAGATATTGCTGCTCTTGGATCTTGAATCCCTTCCACGTTGATTTCTCTAGAGCCATCCTTCTATGGTCATTTCCCAATCCTCTCTCCTGTAGTAGGAGCTAAGGTGGAAGGAGTAAGGAGAGGAAGAGGAGGAGCAAGGAGGATGTGAGAGAGGCAAACATGATGGTGGATGTTCAAGTGTCTCTCTCAGTCAAAGGTAGTTCATGTATCTTGGTTGGGTATTGGCTACAGCTCTGGTTGAGTGGGCATCTTATTATTGATCATTACCAATATATAAGCCTTTGGATAATCTAAGCACTAGAGTCTCATTTGTACCATGTCTGCGTGGTTGGCAGTATGGTCTGGGCAATGTCCAGTCCTGAGGAGACAGTGTGTAAGATTGACAGATCCATCTCCAATGCTGGAGTCTCATGGGTGGCAGGGCTGGTGTTTCTGTCTGTCCATTTCTAGCTGAGGCAGGCACGTGGCCTCTGGCTGAGAAACATGGTGGCTGAGCTAGGCAGAGCCACCACAGCTTAGATAGTCAGCTTGACCAGTGGCTGATTTTTAAATAATTACAACAATACTTCCCCACAGTCTTGTTCTTATTGTTCTTATTACTGTCAATCCTGATAGTAATGGGCAGTCTTGTTGGATCAAGGTCTTCTGAAACACAGCACGATCGAGATTCAGTGCTGGAACTTCTGGGTAAATAAGAGAAAATAGGAAAATAGTTGTGACTGTGTTTTTGGAGCCATAGGGCTGAAGAGAAGGGCTCTGAAACACATCCCTGATTCATAGAGTTTCCCAATGACTATCCATCCCTCCTGATATTCTCCCACATGAAAAATGAGAGTGCAAAGCTCCTCTTCTTCCCTGTAGTGAGTAGGTGTGCTTGTCACATTTCAAGTCTGACCATTTGAGTGTCTAACACTATAGCTTTTCAGAACTCTAGGCTTCTCTTATCTGCTCATGTACATGGGAGCTGAGCCATCTACTGGGATCAGGTGTCCAGCTCAGTCCAGGTGGAAGCACTTTCTCCCAAAAGGCAGTGCAAAATGGAAGAGGTGGAGTCAGTCCTGCAAAGGTGGAAACAAGCCCACTGTTAAGCCTGTTTCTAGAGTTGACCACATGGTGTCCCTATTCAGTCTTCATTGGGGAACCAGAAATTGGATTGTATTCTAATGGGTGAGGATCTCGGGTTGCATGCACGGGATTGGGTTGTGTACAATGCAGTCCTCATGCTCACATTAAAGAGACAGCCTCTTGTGGCAACTGTAGTTCCTCTGAGTCCCTCTATGCATGCTTGTTTCTGTCAACAATGAAACTTGGGTGAGGAGGAAAGGAGACTCCTCCAGGCATGTGGCATGCAGTCTTGAACCACTTTACAGTGCACTTCAGGCTACTTACATGTTTTTCAGTCTCATCATGATGTTTCTAAGCCTCTACCGATGCTTAGGGCTGTAGACCTGTCCTGGGCGCTTCCCTTTCTTCTGTGGAGCCAGTAAGATGCTCCAGAGTGTACTTAGATTGGTCTAACCTCCTGACCAGCTTCTTCACAGGCTATAATGTGCAGAGATGCTGTTGGATTACTACAGTGTGATTTATGTAATGATGAAGACAGCAGGGCTACAGATTACAAAGTTATATTGGTGAGATATCTCAATAAACAAATAAACACACATTTTAGAGAAATGAGTCTAGCATTAAGAACACTTTCTGTTCTGATTGAAAACACAAAGTCAATACTTGACACTGACATTGTATGGCTGAATACTTGTGATAACCAGTGTCTCTCATCTTCCTTCTCACCTCTTAGGGTCCTCCCACACATGTAACACACAGGTACACACACTCACTCAAAGGTCCTAAAACAAATCTTTCAAAATAACATATGTAAAATGAATGACCAAGTACATTACAAGGTAGAGAAATTTTTATTTTCATTAATCTAGATATTATTGTTTATTTACAAGTTTCTCCTTGGCCCCTCAGCCCCCACATTTCTATTGAGAGAACAGGAGTCAAGCATCTATGGAAGCTCCTGCCCAGTGCAAGTCTGTACTGAGCCGTGGATTCTCTTCCACAGATGCTTTCCGGGCTCAGCCTACTCTTGATATTCACCAACCTAGCAGCAGATAGAGCAAGGCCTCAGAGATTGTGGCAAGTTCAAGACCCATGCTGTTTTGCAAAAAATGTATTCCAAAAATATAAACACCAAAGTTGAGAGGGACACTGTACTAGTCAGGGTTTCTATTCCCGCAGAAAAATCATGACAAAGAAACAAGCTAGGGAGGAAAGGTTACACTTTCCTCATTGTTGTTGATCACCAAAGGAAGTCAGGACTGAAACTCAAGCTGTTCAGGAAGCAGGAGCTGATGCAGAAGCCATGGAGGGATGTTAGTTAGTGGCTTGCCTTCTCTAGCTTGCTCAGTTTGCTTCCTTATAGAACCAAATACTACCAGCCCAGGGATGGCACCACCCACAATGGGCCCTCTCATGCTTCATCACTAATTGAGAAAATGCCTTATAGCTGGATCTCATGGATGCATTTCCTCAACTGAACCTCCTTTTTCTGTGATAACTCCAGCCTGTGTCAAGTTGACACACAAATCCAGCCTTTACAGACACTCTCTACATGCTGCTGGAGGAAAGTGGCAGTGTGATTGAGGGAGGGAACATGAGAAGTGGCCTGGGACAAGGACAGACAGAAAATCAGAAGTGGTGGTTTGTTGTGATGGTTGGATACTAAGTCTTATAGGAAGGAATGGTCACTTAGTGGGTCTGCAGTAAAAAATGGTCACTTAGTGAGTCTGCATGGAGGGATGGTTATCTAATGAGTCTCCTGGGAAGAGATGATCATTTAGTGTCTCTGCAGGAACAGATGGTCACTTAGTGAGTCTACAGGGAATTGATGATTATGTAGTAGTTTTGAGGGATGGGGTGGTCACTTAGTGAGTCTGCAGGAAAGGAATGGACACTTCTTCTACAGGAAATTGATGATCTTTTAGTGGGTCTGCGGAAAGTTATGGTCACTTCCTGAATCTGCAGGGAAGATATGATTACTTACTGAGTCTGCAGGGAGGGTATGGTCACTTGGTGAATCTGCAGGAAGGAAAGATCATTTAGTGATTCTGCAGGGAATTTATGATCACTTAGTGAGTCTGCAGAGAAATGAAGGTCAGTTAGTGGGTCTGCATGGAGTGATGGTCACTTAGTTCATCTGTAGAAAGGGATGGACTCTTAGTGAGTCTGTATGGAGGGAGTGGTGGATTGGGACCTCAGTAATATCCTAAGCAGTTTGTGGTACAGAAAATTCCAATAAGAAAATATAGTTGGGGGATGGAGAGATGGCTTAGAGATTAAGAGCACTGGTTGCTCTTCCAGAGGTCCTGAGTCCAATCTTCAACAGCCACATGGTGGCTTACAACCATCTGTAATGGGATCTTGTGCCCTCTTCTGGCTTGCAGGTGTACATGAAAGAAAATAGTTTACTTTTAATGATTTTCAAAATTTCTTAGAAGTTATTCAGTGGGTAAGACCTCACCTTAAGCTTTCCACAGGAAAACTTAAAACTGTTTGATATTCTCAAGAAGAATTCAAATCCTAATTCCCCTGGATAGCTTTCTAGAAAATAGAGGAATCTGTTACCCAACAACAGATACACTATTCAGACTAATCAATTGTTGGCTGTCCCATAGCAGTTCTTTTGCAAACTAGAAAGCAGGGCACTGAGTTGTTGCAATAGCTGCCCACTACATGTCCTGAAGAACGAGATGAAAAGTTATATCTTGAATATGAGAGAGAGAAAGAAAGGGTTCCAGAAAAGCAGTTGTCCTCTCTCTGAGCTATGTTAGCAAAAAAGAATGGAAAGGCTGTTTCAGAGCTCTCCTAGGAACAGGAGGAAAGTCAGGAGACATCCTGAGTTTCTCTTTGGCTCCTACATGTCTTTGTCTGTTGTCTGTCCTTGGCATGCCAATGTCCATGTGTGTCAATTGATGGTTTTTTGTTTCTTGTTGTCTAAATGGTGTTCTATATTGCATGTTCAAAAGACAAAAGTGGTTAAAGCTGCTATGTATCCACCCCTTGGGCTAGTTTAACTTGGTTTTAAAGGCAGTCTTAATATGCACAGCAGAGGTTGATAAGTTACCCTACACCTGTAGCTAAGAGTTGAGCTGAGCTGAAAAAGCCTTTCCAGGAATTGAGTGTTGGCATAAGCTGCTTTTAAAAGAGACCAGTAGCTTTTTGGATTTTATAAGGAAGCTAAGAGTTGTTTTGTCGTAGAAAAATCATTGTGACAAGGTGTCCTTCTCTTGAAATTAGAGCAAAAAAGCAAGAAATTTTGGTCTAAATATATAAGATGTGTAGCCATTTCATTTTTGTTTCTAATTGGTTTTAAAAGTGTAAATATGTTCTACATGTCTTGGTTATAGATTATTGGCTTATAAGTTATTGGGTTTGATTAAAAATTTGCAACTTTGGTGACAGAAAGTTGGCTTAAAACTGGTAACTCAGGGTTGGAGTCATTCAGAAACCAGATGTATAAAAGATTTAAAACAATGTCTCTTTAAAAGTTATTAAAAGCTGCACTATCATGTCTTCATATGTAAGAATTGGCAGCAAAACTTTGTAACATGAAAGTAATCCACTTGGTGTTGATTTCAGAGAAAATATACTGTTTACATTGTTTTTCCTTTTGGTTTTGCTTCTCAAAATTATGGTTATACACTAATATTGCAAAAGAAACTTAAAAATATAGTTAAACTGCCAGTATTCCACTGGCTACAGATTGGCTATGCATGCTTTTGTATTCTTTGTAAATTTGCATGCAGCCCATAGAAAAGATGTTTACTGTATTTACAGATGCCTCTTCTATTGAGAAGACAGTATATGTAATTATATCACACGTTCATTTTCTTGAATTTTCCCCTACTTCAGCACAAATAATTGAATTATGTGCTGTAGCCACTGTTTGAAATGCAGAAAAAAAAAATCAAGCTTTCAATTTATATAATCATAGCCAGTATATGGCTCATGGTTTATAATTGCTTAAAATTGTTCCTTTTTTTTAGATATTGCTAATTCTCAAATTTTACAGTTATTTATACAAATACAGCTTAATTTAAGAAACATGTACTGTTCTTTAACTTTATAAGACATTTAAGGGCTCATTGGATTGCCTGGACCCCAGGGCATTGCCACAGCAGATTTGTATACCAGTCAAATTATAGACCTTACAGAAACCATTGGCCATACAATCTTACTCTTTACATCATCAAAATAATAATAGTCTGAGACAATAATTTGATATTTTTAGAACATGTGCAAGTTAAACTGTAAAAACTTGTTCTAAGTGTTCTCATTTTACATAATGGTGTTAAGCCTTGAGGACTTAATACGTGATCAATTATGGCAAATAAATGTTACTCATTTTTGATTTTGGAAAATTAAAATATGTACATGTGCCTTGACACTCTTTTAGGCTTTCTAGTTGCAACTGCTTTAACAAGAGAAGCAACTAAAAATTACAATTAGTTATTGCCTACATTATTTTATTGAGTATTTTTGCATCAATATTCATAAGGGAGATTGGTCTGAAGTTCTCTCTCTTAGTTGCATCTTTGTGCGGTTTACGTATAAGTGTGGTTGTGGCTTCATAGAATGAATTGGGTCGTGTTCTTTCTGTTTCTATTTTGTGGAATAGTTTGAAGCTAATTGATATTAGGTCTTCCTTGAAGGTTTGATAGAATTCTGCACTAAAACCATCTGGTCCTGGGCTTTTTTTGGTGGGGAGACTTTAATGAATACTGCTATTTCTTTAGGACTAATGGGACTGTTTAGATTTAACTTTGGTACCTGGTATCTGTCTAGAAAATTGTCCATTTCATCCAGATTTTCCAGTTTTGTTGAGTATAGGCCTTTGTAGTAAGAACTGATGATTTTTTTAAAATTTCCTCAGTTTCTGTTTTTGTGTCTCTCTTTTCAGTTCTGATTTTATTAATTTGGATACTGTCTCTGTGCCCTCTGGTTAGCCTGGCTAAGGGTTTATCTATCTTGTTGATTTTCTAAAAGAACCAGCTCCAGATTTTGTTGATATTCTGTACAGTTCTTTCTGTTTCTACTTGGTTGATTTCAGCCCTGAGTTTGATTATTTCCTGCCATCTACTCCTCTTGGGTGTGTTTGCTTCTTTTTGTTCTAGAGCTTTCAGGTGTGCTGTCAAGCTGTTAGTGTATGCTCTCTCCAGTTTCTTTTTGTTAACACTTAGAGCTGTGAGTTTTCCTCTTAGCACTGCTTTCATGGAGTCCCACACGTTTTGGTAGGGTGTGTTCTCATTTTCATTGAATTCTACAAAGTCTTTAATTTCTTTCTTTATTTCTTTTTGACCAAGTCATCATTGAGTAGAGTGTTGTTCAGTTTCCATGTGTATGTGGATTTTCCATTGTTTTTGTCATTGTTAAAGACCAGTCTTAATCTGTGATGATCTGATAGGATACAAGGGATTATTTCAATCTTTTCTTATCTGTTGAGGACTGTGTGTGGCCAATTATGTGGTCTATTTTGAAGAAGGTACCATGAGGTGCTGAGAAAAAGGTATATTCTTTTGTTTTAGGATGAAATGTTCTATAGATATCTGTTAAATCCATTTGGTTCATAACTTCTGTTAATTTCATTATGTCTCTGTTTATTTTCTGTTTCCATGATCTGTCCATTGCTGAAAGAGGGGTGTTGAAATCCCTCACTGTTATTGTGTGAGTTGCAATGTGTGCTTTGAGCTTTAGTAAAGCTTCTTTTATGTATGTGGGTGTCCTTGTATTTGGAGCATAGATGTTCACAATTGAGAGTTCATCTTGATAGATTTTTCCTTTGATGAGTATGAAGTGTCCTTCCTTATGTTTTTAGATTACTTTTGGTTGAAAGTTGATTTCATTTGATAATTGAATGGCTAATGCAACTTGTTTCTTGGGACCATTTGCTTGGAAAATTGTTTTCCATCTTTTTACTCTGAGGTAGTGTCTGTCTTTGTCACTGAGGTGTGTTTCCTGTATGCAGCAAAATTCTGGGTCCCATTTGTATCAAGTCTGATAGTCTATGTCTTTTTATTGGAAAATTGAGTTCATTGATGTTAAGAGATATTAAGGAAATATGATTGTTGCTTACTGTTATTTTTGTTATTAGAGGTGGAATTATAATTGTGTAGCTATCTTCTTTTGGGGTTGCTGAAAGATTACTTCCTTGCAGTTTTTAGGTTGTGTTTCCATCCTTGTATTGGCGTTTTTCATCAATTATGTTTTGAAGTGCTGGGTTTGTGGGTAGATATTGTGCAAATTTGGTTTTGTCATGGAATATCTTGGTTTCTCCATCTATAGTGATTGAGAGTTTTGCTGGGTATAATAGTCTGGGTTGGCATTTGTGTTCTCTTAGGTCTGGATGACATCTGTCTAGGCTCTTCTGGCTTTTATAGTCTCTGGTGAGAAGTCTGGTGTAATTCTTATAGGTCTGCCTTTATATTTACTTGACCTTTTTCCCTTACTGCTTTTAGTATTTTTGCTTTGTTATGTGCATTTGATGTTTTGATTATTATGTAATAGGAGTTATTTCTTTTCTGGAGTCATGTGACTCCTATCAGCTCTAATCACTCACTAACTTTCTTTAAAAAAAAATAAAAATACAACTATTACTCTCAGGTGATTTAGACTTAAATTTCTAGTGTATTTGTGCCTTAAGTTGATGCAACACTTTTTTGAAGTAATTATTTAAAAATGGCTGCTGGTCAAGCTGACTACCTCAGCTGCAACTGCTCTACCAAGCTGAGCCGCCATGCTCTGTGGCCAGAGGCCACATGCATGCTGCAGCTAGAATCGAATAGCTAGAAACACCAGCCTTGCCACCCATGAGATGCCAGCATGGGAGATGGCTCTGCCAATCTTTCACGCTTTCTCCGCAAGGCTGGGCATTGCCCAGACCATCCCACCATCCATGCGGGCCCAATAGGAAAATGAGACTCTAATGGTTAAATTATCCAAAAGCTTTATCATGTATTTGGTAATGATCAGTAACAAGATGCCCATACAATCAGAAGTGTAACCAAAAACTCAACCTAGATATACCAACTACCTTTGATGGCTAGAGGCACATGCACATTTGCCTCCATATTCCCACACCCTCTCTTGGCTCTCTCTTCTCTCTTAGCTCCTCCTCATGCTTCTCGTCTTCTTTGCCCTACTCCTTCTCCTCCTCTCCTTACTCCTCCCACCTTAGCTCCTCCTACACATACCTCCATAATCCAAGACAAGTTCTCCACTCTAACCAAGTTTCAGGCTCTGATTAAGGTCTCATGGGCTAGTGAGCAATTTGGAAATTGGGACTTTCGGAACAAAGGCAGTTGCTATTAATAGTCAGGAGGAGGTACAAAAATGTGTTTACAGCCACCTGTGGCTAGTGGGGCACACCTGTACTGTGAGCTACTTCAGAGATGGACCCAGAAGAATCACAGAGTTAAGGCCAGCCTGCAGAACAGCAGAACCTTGTCTCATAATGAAGTTTTTTTTTCTCCTTTCTTTTCTAGAAATCTGGTGACATAGCTCATCAGTGACATCCTGGGCTCAGTTCCCACTTCCCTTCCCCTACTCTACCCCCAAACTCACATTTAAGAGAAAAATCATCGTCTCTGATTCTAGATTTTTCTCATTAGGCTCAGAATCCTTCTCAGGCAGGTCATTTTCCCTTGAGCTGTAGGAGAGACAAAGGGGAAGGCAGGAAGTCTTTGGTGACCTAGAGCAGAATAACTTCATAGAAAGAGGAAGTGGGGGTCTCTAGACAGGAAGTCTGACTTCCTTAGCAAGGAAAGGAAAAAGGAAGAGAAGAATAGAGACTTCCACCTCCTCAAGATGCCCTTTTCCTTGATGTGTAGATTCAGATTGTCTTAACTACAGCCAACTTGAGTTCTTGGTTTGTTGGGGATTTTTTTTTTGTTGTTTAAATTTAATGTTTATGAGCAGTGTCTATGACTATCTGTCTTCAGACATACCAGAAGAGGGAATCAGATCCCATTACAGATAGTTGTGAGCCACAATGTGGTTGCTGGGAATTGAACTCAGGACCTCTGAAAGAGCAGTTAGTGTTCTTAATCTCTGAGCCATTTTGCCAGCCTATGATCTTGAGTTGTAAGCACTATAAATGCATTTCACTAACCCTAGTCGGATTTTTTTTTTACACATATTTCCAGAAAGAAGAATTATTAAATGGAGTTTGGGGAACTGTTCCCTCCCATGAAATGACAGACTTAACACCTTGAACCTGACTAGTAGAGGTAAAGGACTAGAGAAAGGACAGACACACAGACACATGTACACAAAAAGATAGCACCCAGTGCCTTTGAGGTCAGCTTTCCATGTTTGGGGCTGACCCTTCTACCTTCTCGGGATCTACTATATTAGGAGGGCATCTGCTGTCCCTGTCTTTTCCCATAGTTATTCTGAGTCTATTTGCAGGTGTCCTAAGTTTCTCATTATATTCACAATTTTGTGGTTTGTGGCTCCAGAGTGCAAGATGCAAAGACACAAGGGGAACCTGGGACTGGCCATGGGGCCTTTGTAATGACATAAACCTGTATTCCCACATGGGTCCAGGATCAAAGAGCTTAATGGTACAGACCTGTGTTATTGAACTGTCAGGGGTTTCTCTTGGCAGCAAGATAGGGAGAGCCAAAGGGCATTGAGATATCAGAAAACTCAGACACAGTGGTCAGACAGGAATATGATAGCAGCCTGCTGACCTCAGTACCTACATATTCCTGTGTGAGTCTTCCAGGCTCATTTTGACTCAGAGTATCTCTCTTTCTCCTTGTCTTCTATAATCCATGTTTGTCTACATGGTGGCACTGGTGGGCCTGTGGATGCTTTTTCGTTTGTTCCGGGAGAGGCAGGTGGTGGAGCATCTCCAAGACAAGTATGTCTTCATCACGGACTGTGACTCTGGCTTTGGGAACCTGCTGGCCAGACAGCTGGACAGGAGAGGCATGAGGGTGCTAGCTGCATGTCTGATGGAGGAGGGAGCTGAACAGCTGAGGAGCAAGACATCTGAGAGGCTGGAGATAGTGATCTTTGATGTCACCAAGACAGAGAGTATTGTGGCAGCCACTCGGTGAAGGAGCGTGTTGGGAACAGAGGTACCATTGAGATTCTTGTTTGTGTTTATTTTATCTCACTGCTGGAAAGGAGCCTCCCCTCCATACTTTCTGGGTTTATCCCTAGTCGAGTTTCAGGGCCCTGTAGTAACCCAGCATATCACCTGTGCGCTCTCTCTCCTCCCTTCAGCCTCTGTCTTCTGTCTCCCATGTTCTCTGGGCTTGGCAAGAAGGTGCCCTAGTATGAACTTACCTTCTGACATTCCTGTCTTTGCTCTGTCATCTTTCATATGCAGATAATCTAGATTGTTGGATGCTAAGTGCCAGGTTAGAACATTGTCCTTTCTGGAGCAGAGGATGGGATTTGGTCCTGTGTCATGTGTGTAGGACCTCTGCAGACATGCTGAGGTGGATCTCCTGAATCAGCAGCATTCCTGCTCTTACATGTCAGCTGTGTCCTCTGTGAAGGGAGACATGATTATTGTTCTGTGTACAGAGCAGGCCAGACCAGATTAAGGCTGAATTGCAAGACAAATACTAGGAAGAGGGTTGCTATTCCTTCATTAATTATCTATGGGGCAAAAGAAGAACCTTGGTTTGAAAGAAATCTAAAGAATGAATTGAAAATATGATTATTGTTCACAACACTGGGGAACTTAAACTTAAAACAAAATTAACCTATATTCTCACTATCCTGACATAAAATCTGTACACCTGTTGATTCTATATAGGGGTAAAAATGGTCAAGTTTTCTACCTCAAGAACATTTTTTCAAATAATGATATTCAGCGATTTCGGAACAACCATTAAGAAACCTTCAATATGGGCTGGAGAGATGGCTCAGCGGTTAAGAGCACTGACTGCTCTTCCAGAGGTCCCGAGTTCAATTCCCAGCAACCACATGGTGGCTCACAACCATCTGTAATGGGATCTGATGCCTTCTTCTGGTGTGTCTGACGACAGCTACAGTGTACTCATATACATAAAAAAATAAATAAATCTTTAAAAAAAAAAGAAACCTTCAATAATTAAATGTGTGGGGAGGTGAAGTTGGGTGTTAGCTGGGGGCACACCCTCATAGAAGCAGGATGAGGGGTGATGTGATTGTTGGTTCCTGGGTGGAGTTGGGGAAAACTGGGAAATGGGATAACATCTGAAATGTAAATAAAATATTGAATAAAAGAATTTAAATGTATCTTGGGGCTGAGTCCCTGCATCCTTGCCACAGTCCTCCATCTAATATTTTATTATTATTACGGTTTGTAAAAGTATCTTCCCTGTCTGTCGTCCTGTTTTTGTGTTTTGCAAGCACCTCAGGAAAGTTGATCAGTATATTTAAAAAAAAATTTTATTTAATTTTTGGTAATTTCATACAGAAGTATAATGTATCTGTGTTACAACCACCCAGCCCCAACTTCTTCCCAGCCATGCCTTCTCTCCAGACCCACCTTCTCCCAAGCCATGACTTCTCCTCTCTCCTTCCTTTATCACCCTTCTTTCAAAAACTTTTCCCAACTTCTTTTTAGAATATAATGCATCAAGTTTTGTAGACGATTCAGTGTTGGTGCTGAGCCTGCCAAGGACAACTTTCCTCAAAGTACAATTGCAGCAGGACCTTTACTTCATTTGTCTCAAATTCCATTGTAATACTACCTTTGCCTTTTTTCTTTTATCCATCCCTCACCTCGTTTTCCCTTGTTTTTTCTTCTGCTTCATTATCTGCAAGGATATTATTAATCTGTAAGATATAAATATGCTTTCCACATATCCCTCTTAACAGAGGCATACCATGTCTTGGACCTCCATTTTTGCTTTTAGCAAACATGAGGTGGGTGGTTCTTGAGCAGGGAGCCTACCTGTAAAGAATCAAAAGAAGAGAAAGGTGTCCATGCTGTGATGGGACACACCAGCCCTGCTGACAATATGCTGTTATTTGTCCACCACTCTCCATCCAATGACTTACTGAATGGTCTCACCTCACCCCGTGTAATGTGGATTTTAGTTTAAACTAGTCCCATGATTCATTCTTCTTCTGACCGTTTGCAGGACTCTGGGGTCTGGTCAACAATGCTGGCATCTCCAAGCCCTCAGGTCCCAATAAGTGGATGAACAAACAGGACTTTGCAACTGTACTGGATGTGAACCTGTTGGGCATGATTGAGGTGACTCTGAGCATGTTGCCCTTAGTGAGGAAGGCAAGCGGCCGAGTGGTCAATGTCTCCAGTGTCGTGGGTTGAATGTCCTCTATTGGTGGTGGTTACTGCATCTCCAAGTATTGTGTAGAGGCCTTCTCAGACTCCCTCAGGTATTAGTTGATTATGAGGTCCCATGGCGCCCCATCAGAAAGGTGATTTATTTTAATTGTAATCTTTGAGAACCCCTCATGAACAGTCTTTTTCTCCTGGTTTGGAGTACTCTCTTACCTTCTCCTCTTGATAGTAAAGTGGTCACTATCTGGGTAACCACTCTCCAACTTTTTGTCATGTGACTCAAGCCTGGGTTCACTTAAATTCCTGCTCCAGAGACCTGCCCTGTCGAATTCCCAGGGCGATTACTGGCCTTGGCTAAGAGCATAGTTCCCACCTTCTTTGATTCTCAGGTTGGGGATGCCCTGGGGGTGTGAGCATCACACTCAGTCCACCTGCTACTGTTTAGCAAGTTCTTGTTTAGAGTCCACAATTCCCATATTTTGGCACAAAAAGATATTTTTGACCCTAATAAACAAACAAAAAACCCAACAGCAGCAGCAGCAACAAACATTCTAACAACTGAGAGAGTTAAAGAGGAGAAAAGAAACAGAAAGTGAATGAGAAAGACAGAGAGATTATTAGCAGTATTATCAGTGTTGTTTGTCAGATTTCTGGAGGGCTTTGCAGCAGGAGTCTGAGGTAAGGGATAAACACTAGAAAAGAACAGGACATCCTGGGTTAAAATGTGTCCAGTGTCATCACTTGCAGATTGCTGTTAGCTTTGTGTCTTTCTGGAGCAAAGGCTAAGTCAGCTCTGGCAGCTGGGTATATTGTCACAGGGTGACATTTGGAGAGTCTGAGGGTTCTACTCAAGTTTGTATACCATAGTGATGACAGGTTAATCTGTATCCTTTACCTTATACATCATTATAGAGTATACAGCACACCTCTGCATTACACTACTGTAGCAAACTGAGTTAGATTTCCTGCTAGCTGCAAGGCAAAATGGTCTCTAAAAGCAAGTACCATGATTGCCTGCACAAGTAGTCCCTGAAGACACTTGAGTAAGCCAAAAAGGAAGTGTCTTGAGATTTCTTAGGCAGTAGTTGGTGAAGGTAGGGTCCAGGACTGAGAGAGAACTGACTTAGACAAGTCTAGTGAGCCCTTTGTACAGTATATGGATGACTACCTGTATCACAGAACTGAATATTTAGATTTAGACCAGAGAGCTTTGTCTGTGTGACATTGGAGTGACATTGAAAAGCACAGAGACAAAGCTCTTGCCACAGGTGACATCCCCATCTCTGCACATCCAGACCCAAAAACTTCTGAACTTTTTTCTCCAGTGGATCATTGTGTTGGCAATTGTATTACTTTCTGCAAAAGACCTCTGATGTCTTAGGTGACCTTTGACTGCTGTCTTACAGGAGGGAGCTCTCCTTTTTTGGAGTGAAGGTGGCTATCATAGAGCCTGGCAGTTTCAAGATCAACATCTCTGATGTCAAGAGGCTGTCACATAACTTAGAGAAGTTGTGGGACCAGGCAACCTCAGAGGTCAAGGAGGTCTATGGCGAGAAGTATCTGAACTCCTGTAAGTGACCTGTAGGAGTCACAGGAAAGCTTCATCCTACACCCTGAGTCTTCTGTGCCGTTTTGCTACTGGTACAAAGTCTGGCCCAGGCAATTTTTCTTCATTAGTTTCTTTCCTTGGGAGCCTATGGGATTCTAGTCACATAAAGAAGTTCTGGTTTCTAGACCTTTGTTTTCTCTTAACTTGTCATTATTTTGATGGTGAAGATAAAACCAGGTATGGAGGTATCAGATCGCCACTTTCCATGAGCTTGGGCTTGGTCTCAATGTTAAGAGAGAATCTCTGGCTATTCTGCCAGATTGTTCTCTGACACAGGTGGCTGAGTTTGCACGGCTCTTCCTTGAATGTGTTGGCTTGAAGTTGTTGTGGCCCTTTCTGAGGAACTGGGACAAGCTCGACTTAGGCATGGGTCTGAGTGTGGAAGACATGGATTTTAGAGACGCCCTCTTTGGTTGGTCACACAACAGGTGTGGTTGGATGTGGAGTTGACTGGAATAATCTCTCATTCTACACAGATGTGAAAACAGTAAAGTCATTGGCGGACACATATTCAGAGGACCTGTCTGTGGTGACTGACTGCATGGAGCATGCTCTGACTGCCTGTTACCCTCACACCCAATATTCAGGGATTTGGGATGCCATGCTCTTATATGTCCCCTTGAGCTACCTGCCCACATTTCTTTTGGATGCCAATTATTATTGGAATATTCCAAAGCCTGCTCAAGCCCTCTGAATCGTCATGTGTGTGGAGACTGGGGGGAAGTAGAGTGGGTGGAGGGAGATAAGGACTCGGGAGCACATTGTTCACAATACTCACTAAATTTATTCTTCTTCCATACAAGTGAAAACCAGTAAAGTTCAGGGGAAAGAGCCAATGAATTCTGCCAAAGATAGTGATATAAAAGCCTGGCAGTAGCCTGTGAATTTGGACAGCCTCCTAAGGCTTGCTTCATCTTAGTGTAGTCTCAGAATTCACAGAACTGCAGAGGTTGTAAACACCTAGGATATGCTTTGTCTACGGCTCCCTTCCTCATAATGTGCATATCCTGGCTACTCATGACATCATGGAAGATTGAAATAATCTACTTCACAATCACCTTCCTCCATGGTATCTGGTGTGAGGGCCACCACCAGCACTTCATGCTGTAATGCTGAATCAGTAGGCTGTTGTTAGGAGGTGATTTTGCTGGTGAGATACAATCTGGCTAAGATAGAAAACACAACAACAACAACAACAACAACAACCAAAACATAAATTTTATTTGTCTTAAAACCATGGCTTTCCTTGGATTTTTTTCTTTTCAGAATAAAAGATGAAAAGATTACTTGTGTCCTGTGAGTTGAAGTAGTTGAGCTTCATGGAGCAGTGGGAGACAGAGATAAGGGAAAGGGGACTGCCCCAGGAAGGGCTAGCAAGTATGAGCTGAACTATTAACCTCTCACCTGCTCAGCTCTTTCCACCACAGAGGACAGTGGCTATTGCTGCCTTCCCAGGATTTTCAAGTATCCTGGCTCACAGGATAAAGCAGAAGAATGGGCATCCAAGAGATGCTCTTGGAGATACTGGCTGTATCCAGATCCTGTTTTGTAGCCTCACTAGCTGACCGTCTCAATTTTCTGTGTACCACTCCTCATGCCCTCTGACCTCTACTCCCCTCCTACAGTCCCTTGGTGGATGATGTTAGTACCATGTCTGGATCCTGGTCTTTTGTTTTCAGCTCAGTATTTGCAGTGCTGGGTCAGAGAGGCTCTTGGAGTTGTCTACTGAAGACTTTGCTCTGTATGTCTGTAGGATTGTGGTGATTCTCTCAAGTAAGGGATAATCATGGAAAACATTTCCAGGAAGTGGCTGAGTCCTTGGTTCAACCCCAAATTGTCATTGTAAGCAACCTCTCCAAATGTTCTAATGACTTCCCTAAGAATGAAAATGGAGACTATGTTATCATCTGCAAATCTAGTTTAAGTGTTATAGGATCTTTGGAGTGGTTTCTAGTTAATGTGTGACTCAGCCCTTAGAACACATTCTAATCCATGTGGCTGGAATACAGATACGCCGTTAGTACTCACCTTTAAATCTAAACAATGAAAATAAATGTAATTTGTAGAAGGAAGTATCCATATTTGAATGTGATGTCCAAATGAGTGGCAGACAAAATGACAAATCAGAGAGATTTCACAGAATAGGATTGCCCAACTGCCATGAGAGGTGAGAGGAAAAGGAAACTACTTAATGGAGCGACAGACAGTACAGAAGAAGAGAGTACAGAACAGGAAGGCAGTAGAGTCACTATGTAGATTAGGCAGACCTCAAACTCACAGAGAGCTGCCTGCCTCTGCCTCCTGAGTGCTGGGGTTAAAGGTGTGCACCCCCACCACCTGTGCTACTACTGCCTAGCTATTTGTTCATATGCTTCTGTTTGAGACCTTGTCTCTCATTAGATTAGTGCTCATGAGTAGGGTGTTCTCCTTGACTAGCGAGCTCCCAAATTCTGCTCATCCCCATGTTACCTGACTACTAAGAGCAGCAACAACAGTGCTCTTAGCTTCTCTAATCTGGAGACTGATGTCAGGTTGTTATTCTTGGGCTGCCAATAGTTTACTCACTCAGCCATCTTCCTAGCCTGTTCTTCCTTTCCTTCCTCTTCTTCCTCCTCTTTTTCTTCCTCTTCTTCTTCTCCCTCCTCCTTCTGCTTCTCCTCCTTCTTCTCTCCCTCCCATCCTCCTCCTCCTCCTCCTCCTCTGCAGCTGCTACAAGAAGCTACATTATTTATTCCGATTGTTGTTGTGGCCCTCTGTGAGATGTGCACCTTATTATGTTGCAATCTCTAGTCCAATGGTTCACAACTTGTAGGTGTTGATCCCCCCTGGGGATACAATGACCCTTTCCCAGGGGTAGCCTAAGACCACTGGAAAACACAGATAGTTATATTATGATTCATTGTTACATCTATGTACATAATTATGAAAGTAGCAAACTTACAGTTATGAAGTAGCAGTAAAAAATACTTTTGTCGTTGGGGTTCACAAGAGCATGAGGAACTGTATTAAAGGGCCACTCTGTTAGGCAGGTTGAGAACCAGTAGTCTAGACCTTCAGGTATTAGATCACAAGTGTCCCTTCAACTCTGGCACCTTAGTGAAGATGGAGTAGGGGCTACATATGGTTTAGACTGGAAACAGGCATGACAGTGGGCCTGTTTCCAACTTTGTAGCACTAGGTGCCATCCTCCTTCCCCTTTTTGCATGAAGAAGCAAGGGTGTGTTGGTTTTGGAACACTGCCTTTTAGAAGAAAGTGCTCCCCCCTGCGCTGAACCAGACACATGCTTCTAGTAGATGGCTCAGTTCCCATTGAGCTAAGTAGATAAGAGCAGCCCAGAGATCAGGATACTTGCAGTATTGGAAATTCATAGGACTTAGCCTGGAATGTTTCAAGCACACCGTACCCAGGACAGAGAAGAGGAGCAGGTGCACACTGTTATTTGGCTTGTGTGAGAATCTCAGTAGGGGTGGATCAACTGAGGGAACCTCCATGAATCAGGGAGGTGTCTCTGAGACTTTCTTTTCACCCTGTGGCTCCTGCAACAGAATCACATCAACTTTCCTATTCTCTCTGACTTATCCTGATACTCTAGATCCTGCTGTGTCCTAAAAGACCTTGACACCAACAAGAGTGCCCATTACTGTCATGATTCGTAAGGAATGGACAGCAGGTGTCAGAAGCAGGAAATGATACTGAATGGATGGGGTTGGTGAATTCACAGGTAAAGGAACAAGGAGTCACCAGGGAAATGAAATCTGCCATTTGTTCAGCCCAGGAGCTCTTCAGGCTTCTGTTAGCTAGATATGGGCAAGGATGAGAATATTTAGGTCCTATTGGCTGTGAAGCATTTTCTTTCCTCTTCTCTATTACTGAAACAAGACAATGAAAGTTTGTCCAGGCAACTACTGAAGAAGCAGGAGTCTGAATAGGAGCCAGAGGAAGACGAGCAGCAGGAGACTGGTGACATGCTGGAGCAGGGTGTGGAGGTGAAGCAGCATCAGGAGGAGGAGCAAGGCCAGAGAAGAAAGATGAAGAGCAGAAGCAAGAGATAGAGAAGTACAGAAAGAAGGAGAAGAGGAGTAGCAGGAATAAAAGGAAAATCGAAGGAGGGAATCAGCAGGAAGAGGAGCAGTAGGATGAGGAGCAGCAGAACGAAGAACTGGAAGAGGAGTAGGAGGAAGAACAGGAAGAGTTTAGCTAATCATTCCCTGCACACACCCATGTTGATACATGCAGTCCTAAGTAATACAGTGGGACAGAAAGACATACCATACAAGAAAATTGGCCATGGACTTGTTCAGAAGACAAGAGGTTAGGTGGAGGGGCAGGTGATATTTGGGAGGAGAATATGTATGTGTGTGTGTGTGTGTGTGTGTGTTCATGTGCTTGCATGTGCATATGTGTGTTATGTGCACACACACACATATAATTGTAGAAAAATAAATTTAAGAGAAGAAGTGACATTATAAGAGAAGAAAGCCACCTTGTTTACATTAACCTGGTATCAAAGACTCAAATACACCCTCTGAAGACATGGGACCAAAGAGGCAGAGGAAGCCCTGCGTGAGTGTAGTCCTGGGTGAATGCATACTGTTGGCCAGGCACCACAAACTGGCAAAGCTTTTCTCTATATAGGTCAAGCTAAGAATTAGCAAAGCCTTCTTCCACTGACTCAAGTTCAGGGTTTGGTTAGTGACTGACCAGAGTGTAAATACTAGCAGCTGCAGCTTCCCCCTTCTGGAGGTTTCCAGCCTGAGACTGCTGCCTTCACACAGGACTAGCTGGCTCTTCCCCCTTGCTGGTCATGATAAAGGAGCTGAGGTTACAGGGGATGTAGCTGAGGACACTGAGTGCTGACACAAGGCACCTGATGCCATCTTTTCTGTACCTGTGTCTGTGTGTCTGTCTTTTCTCCATTCCCTCATCTCCACTAGTCAGGGTTTCAGAAGTAAGCCAGCTGAGTTGTAACAAGGCCAGAGATTCAGAAGGTGTAAATGATGTACCTGTGTGACAAGTGAAATCCTGTCTCAAAATAACTTGGTTATTAACTTAAAGCACAATAAAGACTTCAGATCATAAACGGCTGGTGACAGGAGTTGCTTATCTACCAGCTGACCCAAATTGTGTTGCCAGTGCCAAGGTTAGGTAGTTCACAACTACCTGAATCTCCAGTTCCAGGGGATGCAATGATCTGGCCTGTATGGGTACTCTACACACCTGGATTACAGATACATATGAATACAGATAAATAAAAACAAATGTTTAAACATCATGAGTAAGGACTTCCGGTCTGGGCCCGAGCATAGAGCAGGTCACAGGCGGCAGCTCCATACCCAACCCCAGAAAACCCAGAGAAAGGGGGACTCCCAGGAGCTTTAACTCAGGCAGCATCCCAGGTAAAAATGAATCACCCGTGATGTCTGCTGTTTGAAGTTCTAATCCAGATGCTGGCCTCCAAACTTATACTACTCAGACCATTGAAGGACCACTGACAAGAACATCAAACAGCTAGAGATTAACATCACTAATCTGAAGAAATCCCTAGTTTTGCAGTCTGAAGAGACCTCCTAAAATTGCAAAGATCCTTATTGGACTTGATGTACTCTAGTACAATAGAAAAGGCTGTGTACAGCTCTTGATTGTGTACAGCCCTTAAAGAATGTTGCCTTTACATAGACAAGACAAGGAGGGTTAAAGAGAGCATGAAGTAGGTAGTGAAGGCCCTAAGAAAAATCAGAGCGAGAATGAGACATATGAATGCTGGTACAAGAATTGGTTTGCAGCCTCTCCAAGGTTGTCAACCCTATTTCCTTCTATCTTGGGACCATTATTTGGGTTCTTTTTGCTTTTTTCTGCCAGTCGCTGGCCCTCAAATAGGCAGACTAACTCTGTGATACAACAGATAAATAATTTGGTAGCAAAACCTATTTAGATACATTATCATAAGTTAGCTATGGAGGACCACAAAGCTCAAGATGAGGTTGTTACTTTATCCAGGGTGTTTCCAAAATCCATCTCCACCCAACCTAAAAGGGGGGACTTCTACCCCTAGACCAAGCAGAGAGGGGCCACGCAGAACCCCCTCTGACTGGCAATCTGAATTCTTGCTTAGGCTTTGAGGCTAAGCACTACAAGGAAATACAAATAAAAGATAAAAATATCTCTCTGGGTTCCCTGAGGGACAAGCCTAACTGCATAGGTGTTGATGTCAAAAGTATCCCCTCTCCAGGAAAAAGACATCAGGACGGGTATGGCCCTCATGTCTCACTGGACAACAACAGGGGAACTGGAGCCATTACAAAGTCCCTTTCAATTACTGGAGGTCAGGCCTCTATCCCCACCTTCACAAGATTAGAATTGCCACAGCCCTTCTATACTTAGAGAAGGGAAGAGATGTCAGGGAGCCCTGCTTATGCACTGAAGGCCTAAAATCAGCCATAGACCTAAAATCAGCAATAGGCCTATCATACATGTATACTAACACCAAGTCTTGGGTCTCAGTGGAAAAACATTGAAACAGATGGCTATAAGCTAATGTCAACAGGCAGCTTTTGCGGAAATTTATAAGCCTGAGTAGTCATAGACCTTGTAAATAGGTAGCCTTGGCAGACAATACTAACTTAGATAAGGACAAGCGAGTCATAGGCAGAGTCATAGTGGATTGTCCCCTGAACCTTCACCTAGCCGATACCTGGTTCTGAAGATATCTATATTCCCCCTGAACACCCACATTCCAGTGTCATTCCCTTCCACACATCCTGCCTTACTGTGTTTATATCCCGTGTGTGAATTATGATTTGAGAAAAAAAAAAAAGAAAATTTCAAGCAAAAAAAAAATCATGAGTAAAATGGATAAGCCCAAGACAAGGAAGATCATTTTGTACTTCACCAACAATGTTAACGATTTTTTAAGCACAGCATTTTCCTGTTGCCCACATCCACGATGTTTATAGTGCAGAAAGAAAAGCCAGACAACTATACACATCACATGTGTGCTGAGTCCAGGAATCTTCCTAGTCCTGAGGCTCTATGCCCTAACACTGTACTTCTATTGACTCAACTACACAAAAGGATCTAGATTTCACAGGGCTTTCTCAGGCTTTGGGGAAGTCCAGTAGAAAAAGGCATCCTCAAGAGAGGTGGGCAGGTAACTCAAGGGGAGGTAGAAGAGCTTGGCATCCCATCCAGCTGAGTATCGGGTGCGAGGGTGACAGGCAGTCAGAGCATGCTCCATGCAGTCAGTCACCAAAGACAGGTCCTTGTTGCCCCTCTGGTCCATTTCCTTTATCGTTTTCAGACCTAAGCAGAATGAGGAATCATTCAGATGGTCATTCAGTTCCCACCACTCCTGTCTCATACCAGCCTAGAGGAAAACTTCTGTCCTCTATGTCAGAAAATCCATGTGTCTGAAACCTAGCCTGTCCCTTTTCCTTAAAAGGACCAGAAACAATCTTCAAGGAATAATTGAACACATTCAGTCACCTGTATCTCATTACATGGAAAGTGTTAATTTTACACTGCTTCCCATTCCTGACTTCACTTACAGCCCCATGAGCATGAGGATCAGAACTAACAGAGCAGCATGTTCTGAGGATTCTTTGAGGATAACAAAATGAGCATTTTTGAGGATGCAAAAATGAGCATGGGATTAAAGTGTTCAAGAGTGTACTTGACTTTCATCCTCAGAGCTCACTTACTGGATGCCAAGTATTTCTCGCCATAGATCTCCCTGATTTCTGAGCTGGTCTGGTCCCACAGCATCTGGAAGTCTGATGAAAATCTGGCACTACTGGTCATTCCAGTCTTGAAGAGTCCAGGCTCTATAATAGCCACATTCACCCCAAAGTAGGAGAGCTCCCTCCTGCAAGGCAGACAGATGTCAAGGACTTCAGAAGTCTTTCAGTGAGAACACTTTAATAAGAGAAGATTGGCATGCCAACAAAAGCCTGTGGTGAGGGTATGCCACACACACTTCAGACCTGGGGTGTAGGAAATATTGAAGGATATTTTGATAAGGGAACTCTTCTGTGCTCTTGTAGCTCACACTAAGTATTTTTGTGTGTAGGTCAGTGACCATGAACTTCGGAAGTCTTTCCGTGAGAACACTTTAATAAGAATAGAGTAGCATGCAAACAGGAGCCTATGGTGAGGGGAGGTCATGCTTTTGGATCTGGCGTACAGGAAATATTGAAGGATAGTGTGATAATGGCATCTCCTCTGTGCTCTTGTAGCTCACACTAAGTATTTGTTGTGTGTAGCTCAATGTTCTAAGACTAGACAATCTGGTCTATGGCACTGTATAACATCTTTCTCCAGGTAGTTCAGATGTAAGGGATCCTAGTCCTTCTCCAAGTAATCCCTACCTCACTAGTAAGTCTCCATCTACCCCACTTGTGTCTAGGAACCTCTCAGGAAATCCCCCACTTTCTTCCTCGGGGTGTTTCTACAGAGCAACCTCCTACATCCTCACTTACATTGGCAGCCTACATGTTCCCTGCCCCAAATGGCTGTCCTGATTCTAGCCCTTTGAAGGGTAGCACTGCCCATAACACAAAATAAGAAGCATTCTGCACCATACAGTTCTCCACAAGTTGTCCTGTGCCCATCTGTTGACCACTCTCATTCCATAAATGGCCTTTCCATTCTCCAAAGAGAATGCATCTACAGATACAGGTTTGATGTTCCAGGATCTCATGTTTACTTTGATACAGTGCTACAGTACCCTCAACAAATCTGATGGCTATAAGGGTCAAAGGTGTGGAAAGGCCACAGCCATCTCACAGGAAGGTCACAGTTCTTATTTGACTCCTCTTTCATTCACTTGTTTGCCACAGTTTTAGGTCATGATAGAAGCAGGTAACTTATGCTAAAATGTGTTTATTGTGGACTTTAAAAGCGGCCTGATATCTATCTGTGGACTTGAAGGAAATATTTTCTCCAATTCCAAAAAAATAGTCACCACATAGAGATCTGGGTTCTGCATTCACGACCCCAAAAAGTTCACATTTACAATCCTATCCCAATATTGTCTCCCAGTGCCCTTCCTCTTCTGTAATAGGTCAAATGAACTGAACTCATGTCTCAGACATGGTGTCTTGTGGAGCCATAGAATAATGTTGCAAATTGAATGAGTCAGTGTTGGGAAGGTGAAAGAGATGCAGAACCCATGTGTCCTAACCATGATGGGGACTTAAAGAGTTTGAGTAAATAAAAGGTTCCCAAAGTTCCCATCGGTGTCCCCTTCACCTTCCAATACCTGAGAGAATCTGAGAAGGCCTCTATTCCATGCTTGGAGATAGAGTAACCACCACCACCAAAAGTCACTCGACCTGTGATGCTGGAGACATTGACCATGCGGCTCCTTGCCTTCCTCACTAAGGGCAGCAAGCTCAGTGTCACCTCGATCATGCCCAACAGGTTCACATCCAGTACAGTTGCAAAGTCCTGTTTGTTCATCCACTCATTAGGACCCCATGGGGTGAAGATCCCAGCATTGTTGACCAGGCCCCAGAGTCCTGGGGACAGTAGGATGAGACAGTCACACAACACAGTTTTGATTATGGATAAAATGCACATTTAATAAGGTAAGATCACTATGACACATGTTTCATGGACAATAGGAATCAATGAAAAAGAGCAGAGTATCCACACAGCAGCAGAACACTACTGGCTAACAGCATGGATACCTTCATCTTTTAAGACTTTGAGGCCCAGTTCTGTACCTGTGAATCAGCAAGGAGTCCCTTCTCACTTGCTAAGTTTAAGAACAGATGGTGAAAACATGGTACACCTTTGTTAATCTGGAGATTACAAAAGTATGTTTGTGACTTACAAGTTGATGCCATCCTTGCAGAGATTTTGTTCTTTTATTTGTTTTGGTGGTTTGAATGGAAATGGTAGCCATTGGCTCAACGTCATGAGGCACTGCTGGAGTGTGTGTGGTCTTGTTGGATTATGTCATTCACTGGAAGTGGCCTATCCTAGAGTCTTGCTGTTTTTTCTACCTATGGATCCTTATGTAGAGCTGTCAAATGATTCTCGAACACCATGTCTGCCCATAATCTACCACACAGCCTGATACAATGATAATGAACTAAACCCCTGCACTTAAGCCAGTCTTTTTTAAAATTTGTCCCCCAGACGTGTTACCATGGTCATGACATGCCTTCACAGACATAGAACTCTGAAAAAGACACCCATATCTTCAGAGAGTTATGAGTAATTTACACACTGCTGCCTTTTTCTTTCAAATGGTCAGAAAATGTAGTAATCAGGAAGGACTGCTATTCCTTATTATTCTAATAAGGAAAGAGAAAGAGCGAACAGAGAAAAATACATAGACCAGAAACCAATAAAACAGACAGGAATCTCAATGGTACCTCTGTTCCCAACACGCTCCTTCA
>NW_021620408.1:2029183-2032845 GCF_004785775.1 Grammomys surdaster | reverse complement strand
TCTCTCTCTCTCTCTCTCTCTCTCTCTCTCTCTCTCTCTCTCTCTCTCTTCTTTCTCAGCTCCCCTCTCCCTCCATGCCCTAAATAACTCTATTCTACATTATACCTGTCAATGGCTGGTACCACAGGGGGAAGGGATGCCTCAGCATGAGTCCACAGAGGAACCCCTCCCCACCTCACCATACCTGGCTCTATCAAACATATCCTGGTTCCTTTTTATAAAACCCAACAGCATCAGTTCCTAAGGAAGCGCCAATTCCCCAGGCTCCAAACGGCAGTCCAGATATCCAGCAATAGGCTTGACCTGGACTATAGGCTCTCTGGTGGTTAGGAAAAGCCCAGCATTCCTCAGGAACTTGCCAAGCCAGTTCCCCTCGAATGAATGAGGACAAGACAGCTCCAAGGTACTGTACAGTTGAGGGAGAAGAATTTTATTGTAGGTAAGAGGGAGAGAACAGCCAGAGGCTCTGGAAGAGTCCAGACTGAACCTGGCCATAAGGGGAGAAGGGGAGGGGGAAGGGAGAGAGAGGAAGAGGAGGGAGGGGCAAAGGAACTAAGAGAGGAGAGAGAACATTTTGGCCAAGATTTTGGCCAAGAGAACACGGCCAAAATGTTGGGGTTATATAGGAAACATGAAGCCGGGGTAAGGGCAGTGAAGGCCTGGGCTAGAGAGGTTTAGGGTAGAGGACAGGGTGAGGTGTGCTGAGGAGGGGACTGAGGAAGCCTGGAGACCAAGCAGACAAAAGTGTATGCTAATAGACAGCACAGGTTGCCATTTGTCCCAGATTTCTTTGGAACTTGACACCTTCTACGGAAGCAGAAAGGAGTCATTTCCCTTGCCTTGGGCAGGAGACTTGGCTCCTTGTGGAGCCTAGCAGTATAGCAAAGTTCTTGCAGGCCTTCAGCCTCCTTCAGTATCAAAGAACTGTTTGACACATCTCAAAGTCCTACCCTGTCTTAGCTAGTTTTGTTTTGTTTTGTTATTTTTAGTTTTTGTTTGTTTGGGTTTTTGGTTTTGTTTTGAGATAGGGTCTCTTTAGCCCTGAGTGTCCTGGAACTCACTGTGGAGATCAGGCTGGCCTTGAGTTCAGAGAAATCAGCCTGACTCTACCTACCTAGTGCTGGGTTTAAAAGAGTGTGCCACCACAGCTAGCTTGTGCTGGCTAGTTTTGGCTAATCTTGTAACAACTTGACACAAGCTAGAAACACATGAAGGGAGAAAACATCAGTTGATAAAATGCCTCCATAAGATCCAGCTGTAGGGCATTTTCTTAATTATGGACCGGTGAGAGAGGACCCAGCCCATGGTGGGTGCAGCCGGCCACCCCTGGGCTGGTGGTCCTGGGTTCTATAAGAAAGCAGGCTGAGCAAGCCATGGGGAGCAAGCCGGTAAGAAGCACACACACACACACACACACACACACACACACACGGCCTCTGCATTAGCTCCTGTTGTTTGGTTTCCTGCCCTGATTTCCCTTAATGATGGATTACAAGTTTAGAGGTATAGGCCAAATAAACTCATTTCTCCCCAACTTGCTTTTGGTCATAGTGTTTCACCATGGCAATAGAAACCCCAACTAAGACATGGCCTTCTCAGTTCTCCCTTACTGTTGGGAATGGGTTCTAAGGCTTTGTCTTAACTCAGCTCCCAAAGCTGTGCTTCCAGACCTGAGGGTCTCTGCCCCCAGCTGGCTTCAATTGATGATAAAAAATTGCTGTACAGCCAATGGCTGGGCAGGGAGACAGGGCAGGACTTTTAGATGGGCAGGGCAAGGGACCGAAGAGGGAGAGGAAGAAGGGAGAATTGCCATGACAGGGAAGCAAAATGATGAAACTTAAAGGCCCACCAGCATGTAAGGCCCTAGGGGCCACTTACCCAATTCGGTCTGGTGTAGCAGAGATGAAATATAGATTTTAAAAGATGTTAATTAAGGAGTACCAGAGAGGAGTGTGTGCTAGCCGTGGGGAAGTTTAGAAATGCCCAACCATTGAACTAGTCAAGGCATATCAAAATTAGCCAGCGTATGTGTATATTTCATTCGAAAATCCAGAGAGCTCTTGGGTAGGTGCGGTGCGTGTGACCCCCCTGGGAGCCAAAGCCCTTTAACTAATTCGCAGCTGCACCCTCTCCTAAACCCCTCCAGTCCTCAGACTCTCCTCCCTGCAGCTCCTCCTCCTCCTTATAACCCTGCGATTCCACTCTGTGTTCTCCGTGCTCCACTCCGCATCCTCTCCCTGTTGCTTCTCCATTCCGTTCCCTGCTCTCCTTTCCTCTCTTGCAGATAGCTCTCCCTAGGACCAGTCTGTTGGCTACTTCAGTCTACTTCTTTCTCTCCTCTGGACTCTTGCAGATGCCTCTGGCTGGTCTATCTCCTATAAATCCGTTCCCTTTAACCGTACCATGGTGCTGGTAGCACAGTGGCTAGAGTCTGAGGCACAAGCAGAGTAGTAAGTACTCCAGTAGGATATCACTTGGCTGCTCCAACAGTCAAACCAAGACCATGTACTACCCGCTGGAGCCAATATAGCCGGGCAAGACTGATGGTCTTTTACTTCATTATGGCTTCCACATTATTAGCATTGTAGTTTGAGTCTTTCTGAGACAAATCTGGACATTCCATATAAGTATAGAAAAAGAGGGGCAGACACAATTTTAAGAATTCCTTTCTGACCTAGACCATGAAAAATCTTCTCATTGTTTACCCATGAGCAACAGGTCCCCAAATCCCAGTGGGTATGACTATCTCTGGGAGTCCTCCATAACCCCCTTGAGTGTGCACTTCTACTCTCTGATAAAACCTCCCCATTCCTTACTTTGTCTCTGAAATACGAGATCAGGTCAGGTGTCTATCTTGTCCCTCTGTCTTTTAAATCTCCCCCACTCCTTCAACACAGGTAACAACAGTCCCATTCTCTCAGAGAGCCTGGGAAATACTTAGCCTGAACGGACCTGTTGGACTTCCCTTCCCTTCCCTTCCCTTCCCTTCCCTTCCCTTCCCTTCCCTTCCCTTCTCTTTCTCCCTCTCCCCCTCCCCCTCCCTCTCCTCTCTCTCCCTCTCTCCCTCTCCCTCTCCCACTCTCCCTCTCCTTCTCCCCCTCCCCCTCCCCCTCCCCTCCCCCCCTCTCTCTCCCTCTCTCTCTCCATGGTTGTCCTGGAACCTGATATAGACTAGGCTGGCCTCAAACTCCCAGAGATCCACCTGCCTCTGCTTCCCAGGTATTGTAATTAAATGCATGCACCACCACATCTAGCTGGACTTCATTTCTTCAAACACAAACTACACAGATTTCAGGTCACTGTGGGTCCCTCTGTAAAATTATCTTTTATTCAACTGAAGTAACTGTCATCTCCAAGGCTTACTGCCTCAGGCTGCTCTCCTAGGCCTAGTCCTGGAAGCTGCTAGCTTCTATATAATCTTATCTAGGCCCAGAATGTTTTCAGCCTCTAAGACTTGCTGCTGAGTAAGCGCACCCTTTGCTTTTTCTGAACTCTGATTGGGTGCTTCAACTCAGCTAATCTGGCTCAAATGCCTCTCCAGGCTGACGACTGATTCAGTCTGGCTTCTCTCAGTTTCTGCTGAACTGAACAGCTCCTTCTCATTCTCTGGCTCACCTGTGTCTAGCTTGTTCTCTCTCTCTCTCTCTCTCTCTCTCTCTCTC
>NW_021620408.1:1945268-2029083 GCF_004785775.1 Grammomys surdaster | reverse complement strand
GCACTGCCTCTCAAGTAGCTTCCCTTTCCTCTCTCTTCTCATGAGAGTTGAGCATATCCCATTTTGTCAAATCTTTCTCTGATCCATCACTTTGTCAGTCAATTAGACATCACTTTCAAACATGGGTGCTTCCTTTACAAACTATTTGCCTTAGTTGTTTGGGATTAAAGGTGTGTACTAAGGACACGTCTGTATTCTAGCCAGAGGGACTAAAGGTGTGTGCTAAGGCTGAGCCACACAACTAGTAACAGGTTTTTCCAGTAAACAACATAATCTCAAGGTTCAGTGTGATCAAATGTCCTGTAACATCCCTCAGACATTTTCAGTTTATAAATGACTTTTCATTCATTTATTCAAAAACATTTACTGTGTTATGTGTTTTAGCTGTCATGCCAAATAACGGGGATACAAAAAGATTATTAACAGACAGTCTGTGACTTCAAACTGAGTACATTTTAAGATTGTGGCAGACTTGTGAATAATACTGAGTAAGGAGGTGAGGGGGAAGCCACTCCCAGTGGAGCGCATGGCCCCTGCAGAGTTACGGAAAGAAGACTCTAGAGGATGCTTAGATGCTTCTTCCTCAACCAAGGCTACTCACCTTCAGGCTGAGATAACTGGATAAGCATTTGAGAACTTGGGCCATGACAGTGGTAGCCCGTTCCCGCTCATGGTCTCTGTCAGACTGTAACCAGGGGTCTATGTGCTATTAAAAAAAAAAAAAATGAGGAAGGTTAGATCAGGAAGGTCTGAAGTAATGCTTGCACTGTGTTAAAAAAGTAAATGTGAATTAAGCTGGGCAGTGGTGGCACACACTTTTAGTCCCACCCAGTACTTGGGTAGCAGAGGCAGGAGGATCTCTGAGTTTAAGGCCAGCCTGGTCCACAGAGTAAGTTCTAAGACAGACAGAACTACACAGAGAAACTATGATTCAAAAAACCTCAAAAAACAAATCAACTCCCAAAAAAATGTGAAGCGGGAAACTACATTACTTCACTATCTAAACACCACTCCTAATGATGAAACAGTTTACTGCTGAAGTGATGGGCTAATCAGCAAGGTGCAGAGTCCTGGCTCCTTCCAAAGCTTGGTTTCTAGATCCATCTGCCTTTGTTACATTACTTTAATCTATTGTTCTAGTTGTTTTTGGCCCTTTTAAATTTGCACTGAAAAGAAATAGCTAATGGGCCGGAGAAATGGCTCAGTGGCTAAGAGCATTGACTGCTCTTCCAGAGGTTCTAAGTTCAATTCCCAGCAACCACATGGTGGCTTACAACCATCTCTAATGGGATCCAGTGCGCTCTTCTGGTGTGTCTGAAGAGAGAGACAGTGTATACATGTGAATACATACAATAAATAAATCTTTTTTAAAAAATGGGATGCATTTAAAAAGAAAAACAAATAGATAATGGTATGGTATTTAAAAAAAAAAGATGGAGGAAGTACATCTACCTGAACAGAAAGAAAAGAACACAGAAAGATGAGGCCCAAAAGCTGGAGCTCAAAAGATGTGGTAGGTTGCCCTGTGCTGTTTGTATTCTGATGTTAATTCTGCTTCCTCAAGACGGGCTGCCCTGACCAGGAGTAGATCATGTACTTGGTGATTTCATGTGAACCTTCTCTCCATTTTAACTGGTCAAATAAAGGCTAGAGCCTGTGATTGGGCAGTGGAAGGAAAAGATGGGGCTGGAGGTTTTAGAGAGTGGGGAAGAGTAGGGAAAGAGAGAGGAAAACAACAGAGGAAGAGGAGGTGGAAGGAAGAGGGAGCAGAACCACATGGCCTAGAGAAGCAGCAAGTAGCAAGAGATCTCGGAGCTGGGGAATAGAGTAGTGTAGTGGTGCATCTGCCCATCCATCGAGGCATGCAGCTGATAAGTCTTGTAACTGAGTTGTATGTTTTTACATGAGCTTGTTGGAGTTGGAGATTTACTTCAACAAAAAGAAGCAACTTTTCAACAGAAGAAATGGTTAAATTAGCTGCCAGAACAGGAAAGTGGCAAGTACAGCCGGACAAAGCAAGAGCCCAGCCTGACTGTGATGTGCAAACAGAAGAGGAGTAAGAAACAGGGTCAGGTGTGGCAAGGAAAGCCTGTGTGCTCAGGCACACAGGGCACCAACAACTAAGGGTCCTCTCATCCTGGGGTGGCCGTGTCTTAGTAGCGAGAGTAAACACTTGAATGATTGTGAGTGTGAGTGACAAGCCCTTATCTATGGATAGGATGAGCCAAGTGAGCTGGAGACATGTGGTGACTTTCCGAACTTGAGTCCTACAAAGTAGGAAGCTGTCTATCTGCTAACGTAGGAGACTGGCTCTTCTGCGCTATGAGGGAACAGTGAAGAAAATCATAACAATGGTTTGAGCCACTTATTAAAGGCTATTTATTCAATATCCAGAGTGGTTGTTATCTTTTTGGACAGTGAGGAAACCAAACTCTGTGGCTGAAGGACTTGTGACCCATGGATGGCAGTCAGAATTCAAACCCAAGCCTCTGTTTCAAACCTGACAGCTGTAGGAATGGTGAGGTGGCTTAGTGAGAAAGGGCATTTGCTGCTAAGCCTGACCACACCACCTCAAGCTTTGGAACCAGACTGATAGAAGGAGACAACGGACACCTGTAAGTTGTCCTCTGACCTCCACATGTGTGTTATGGTGCAAGTACACACACACACACACAAACACAATTTTTAAAAATCAATAGTACTTTTAGCTACAATATTGCCTTAAATAACTTAATTCTTAGTAATTTCCTTTGTCCCCTAGAATTTCATTTACCTTAAAAATGCTGTCAAAAATTTCCAAATGTGGGTCTCTTATTACCAGACTCTGCAGCATCACAGAAAAGGCCTCGAACGTCTCCCTATAGAAACACTAAAAAGGTGCAGAGTCAGAAAAGCCTTCCTCCCCACCCAATGTTCCCAAAGCCCATCCACGGCGCTGCTCATCTCCTGGACATGACACACAAAGGCCTGGCCCAGAGTAAAGGCACCTGTGGGCAGTTTGTGGCATGAAGTAAACAGAAATAAAACATTTTAAATGATCATCTTGAAATCCCTGGGATGAGGGCTGACGGACTACAGCTGGGGAACCATGTTGATGTCATCAACATACCAGCAAAGCTGACTTGTGACTCTCATGTCCTGAAACAGGGAATTACTTGACCCAGCAGCCTTCCATAACTCTCTTACCAGCCTGCTAAGCAGCCGGACGTGGACCCGGCTCTCTGCTCAACCTGGACACTCCCTCTTTTCCTTTCCTCACATCATGAAGGCCTCTTCAGTGGCTTCCATAAAGAACTCTGTGCTTCCTCCTCTCTCCTCTCTCTTGCTTTGAGTTTCCCGTTAGACCATGTGTACTTTTCACCAGCAGACATACTTTTGTTTTGCACACATACTTTTTAGTAGCTCTGTCTCTCTGCGTTAAAGGGTAGGCTGTAAGAGGGAGACTGCACACTGCTTGTCTCTACTTTCTGTCACATTTAGCACAAGATGGCCCTTCAGTTAATGCCAGTAAATTGGAAAGGAATGTGGAAGAGAAGGGTAAGGAGGATTGAGGTGTGCGGGAGATGTTTAACATGTAATACTGTATGCACAATGCACAACTATTTTAACAATAAAAAAAAATTAAGTTAAAAAAATTAAACTTGGGTGTGGTGGTGGTGGCAGTACACCAGACTATACAGAGAACTCCTGCATCAGAAATGAAAAGAGATGGCGAGTCTACAGAGCACATGAGTGACCAACTTAAACATTTTATTATTATTGTTTTGTTACTCTTTTGTTTGAGACAGGGCCTCTCTGTGCAGTTCTGGCTCCCCTAGAACTTGCTGTGTAGAGCAGTAGGGCTGGCCTTGAATTCACAGAGATCTGCCTATATCTTTCCTCCAAGAGCCACCATGGCCAGCTCCCACTTTATTTTAAATCCAAAGCACAGAACGGAGGAAGGAAGGTAAAGTGAAGGAACACACACAGAGATGAACGAGAAAGGAGAGAAAGCTGGTGTTTGCTTTTGTTCACCAGACTGAACATTGCTGGGGTTCAGCTGGTTTCAAACCATCCAAAGGTGAAGGGCAGCTACCCCGAGGAAGCAAGGGCAGCTAAGACACAAAGTAAGTTACCTCTTGCTCAATGGCCTGGTTGGACACTACCCTCGGCAGCTGGATAGGGGTGCTTAGGGCGGGCAGAGAGATTATACTTTTGATGATAAGCCCAAGCAAGTCTTCTCTGTCTTCAGAGCCAAACAACAGGTACACTTCTTGGTAACTGGGGAAAGACCATTTGGGAAGAATCTGATGTTAAGTTGATACCTCAGCTCTTAAATGAATGAAAGCAGGGAGGGCACACTGGTTGGTGTAGCACTCTTAAAATAGATACATGAGAAGCCGTACCTCAGATGGATCTCACGGAAGGCTGTAGGAAGAGTGCATCTGTCCACCCCACCCCACCTCAAGCCCTTCAGGCTCCTCTCCAGCTCAGCACTGCCAGCCTGCAGCACTCTTCATGCCATGCTTCCCACTTCCCCAGATGTGTTCTGCCGAGTCTGAGTTTGGGGCTGTAAGTTGAGCGAGTCAAGGCCTTAACTGCAGGTTATTTCAGCACGGTTGCCAAGGAACGAGTTTCTGAGAGAGGACAAGCTCCTCAGACCTTACAGTACTTTATTGTGATGCAGGTATGAGGTTCAGTTTCCACTGAGTACACTTTGGGTAGGACTGAACTCCAAAGAAGTTCCGTCAAGGTCTTAGATTGGATGGTAGCATTCATGACGCTCTAGTCTGCTTTCCATTGTTCTGATAAAACACTGACCAAAAGCAACTTGGGGAGGAAAGGGTTTATTTCATCTCCCAGGTTACAGTACATCATCACGGAAAGCCAAGACAGGAACCTGGAGTCAAGAGCTGAGGCAGACACCAGGGAGGAGCACTGCATACTGGCTGCATCCTCACTCGCAGTTTGTTTCTCACGGACCCAACAATTGCAGCTCTTACAGTGGACTGGGCCCTCCCACATCGATTAGAGATTAAGAAAAGGCCTCATAGACAGGGCCCTAGGCCAATCTGCTGGAGGAAAGTCCTCAGCTGAGGTTCCTTCTTCCCAATTGTCTCAAGTTGACAACCAAGATTAGCCATCACACATGATATTAAAGTTTTCACAAAAGGATGCTTCCCCCATATAGTTTTCAAAGGTTAATGTGTGGGGGATTTTAAGATTTGTATTTATTTATTTAGTGTTAGAGCAGTCATGCATGTGTGGAGGTCAGAGGGTAACTTGTGGGAGCTGGCTCTCCTTCTACTATGTGGGTCCCGAACCTCAGACCCAGGTCACCATCTTTGGTAGCATGCACCTTTACACACCGAGCTATCTCAACAGCTCTAAGTATGGGGCATTTTAATCAGCTCTAGCAATCAATGACCCTGAATGGGAAACCAGGGTGCATGTGGAAGTTGCTTGGGGGTGTCACCTGAGGTCAGTGATGGTGACAAAGATCTCCTGGAGCACCAGGCTGGTTAGAGAGTACTGAGGCTCCTCCTGTACCAGCACCTGCAGTGAGAGGAAAAGAAGTTCAGCCATCTGAAAACGTACCAACTCACAGAGCCAGTCATTGGAAAGTGAATGGCCTATCAAAGTAACCATGAGGCTGGCCAGGAGGCCCTGCTCTCAGCTCCATAGGATGGCAGCAGAACTATGGAAGAGCTACTTTCTTTCAAGAACCAGGCACCAAGCTATCCCTTGTCCTCTTACTAGCTGTTTGTGCTGGCTCAACTTAGTGAGTCTCCCTGTGCCTCAGTTTCCTCACCTGTAAATGGTACAACAGTACTACCTACATCATAGGTTGTTGTATTAAGTGAGCTAATTCATAACTCCTGGTAGTCCTTAATAATGTGTCAGCTGTTCATTATCCTCAGTGCTTATTTCCAGTTTAGGTGTTCTTACTCCTCTCTCTTCTAAAGCAGTATCTCCAGGGCCATGGCTGTGCTGGTTGGTTCTACCTGTCAACTTGACATTGAAGTGGAAACTTGCCAGGCAGTGGTGGTGCACGCCTTTAATCCCAGCACTTGGGAGGCAGAGGCAGGTGGATTTCTGAGTTCGAGGCCAGCCTGGTCTACAAAGTGAGTTCCAGGACAGCCAGGGCTACACAGAGAAACCTTGTCTCAAAAAAAAAAGTGGAAAATTAAGGTTTCTTTGAAAGTCAGTTGTGTTGGAAGGTGTTTTGCTGGGGCAAACACATGAAGGAGTGTTTTCCTGAAGTGGATACAGGCAAAAGGCTACATTCATGAAGGAATGTTTTGCTAAAGCAGACACGGGTGAAAGGATGTTTTGCTAAAGCAAGCACATGAAAGGACATGTGATGAAGAATTTTTTGCTAGCAACATGCATGTATTAGTCTTACATTGCATAGTTGAGCTCTATATGTTGGAAATCCATAGAAAGAAATGCACCAAAAAACTTCTGGTGGTGTGTTGCGGCTTCTTGCTGCTTCTTTGGATTCAGGCCAATTGGCAAGTCATGTCAGATGAGACAAACTCATGTGTAGTTTTGCTATGTCAGACTCATATGCAAGATATGTGGAGGACACGTGATGTTTGGAGGGAGTATAAATAGGACTCAACAAACATTGACAAGGCTGGACTTGGCTTCCTGGTAGAGTTAGCTGCTGGTCTCATGTCTTTGCTGATCTTCACTTCATTGAGAGAGGCAGAGCTGAGAACTTCTCCTGGCGTTCCAGTTGGCCCTGGTCCCTCCTGCTGACTGGAGCTGATTCAGCTGAGGCCTAGCTGTTCCTGCTAGGTTGCACCGTTGCTGCCGCCATCCTGACACTACTGAACTGGACTGCGGTGTATCTGTTAAGTGTTTGCGAGTGCATCAGGCAGCTGCTGCTGGTCTGTGAAATGAACTGATGACTTCCTGACAACGCAGATGGGATCTGCTCCACAAGAACCATTTCTAAACAGGTCCACTTCCCCCATATCCTTTCTTTTCCACTACCTCTGGTGGGTGGTGGGCTAGAAAGGAGGTTAAAGCATTTAAGAATGATCATTATAAGCAGGCTTTGAAAAAATTAAAGTAACATGACATAGCCTAGAATCACCTGAGAAGGGAATCTCCACTGAGGGGTTGCCTCGAGGAGCTCGGCCATTGGGCATGCCCATGAGGTGACAGAGACCAGCTCACAAAGACGCCTTAATGAACAGACGGACTACTGTTCTGGTGGCAAGTAGCAAAGTTTTTACTTCAGCAGTGAAAGTTATATTGAAATTACAATAACATCTCTTTACTGATTACAATTCTTGTGTGGATAAAAGCTATCATCCTGAGAACCTTCAAAGAAACACATTCTCTCGACTCTGGACAGCATTCTAAGATTTAACGAACACATTATCTCTGCCTCAAGGCTACCTCAAAGTGTGTTTACCCATTCCCTGGAACATGGAGGTAACTGCAAGGCATGATGAGAGTTATGTTAGGACACCCATCCCTTTCAGGAGGGTCAGCCCTTGAACTCTCCCCTAGAATCCCCGGCTAACCCTTTCAGGCCAGCAGAGCAGGGTGCAGCCAGCAGTTCTCCTCAATGAGGGATTGTCTGGACTGCAGGTGGCATCAGTCCTCAAGCACGGGGTCCTGAGCTGAGTGAAGGGGGCTGGTGAACAGCAAACAAGCAGGCAGTATGGGCGCCTTCCTTTCTCTCTTGACTGTGGATGTGACGTAATTAGCTTGTGACTCCGCCCACGATGGACGGTAACTTGGAATTGGAATAAACCCTTTCTTCCCAACGGTGCTTTGACCAGGTTATTTATCACAGCCACACAAAGAAAACTAGAAAAACAGCTAATAGTCTGATGGGTTGTCCTGAAAAAGGAACAACTTTCCACTTTATAAATGGACTTTATAAAAGGAGAGGCATGCTGGGAAACCTGCCAAGCCATGGACAGGAAACTCCAGCAGAGCCCTCTCTGGAGTAAACTCACTCTCTTCTGGATGTTTGTGACAATTCTAGTAAATGCAGTTAACTTGTAGCTCCAGATTCTTGTCTCCCTAGCCCTGTGGACCCCAGTAATGGCCACCAGAAGACATGTTAATCCTTTACTTCACATTTCTTACTAAGTACTCACTGGTCCCCCCACAAGTAACTGAGTACCTACAAAAGGCAACTTCTCAGTGTCTTTTTCCCACTCACCTTGCTACCCTATTACCACCCCAGTCTAACAGGAGGAAGCGGGCTGATTGTTAGACTTCTTCTGTGGGCTTCTACCCCAAATACAGGCCTGCACAGGTTGTTCTCTCTGTTGTCTCTGTCTTTCTCAGACCTTACAGAAGCAAGATGAGCACTGGAGTCAGAGGGTCCCTGACCATACCACGCAGTCACCCAGAGCTCCTGGGCCCTGGTATCAGTTTCCCCATGCTTTTGTCCCTTAGCTGTAGAGGCTCTAGAGTGGCTCTGATCATGCTCATGTGAGTGACTGTCAATGTGGTGAAACCTCATTGGTTATCCACTAGTTCATAGGAACTGCCTTGGCCCATAGGAATGAATAGCCACCTCCCTGTTGTATCATTTTGTTCCACTGGTTGCAGTTCAACTATTCAGGAGAGACACCAAGGCCAACCAAATTCCCTCAGGAATCTAGAATTGGGACCTCTCTAACATTCTTTCTGGATAGTCATCAACTTAGAAATTTTGTTTCAGGATCCCATGAAATCCAGGCTGGTCTCAAACTCACTATGTGGTCAAGGATAACCTTGAACTCATGATCTTCCAGCTTCTACCTGGGCATTACTAGTATGAATAGTCACGGCCATCTCTAGCTGATCTTCAGAGAGAATTTAGTATTTAGCAGCACTGGTCCTGCAGACAAAATAAAAGAGATGCAATTTGGGGAAGGGGGAAGACAGAGAAGAATGGACATGAATTCAAAGAAGCACAGCTAAATGGAGAGAAAGCCCTTCCAGTGCATATGGCTGCCACAGTCTCTGCTCTCCCTTGGTGGGGAGAACCTATCTCCTTTTTCTGGTGCATCAGTCTCTAATGGAGTTCTCCCGCAGTGTCCTCGTGAAACTCATAGGCAGATTGTGCTCAGAAGATACTGCCCAGATCTCTGAGTTTTCCTCATCTGATGCAAACTCTGATCTGATTGATGACTTGCTGCGCTTCCTGTTTCCTAAAGGAACTCTATCTTCATGGCTTTACAGCCTGCAGGGACACAGCATTAAGACTGTGTCTTCAGCTGGGCGGTGGTGGCGCAGGCCTTTAATCCCAGCGCTTGGGAGGCAGAGGCAGGCGGATTTCTGAGTTCGAGGCCAGCCTGGTCTACAGAGTGAGTTCCAGGACAGCCCGGGCTATACAGAGAAACCCTGTCTCGAAAAACCAACAAAAAAAAAAAAAAAAAAAAAAAAAAAAACACCCTTCCTTAGACTCTAAGGCAGATATTTCAGCATCTTGTTGGTGTTTATGTATACAGGTATTTTGCCTGCATGTGTGTCTGTATACCACATACACACAATGCCAGAAGAGGCCAGAGGAGAGCATCGGATCCCCTGAGACTGGAGGTACAATGGTTGTGAGCTTCTTGATGTAGGTGCTGGGAACTGAATCCTGGTCCTTCAGAAGAACAGCTAATGCTCTTAACCATTGAGCCACAGCTCCAGACCCTGAGCGCCCTTTTTGTTGTTTTTACACTTCAGTGAGCTAGAGTTGATTCTGTTGCTTGCCTCCAGAAAGAATCTTAAACAATCTTAATAAAAATGAGAGGTTTGGGTGCTGGAGAGATGGCTCAGCAGTTAAGAGCACTGACTGCTCTTTCAGAGGTCCTGAGTTCAATTCCCAATAACCACATAGTGGCTCACAACCATCTGTAATGGGATCTTATGCCCTCTTTTGGTGTGTTTGAAGACAGCCACAGTGTACTCACATACATAAAATAAATAAATAAATCTTTTTAAAAAAAGGAAAAAGGAGCCGGGCGGTGGTGGCGCACGCCTTTAATCCCAGCACTTGGGAGGCAGAGGCAGGTGGATTTCTGAGTTCGAGAGTTCGAGGCTAGCCTGGTCTAAAGAGTGAGTTCCAGGGCAGCCAGGGCTATACAGAGAAACCCTGTCTCGAAAAAACCAAAAAAAAAAAAAAAGAGGTTTGGGGAGAAGGGATGGTCAAAACACATTATATAAAATTCTCAAAAAGCTATTTTTAAAATAAGGGGAGTTGGGGGGGAGAAGTCACCTCTGGGTCTGCATGACAGGGTCACTCACAGGTATGTGGAGCTGTAGTGAGAACTGACTCTGTAAAGACCCCTCCAGGTACAGGGAAGTATCATGAAGGAAACACAGGAAGATAGTCTCTCTGAGGAGAGGAAACCTGAAGGGCAGGCAGGAAGCTGGATCTGCCATGAGGACAGGAAGAACAGATGTGAATAAAGAAGTAACTGGAATAGTTACCTTGAATTTGTCAGGTATAGTGGGAGGCAGAGGCATCTGGATTTCTCTAAGTTCCAGATATTATATAGTGAGAGAAAACCAACCAACCAACCAACCAACCAACCAACCAACTAACCAACCAACCATCCAAACAAACAAACAACAAAACTAGTTATCTTGGATTTGGATCTTCATGAATAGGTTCTCAGGCTATCATGGAAATATTTCCCCCAAAATTGAAACAGAAGACAGATTTTTTTAAAAAAATGAGTTGCTCTCAAGGGTCTCAGTGAAATCCCAGCAGATATCAGGGCATCTGAGGTTTAGAGAGACTAAATGATGTGACAAGTAGGCAGGTTGTGAAGGATCCAGATGCAAAGGTTGGCATCTCAAGCTGGCAGAGGAGAATGAAGAAGCACTGCGGACTAGCTTGGACAGCAAGTATGAGAGTCGGCCAAGTACACAACAAAAAGTCATTTCTCCATGTTCCTGCGTAGTCAGATTTATTTAGACAAGTTTTTGTTTATCCACATTCATCTGGGTTGTTTCCAGTGTTCTGTTCTCCCATACAGAGTGGCCATAACATTTGTGTCTACATCTTCATAGAATTTCTGGGTTGTGTGGTAGTATATTTACCCTTTAAGACAATACCCAACTGTGCTCCAAGCTGGCTCGTCATTTTACCTTTCCAGTGGCAGTGTATTAAAACTTTACTCTGTACCTCACCAGCACCTGGTACTGCCTTTTTTATTCTGGCCAGTTTCCTGGTGTTTAATTGAATTTTACTGTGTTTTAAACTTATTTTTCTCTAATCACAGTGATGAAACACCTTTCCATGGGCTTTAACAGAAGCTTTCTTTGGAGATGCATAGGGATCTGTTTGCCTTCCTTTGCACATTTTGTTTTGGTTTCATTTGGCTTTTTGTTTAATACACAAGCTGAGCTATGCATTGTGGGGGTCAAGAGAGGGGAAGTGATACCTGCAAGGGTTGTGTTTGGCATTTGCATTGACTAACTGTATGTCACCTTGAGACAAGCTAGTTATTTCGAAAGAGAAGACCTTAGCTGAGAAAAACTCCCCCACTAGATTGGCCCAAGGGCTAGTCTCTGGAGTATTCTCTTGATTGATGTGAGAGGGCCCAACTCCCTGTGAGTGGTGCTACTCCTGGGCTGGTAGTCCTATCAAAGCAAGCTTAGCAAAGCATAAGGAACAAGCCATAAGCAACAGCCCTCCTTGACTTTCCTCAGTGATGGACAGTTATCTGGAGGGGTAAGTGAAATAAACCCTTTCTTCTCCAAGTTGCTTTTGGTTATAGTGTTTTATTATAGGAATAGAAACCATACTTTATACAGCCATTCATTAAGGTGGGTTCATAAAGGTGAACTAATGCCTTCAGGTTCTTTCTTTGCAACAACTCCAGGCTTTTCCTCCTCAGGAGTTGCCACAGAACTGCTTCTTCTGCTGTGCACCTTTCCTCTTGGTGTTGGAAGAATGGTTTTTCAACCCTTGTACATATGGCTGTAGTGACAGAGTAGATTCGACTACCCATGCAATTTTTTCATAGATATAACTACTCTTGAGTTTTGTAGACAGAACCCCTTCTCAGCACATATTTTGATAGATACCAGAAGCAGTATGTTACTACTGGCTGGGCCCATTTGCAGAGAAAGAATGAGCTTGTGCTGTCTGAGATTTGCATTAGTGAGTTTTCCAGGTTGGGTGGTTGAACTGCATGACAATCTGTTCCTGGTGCAAACACAACTTGGAAAGTAGTTCACGTTGTCTTGGTCCTGTGGCTGTGCACAGTCAACTAGAAAGCTAAAGTAATTCATAAATCTGCATTCTTTCAATCTGTTCTTGATGAATTATTTGGAATAGTTCTTAATCTACTTGCTTTTCAAATCGATGTCATTTCTGGGTAACTGAAAACTCTTAGAGGAAAAGATTAAAGTTGCTAAAGGATCCTGTAACTGTGTCTCTTGGCAAAGCTGTTGCTGGTTAGCCATAAGTGGGTCTGCTGGCAATGCTGTTAGCTGTTAAGCCTTCATTTTTAGAAGGTTCCTGTCAGCTCAACAAGTTCCACAGATCTCTGGTTTGGGCAGAACTGCTCATATTCTGGGATAGGTAAACAATGACAGACTTAGAAGTTCAGAGGTTTGGAGACACTGTAGGGAGCCCTTCTCAGGCAGGAGACTAAAGCCCCAGGAAGTAATATATGTGAGTGATTGCATCACTCCTTTGCAGAATCTTTCTGGAGCCTCTGACATGGGCCCTCCATCCCTTTATTCCCCCACATACTCATTTAAACTTTTTTTTGTCAGAGTCCCACAGCTGTTGGTAGTTTGCTAGGCTAAAGATCAGGGATTACACCTTCTTTGTGGCCTCTGTGCCAGTGTCTGAACTGGCAGCTATTTAGTAAGACATGTTATGAATAGATGAGTGTTGGCAGAAGGTAGCCAAAGTAATTACAAACTGGAAAATATACAACTGTGACAACAGTAATACCATGTTTCTCAAATGTGGACCATGTGTCAGAGACTATGTATATAGCCTACATTTATTTTTAATTAAATGTTCACAGTAACTCTGTGAAGTAAATACAGCTGTTCTTACTTTATCAGTGAGAAACTGAGACAGTCATAAATAATTTCCTGAAGTTACACAGCTATAAAGAGGCAGAGCTGACACTTGGATCCAACCATTTGACAACCTTTGCCCCCAAACTTCTCTTAAAATTGCTGAAAAACTTAAATGCAATTCCTCTCTCCCTTTTTAAAAAATGATTTCTAAGGTGATTACACTTGAGTCCTGTCTCAGAGTATTTTCCTCACTGAGCAGCTGTTGTGGATTTGGTCTAATGCCCCTGGTACTATGCTAATCCGGTCCCCCACGTTGCACCAGAATCTGCATGGGACCTTGATTGATAAATAAAGCTGACGATGGCTGGGCAGGGAGACAGAGGCAGGACTTTAGGATTCCTGAGCAAAGGACTGAGGAAGGAGCAGGAAGAGATATAACCACCATGCCAAGAAAGGAAAAGAGACACCAGGCCTAAGAGGTGCAGAACACAGAGAGATAGTTGTCATGTAGGTGCTGGGGAATGCAGCCAAGGAGGCTGCAGGTCTTCGGGCAGATGGAATATAGATTTTAGTAAGTAATAACTGGGGAATATAGGAGGAGCGTACATCACCCACATGGAGGTTAGGAAGTGACCTACTCATTGAGCTGTTTAAAGCATATTAAAGTATAAAGGCTCTGTGTGTGTGTGCTTGTGAGTGTGTGAGTGTGAGTGTATGTGTGTGAGTGTGTGTGAGTGTGAGTGTGTGTGTGTGAGTGTGTGAGTGTGTGTGTGTGTGAGTGTGTGAGCATGTGTGTGTGAGTGTGTGAGTGTGTGTGTGTGTGTCTCGTTCTTTTGGGAACCTAGAACATTGGCGCGCCACCACTGCTGCGCCAGAGTGGATTTCAGTAGTTTTGATTGAGTACTGCTGTCAGCAGACACTGCTATGAGAGGACATGGCCATGGGCCAAGTCAAGAGTTCCAGCACCGCAGAGATCTCTGCTGAGCCCACAGTACTTACACTGAGAACATGCACTATTTCTGCCGTGTGGCGGTGAATAAATGATTCCGTGCTTTCATCATAAGGTATAGTTTGGCTCAAAGAAGACAAAGATCTTAAGAACTTCAACTTTTGAGGTTCACCCTGAATTTGTGGGGAAAATGATAAAAAAAAAAAACCAATTACACATCACAATCTTATTTGATAACTGTACAGGGCTTTATAAAACAGGAAATGTTTTCAAGCATATAGCATTTTACTCTATCCAGACCAGTCTTTATAAGGAGTTCACAAATTGCAGAAGCATGCCAAGGATCGTCCTTACCACTGCCACCACCACCGTGGCTGGGGCCTCACCTCAGGTCCTTGGCTATACTAGGCGCTCTCTCCACCTCAGCCTTCACTCCGCCATCCACCCACCCTCTGTCTGCTGCTAGGTTAAGATTCCCAAAGGTGACTCTGAGTCTGCCACTTCTAGTTCTCTTGATGTCATTAAAGCCACAAGTTCTTAAGGCTTCCTTAAAAAAAAAAAATGCAAGTTTGGATTTGAATAAAATCTTTTCATATTAATACTTTGATTCTGGTTTTCTATCAGAAAGCAAAATCTTACTATAGAAACTTTGAAATAAAGTGTAAGGAGGAAAATACAGACAAATTCCAACCTTAAGAACATTTCTTCCCAGCACTCGGGAGACAGAGGCAAGTGGATCTCTGTGAGTTTGAGGCCAGCCTGATCTATAAAGCGAGTTCCAGGACAGCTGGGGCTACACAGAGAAACCCTGTCTCAAAAAACAATAACAAAACAAAAACCCCTAAACTACAAGAGTCTTTCAGTCTTTTCCCCAGTTACAGGTGGTATAAGCAAGTACACATTCCCTAGAGAACAAGGAGCCATCTTATGGCCTCCACCTGCTCCAAGGGCTGGAATTACAGGAGAGTTCCACTATCATGGGTTTCCTGCTTTCAGAGTTTTGTTTTTGTTTTTGATTTTTGTTTGTTTCCCTTTTCTTTTTGTGGCTAGGTGCACTTTTCTCAAATTTAAATTTGATGAGGTAATTCCTGGTCTACAGGAGTTCAGCAGTACCTAAGAATGACAAGGCCCTTCCCAGTGTGATGCAAGTCCTGTCTTGCTTTGTCCAGAGGCAGCCACAGGTCCAGTCAATTAACTTCCCTGAGGCCCTTTCTTGCTTCTGTGGCTGTATACCTCCTGCCTGCTGTATATTTCTTGCTATAAATGCATGCATTTTAGGAGTCTAATTATAACTTTTTGTCTTGAAACAGAGTAATGAGCCCTTTCTAAGTGTATCACGGTACCTGAGATAAAGCCGTAATTATTTTCATCTTTACCTATTCCTTTGTTAACAGAGGAGCGGGCTTTCCTTTGTTCCTTTGTTAACAGAGGAGTGGGCTTCCTTTGTTTCTATTCCTTTGTTAACAGAGGAGCGGGCTTTCCTTTGTTTTAATTCACTGCAGCAATCTAAATCCTTTATTAAGCAAAGAAAATTTTTATAAAACTTTGTAATATTAAACACAAGTTCCAAATATTAAAAATAAAATGTTTTACCTCAACAGTGAAGGCCAACAGATTGACTTCTGGTGTGTTGTTGTTGCCAAATTAACATTATACATAAAAATGTATAATTTAGTAAAATTTTATAAACCAAGAATATGCATTTAGCCCACAAAGAAAGAAGGTTTAGAAGCCAGTCTCCTACCTACCCGGTCCCACTGCAGGCTCCAAAGGCTCTTTAGTATTATTTGACAACTTTTGGCTGATTATATTTATAGGTTAAAAGGTAATTTTATGACTTTATAAAGCATCATATTAAAAAAGGGATCTTTTGAAGGGAGTATGTAGTTCTATGAATTCTAAGACATGCATATACATGTTACTACCACCATAGCCAGGGCATGGAACAGTTCCATCACCCCTTAAGTTCTCCTCAGGCTGTTATCCCTCTGGAGCCATGCCCTTGCCACACCCACCCATGGGAACCCCTCTTCTGTTTGCCATCACTGTAGTTCTTTTCTGAGTTGTCTCATAACTGAAAGCATACTCATACAATCCCAGTGATTGGCTGTGACTGGTGATCGCCACTGAGATGGAACTGTGCTGCTCTGGCTATCGCTGCTTTACCCTTTCATTGATGAGCACTAGTAAGCATTCTGTTCTATAGACATGCTGTAGTTTGTTGATCAGCTGACACTTTCAACCTCACCATACTATATGTGTATCTGGCAGGTATATATTTACTCCTTGCTGATTGGTTAAATGAGATTTAAAAGCCCCAAGAAGGTAAAAATGCTGGGAATGCTAACAGAAAGAACTTGCTGTAGGAAATGCCTCTCATGAAAGTCTAGGCCATGCAAATCATTCCACATAAGGATGGGAGACATTAGCTTATAGGGTAAGAGAGAAAGTGAATTGTTTGCCAGACAAGTGTGAGGACCTGAGTTCAATTCCCAGGATTCACTTGAAAACTATGTGTGTGGTCAGCTAGACTAGTCTAATCAGAGAGCTGTAGATCCCAGTGAGAGACTGTATCTTAATCAAACATGGTGGACCACTCCTGAGGAACTAGCTCTGGGCTCTGCATGCATGTGCACTCAACAGGCATACACACACACACACAGAGGGGGAGGGGGTAAACAAGTAGATACATTTTCTTGTCAATATGGCTGATAAAGATTAAAAGCTAAAAGAAAAAAATATGCTGATTTTGGACAGTTATTGTTGTGTTTGAAATGGTGGCTCACATCCAGATAGACCACACCAGGCCAAAGCAGTTCCACATGGTAGAGGTTTTTATTAGAAAGGAACAGGGACAAAGCGGGAGATAAAAGACAAGGGGGAAAAAGGGTTGGAGGTGGGGAAAGGTTCACCTTTGTGTGGGCTCCAAGAAGGTATGCAGGGTTGTCATGGCAATGGATGTCACCTACGTGTGACAATCCTGAGTTTGGAGCTGGTTTGCCAAGCTGGCTCTGGATACTAACCATAAGCAACTAGCATTTGTATTGTGTGACAATACAAATCCACTTTGTATCAGCAGTTCTCAGCCTCCTAATGCTAAAACCCTTTAATGCAGTTCCTCATGTTGTGGTGACTCCCAAACATTATTTTGTTTTTACTTCATAACAGCAATTTTGCTACTGTTATGAATCATAATATAAATATCTGATATGCAGAATATCTGACGCTTGAACCCAAATAGGTCACGACCCACAGGTTGAGAACCACTGGTTATATGCTGGGTAGACAGTTTAGCAGAATCTATTGAAAGTTTGAAAATGGCACTGACAGAGACTGTTGGGAAAGTGCTTGCTGTGTAAGATGGTTTGAGTGAGAATGGCTGCCAGAGGCTTGCATGTTTGAATACTTGGTCCCTAGACTTTGGATCCATGGAAAGGATTAGGAAGTGGCAGTTGGAGGAGGTGTGCCACTAGAGAGGGGCCTTGAAGATTCAAAAGCTCACCCCATTCCCAAGGTGCACTCTCTGTCATCTGCTTTCAGACCAAGTTATGAGCTCTCCACTGTTCCTGCCACTGTATTTTTGCTCAGCGGATGTACTGTAACCCTCTGAAACTGTAAGCCCAGTTAAATGCTTTCTTTTGTAAATTGCTTTGGTCAGAGTTTTTAATCACAGAAACAGAAAAGTAATTAGGACACTGTGAAAGCAAGAGAACATGAGTTCAGATCCCCAGCAGCCATGCAAATGCCGGGCACAGCAGGAAGGCAGCAGACTCTTGGGACTTGCTAGCCCATCAGTCTAGTGAAAGCAGTGAGCACAAGTCATTGAGAGAGCCTGCCTCAAAAATAAGGTGGAAAGAGACTAAGGAAAACACTCAGCATCCACTTCTGGCCTCTATATGCACAGATACACATGTGAACATGACACACACAGGAACATATACCATACTATACACACAAGTGACACATACTGCTTGAGTTGTTTATTGGTGAATCTAAGAATTATTTATGGGGTATACAGAAACGGATACCCAAGAATATATCAATGATCTAAAAGAAAAAATAAACCAGAAAAAAATCTAATGGCTGATAGTGGGGTACTGTTAAACAAATTGTTTTCTTTTTTAATCTTGTGATTATTTATGTAGGAGTGGTTCGCCTATATGTGAATCTGTGCACCATGTATGTGCCAGGTGCTCTCAGAGGGTAGAAGAGGATGTCATATCCTGGGACTGGAGTTATGGACAGTTGGAGGATGCCATTTGGGTACCAAGAACTGAGCCTGGGTCCTCAGAAAGAGGGGCCAGTGCTCTTAACTGCTGAGCCATCTCTGAAGCCTCCAGCGTTTGTTTTCTTACATTCTACTTAGTCATTTATGTTTGTTTTAAAGCTAAAGATAGAAATTCTTGGGAGGCAGAGGCAGGCAAATCTTTGAGTTCAACCAGCCTGATCTATACGAGTTCTAAGACAGCCAGGACTACATAGAGAGACCCTACATAGTCTTACCCTAATTTTCAAGGTCCAGCACTGTGTGCCCATGCCTGTCTTTACCTTGTATCACTGTCACCATGATTTAAGTGTTGGGGGCCTGCTGCGTCCCCTCTGACTATTTCTATAGTACTCCATGACCCAGTTCTAACTTTCACTTTCTTCTTTTATCCCTCGGATCTCACAGGACTGATGACTGTATCACCTCAACAATGAGACACCCACCCGATAACCAGTCAACAGGACAGTACAAAGCTGTAGTTACTCACCTAGAACAAGCATGGCTGTTTTTTCTGTAATTAGAGTCATTTGTAGGAATAGAAAATGCTAATAGTGGTTATGAGAAGGATTAGAGAAGATTAACCATTAACCTTTTATTATGGCTCTAATATTTATTTTATTTATTATAAATATAATTAATATATAAATTTAATGATTTATAAATATAAAAATTACAAGGATAAAAATACATTTTTAATCCATAAAGTATTTGCAATAATAATGAATTATTGAAAATATTTTTTATTATAGGGAATAAATCAGATTGTTCATTAAGACTGCTGAACATACCTTTAGCTCACCATGTAAAACCTCCTGGATGGACTGGACCAGCCTCTCAACACTGGCCTCATTGAGGGGCTCCTGGAGAGTTAGTAATCTGAGGTTATCTGGAAGGGTCTCCTGAGGGAGTACAGGGATGTCAGAGATGTCCGAATCTAATACCAAAAGAAAGACACTGGTGATGCCTCCATGTGCTGTGAACAGGGCAAGTGGCTTCCCCTGCAGCCCTGACCAAGACCCCGCCCTCCTCCAGCTCTCACAGTTTTCTCAACTGCATAATCAGTGTCTCAGAGCTTCCTGGCCACAAAGACCTGTAGGCCAGAGCAGTAACAAGACAGTGAAGATAATAACCTTTAAAATCTCAACTCTCATCGCCTCAGCTGACCATTGACCAGTGTTCCTAGAACCTTCTCCAACTGTCTGAATGTGAATAAGCAAATGGTTGAAGTTTTGTAGGAGGCCAGTGTGTCCTTAGGTCACAATGATCCCACAGATCTTGTCAGGAAGATCATTTCTAAAAAACCTTCCATCTTAATTCAGAGCCCCAAATAGGTCAAACCAACATTACATTTTCACAATCAACTTCCAACTTAAGAATCTGAGAAATCTGCTGCTTCTGGTATGTGGCCCAGGACCTGGAGTCCTAGACCTTTCCAACGACTGTACCAAAAACCCTGCATAAGCATCAAAGAGGCTGCTTTCCCTCGGATGCACTGAGCAGGTATAGAAGCCTGTCCTGAGCTATCCCAGTGATAGCAAGTTCAGAGAACAAGTTCAATGATACAATAGATGACCTCAAAGAAAAGAAAAATCAGCATTTCACAAATAATTAAAGGAGTCTGGACATAATCATAAAATAATAATAATCATAAAGGAGTCTGGAGTCTGGACATAATCATAAAAACTTTTTAAGGGCTGCAGAGACGGCTCATGCTTGTCCAGAGTTCCTGAGTTCAATTCCTAGCAACCACACGGTGGCTCACAATGAGATCTATAATGAGATCTGGTGCCCTCTTCTGGCATACAGGTGTACGTGCAGGCAGAATGCTGTATACATAATAAATTTTTTAAAACTTTAAAAAATTCAATTCAAAGAGTTGCTACACTCTTTGAAGAGTGAGTAAGCCAGAGCACATCCAACATTGCTCCCCTGACAAACTGAAAAGATTAAAAGGACCCTGAGGATTGCAACCCAGATTTTGTATTCTCTTTGGTCCCCTGAAGACCTCAACTGGGGACGTCCTCCACTTGTCATCCACTAATTACAATGTAATTAAAGTCATCACTTATTTCCCTCTGATCAGGACACCGGTTGTTCAGTCTGCCTCCATCTCCCCTTCCTCCCACACATTGCTACCTCTCTCTCCGCCTTGCTGATTCCTCCCCACTCTTCAGGTCTCAGCTCCAAACGCCTCCAGGCCAATCATGAACCATGAGATATCAAATACTCTGGCCTCCATGCCCCATCACCTGGATTACACATAATTCTAGCTGGATATCTGTAAGTGCGTGATGCCTGTGCTGTTCACCGCTGCATCTCCAAGGACACTGATCATGTTGGGACACGGCAGGACATTGACATCTGCTGAGCAGATGGATGACTAACGGTGATCCCCCAGCATGGCTGGCCTTTCCTGGTTCGCACCATTTCCATCTCTTTAGCTTACTCCCCTCCTCTTCTCCCAGGGGTTGTCTTTAGCCACATCCTAAAACTGCCGACAAGGACCACTGACAGCAGTGTTCCCGTATCTCTTCCTTGTTGTCTCAGCCCCGTGTTTAATTCTTCCACAGTGCTCACCACACCTCACAACTGCTTTAGTTACCGTGCTTTGTAGAGTCTCTTTGCTGTGCTGTGCCAGCTACAGAAGGCAGGGACCATGGATGTTGGCTACTGAATATACAGTGGTTACTAAATATACTGCTGTATATTCAGCACCTCCTCCTGTACTCAATTCCTGTTTGCTGAATGCAGGGCAATTATTCTGCAGGCCAATTCAGATCCCACCGTCAACATGAGGACTCCCCAACCGTCAGCTCCACCAGTCTTTCCTTTTTTGGAATCCCTCAAAGTTTTAACATCATGAACCAAATTAATCATCAAAATCTGGCTAAGGGCTATTCAATCAATAGCTCTTGGTAGGACTTTTTTTTTTAGATATTTATTTTTATTTTATGTGTAAGCATGCTTTGTCTGCATTTATGTCTGTGTGTACTATGTGCATGCAATATCCAAAGAGGTCAGAAGAGGGGATTGGATCCCCTGGAACTGGATAACAGATGGGGTGAGCTACCATGTGGGTCTGGGACTCGAACCTGGTGCTCCACAAGAGCAGTAAGTGCTGTTGGCTGCACTTTAAAAGAGAAGTCTAGGGTGTAGCTTGGTGGCAGAGCATTTACCTAGCATGTATGGAGTCCTGGGTTCAACTCCTAGTATGGGAAAAGGGCAAAAATCCTTCTCTCCGTTCACTGTTTTAAAAATACCCATCCTTGCCCCCTTTCACCTGTAAATTCGACACTAGGTCCGCCTTTGTGGATGTCCTCTAAGTTGCTCAGCTGTAGGTCTACACTTCCAGAGTCACTGTCAGAAGCGCAAGGGATCACTACTTCTTCTGTACCACTGACCCTAGGAACCAGAGGGAGAATTCAACAATTTAGATTTTCAGAAGCACCTCTGTCATAGCAATCTGTTGAAAGCCCCATTTGTCTCCTTATCAGAAACGCTCTTATTGATCTTCAATCTAGACTGGATAGCCTCTCCCTACCCTGGTCCAGCTACTTTGCTCTCACAGTATTTACTCATGTATTGTGCTGTCTATAAGACATCTTGTTCTGGGTGCATCGCTAGCACCCAGGATAATGTCAGTCTCCCGTGGGAGTGACAGGTAGGTAGACAAATGAGAACACACTTCAGTACAACAGTCCCACCTTTGCTGGGGTTGTTTTTGTCCTGTAGCTTATAATTCCTTCCAGTATAGCATCTGGTTATTCATTTATTCATGCTGGGGCAAGTCAGGGCTTCATATGTGCTAAGCATAGACTGTACCCCAGCCTAATTATATCTCAGCTAATTAATTGACTAGTTTATTAATTTACATATTTTTGCAGTGCAAGGTGTTGAGCCAGAGTATAGTTTATTCTAGGCAGGCACTCTACCAATGAGCTACATCCCACACTTCCAGTTCAGTTATTTACAATGGGACAGCTGATGACTTAGCATTTGTAGAACAGCTAAACTCATATGGTCACACGGCAAGGAAAAGGAGTGGGGCCAAGCAAGGTGGCTGGTGTCTGTAATCTCAACAGCTGAGAACCTAAGATAGGAGTTTGAGGCCAGCCTGGGCTATATAGAAAGACTCTGGGGCTGGTGAGATAGATCAGTGGTTAAAAGCTACAGCTGCTCTTCCAGAGGTCCTGAGTTCAATTCCCAGCAACCACATGGTGGCTCACAACCATCTGTAATGGGATCTGATGCCCTCTTCCAGCCCATGAATGTATATGCAGCAGAATGCTCATGTATTAAATAAATTTTTTAAATTAAAAAAAAAACTCTTAAAAAAGACTGCATTTCTTTAAAAAATATTTTTTTGTTGTTGTTGTTTTCTGAGACAGGGTCTCACTATGTAGTCCTCGCTGTCCTGAAATTCACCATGTAGCTCAGGCTGCCCTCAAAATCACAAAAATCTGCCTCCCAAGCACTGGGACTAAAGGCATCAACTACCATACCTAGCTGTTGGTATATGTTTCAGCAACAAATTCTCCAAATGTAGCTTGATTTTGTGTGTGCATGTGTATACATGCGTGTGAGCATGTATCTTGTTGCAGAATATTTGATCACACTGTGATTCCTGAGATTCTGTTATTTACTGGGAAAACCTGTTTTCAGCTGTGGTGTGGCTCAGGCTTAGCATTCATCTTTAATCCGAGATCTTTCTGCTTGAATATTATAAACACAATTAAATAAATCCAAGAAGTGGAGCAAGCAACCAGTTGACAGGAAGTGGACATAGGATTATTAAGAAAAAAAAATAGATGGCTGGAGAGATGGCTCAGAGGTTAAGGGCATTGACTGCTCTTCCAGAGGTCCTGAGTTTGATCCCCAGCCATCCTATGGTGGCTCACAGCCATCTGTAATGGGATCTGATGCCCTCTTCTGGCACATAGGCATACATGCAGGCAGAACACTGCATAGGCAACAAAAATAAATTAATCTTAAAAAAAAAAAGAAAAAAAAAACATAGTAAGGGTAAGGAGTCGGGAGGCCAGATAGAGAGAGAGAGAGAGAGAGACAGGAAGTAGAAAGGACGGACATTCAGTTTAAAGAAGGTTTTGTTTTTAGAGAGGAGCATTCCTGCTGGAAAGTCACCTAAGGAGGAAAGTGCTTTCTCTGCCTCTCTGAGTCAGTAGGCTTTCACCCCAGCATTTGGCTCCCCGAGTCTTCATTGGTAAAATTGAACAACTGAGATTTTGTTAAAAACAAACAAACACCCAGTGTGTTTCCTTTTTCTTCAGTGCTAGGGATCTAACCCTGGGTCCAAGGCATATAAGGCAAGTGCTCTACCACTGAGCCCAGACCTAAATGTAATTCTTAAGTGAACGCTGATGGCTCTTTTCATCTACACCAATAGGAAAGACATAACTGCAACAATGAAGGTGAGGTCAAACTAGTCACAATGTAAATCTTGCAGACATAACACTTTGACAGCTGGTAGCAAACTCATTATGTCCAACTGCCACTGTTTCATAAATGTCGGGCATCACAGGCGTGTACCACCAAACTAGCTGTGACACATTTTAAAAGTTAATTTCTATTAACCTTTCTTCCTTCATTAGGTTTAGATAATCAATGAAACAATAAATCAAGCTTGCTTTGCCATATTTGCCAATTTCATAGTGTAAATATTCCAAAATCATGGCCAGAAATCAAGCTACAAATGTTTCCCTTGGAAACAAACTATGTAGTGGTAGATATTCTCTCTTATCTCAGTAGAGGGAATCTCTTGTGCACTGTGTGGAAGCACCAATAAAAAGCTGATGGTCTATTAAAAAAAAGACAGGAAATAAGAAGTGGGAATTCTGATTGAGAGATAGGATCTCTGGGAGTTAGTCAGACACAGGGAGTTTTGCCACCCAGACTCTGAGGAGACAGGCGTATGAAATTGAGGTGAGGTAGAATAGAATAAATGGGTTATATAAGTTATGAGCTAGTCAGTGAGCTAATCCAAGCTTATGGCCTAGGCATTTGTTCATAAATAATTACGTCTTAGAGTCATTATCTGGGAACAGGCAAGGGTAGAAAAGACTGGTTACATATCACATCCAGTAGTCAGGTGTCGTGGTGACTTCTGGCTACATTGCTTTGGATCCTGGGGTAGATTACATGAGCTTACCCACTCAGGAGCTATCTTTGGATCCGCAAGAGATGGCTCAGTGGTTAAGAACAATGCCTGCTCTCCCAGAGGCCTTGAGTTCAATTCCCAGCACCCACATGTCATGGGATCTGGTGCCCTCTCCTGGTGTGTCTGAAGACAGAACACTCAAGTACATAGAATACTTAAATCTTTTATTTAAAAAAAAAAAAAAGGCACACACACACATTAGCTTATTTTTAAAATGCCTTGGCTACTTCAAAGGTTGGGCACACCTAAACCATCCCCTCCTACCACAGGCCCAATTGGGAAAGTGGCCAGTGGCCACCCACCCGAGTCCTTTATGGCTTGTTGGCTCTCTCTCCTGTAGCTCTCCTCTTCCCCACCACATCCTGGCAATCCTCTGTGTGCCTGCGTCCTAGCCCAAGGAACTTTAAGGGTCCCACCCTGTCTCCCTTTGCCCAGCCATTGGCCACTGGCATCCTTATTGATTGATCAAAAAACCAATTGGGGACAAGGACCTTTAGCATTTGAACATGCAGCTTTCTGATTGAATCAAAGAATTAGAACCAGTCTCCAACAGTGAAGCATTACATACATCTAGACAATGACAAGACAAATGCTGAGACAATGATAAAATGTAATGAGAGCAGGAAATGAAGAGTTTACTTTTCAGCATATTTTCTTTCACTTTATGGCTGCATAATTTAAATGTCCTAAATAGCTATATTTAATCAATTTGCAAAATTTAAAAAAACTTACCAGCTGGCTCTCTCTCTAGCACACCACTGGCTTGTCTTATTACTGAATTGGTAGGGTTCTTTAAGTGTATTCTAGTTTGGCACTACCCAGTATCACTTCCTGGGATAATGAAAATATCTGTTTCAAATTACCCAGTACAAGATCCATCGGCTACCCTGACTGAGCTAGTGAGCATTTGAAACATATCATAGCTGAGGAGCTGAAGTTTATATTTTACTTAATTCGATCAGGTTCAAGGAGAAATAACTGCATAGGGCTAATGACTACTGTATGGAGGAGTGTGATCTAACTCTCCCCTACAGAGCTGAATAATGTTTGGAGCAATACTAAAGAAAAGACGCATTACTATATTGTGAAACTCTACATGCTCACAATAGTTAATCATCAGACATCAAGGCTGTCATCTGAATGCATGGGCTGAAATAGTTCCTTCCTCTTAAAGTACTAAAAGTAACACTTCACAGAATAATAATAAAGAGTAAATAAAATAATGTATGTAGAATGCTTGGTACTCTTCCCATCTGTATTGTAACTTCTCAGTAATCAGAGCTACACATCAGTCCTGGCTTCCATTTTTGATTCTGTTAAATTTGCAGATCAGTGCATCCCTCAACCCTCATCAGAGAAGCTTCTTCTTGGAGTAGACAGCAATTAACACAGAGGCCCAAAACTCATCAACACACAGAGAATAAGAGATCTCTGAAAACTCGGCCATAAATGAGATGTCTATAGCATACCCTTTACCTCAGGGCTCGGCTCGTGGGTGTGATCTATGTGGAAGAGGAGCAGAAGGATTGTAAGAGCCAGGGGTGGTAAATGGCTTCAAATAAGCATTTTTTTTTTTCAGAGATTGCGTCAGTATGCACAAGACCCGCAGAAGCTCAAGCCATACACAACACAGAGGAGGGGGAGTGGGAAGAAAAGACCCACCCCTAGCCAAGAACTATTCATAACTGATAGCTGCTGGGAGAGGAGAAGTCAGCTTTCCTCAATGGAGTGGCTGGGTAGATCAACCACCCGTCCAGGGCAGGATTCCATGCTTGGTTTGTTTTTTTTATTATTTTAGAAAGAGAAAAACAGAGCATGGGTTGAGTGTGTAGGGTGTTGGGGCAAGGAAATGAATATGATCAAAATATATTGTATGAAATTCTCAAAAAATAAAACATTTTAAAACGCTCCTCTCCGTTACCTGTTATAGCTCACAGGTTTAAAAACTGGATACAACCTCACTCACTAGCCAGTAATAAACAATCTAAGAAATCCTTTAACCATAATTTCTTAAAGTGGATAAAATCATGTCACTATAACGCTCCCCTCCCAACCGGACCCTTTTCGTGGCTTTAAAATTGGCCGGGCTGTGGGAGAGACCAGTGAGTGACAGCGCGTCCGGCCAGTCACTGGCACTGGCCAATCAGAGGTGGCCCCGTCTGAGGCCCGCCCCAAGGCCCGGTCCAATCGCGTCCGGGTGACGGCGTGAGCAGGGCGGTTGAGAGGCGGTCGGTTCCAAGTGGGTCCCGGCGCGGGGGAGAGGGCGGGTCGGCAAGCAAGAACCGTGAGTGCGGTTCGTACGCCGCAATTGAACTCCCCCTCACCGCGGCTGCTGGGGACGGCCCTGCCAAACGGGACCGCCGCGACTGACCTTTGCCGGGAGCCCATTCTGGCAAGTGGCGTCTGCCGCGGGTCCCTGGCGTCCCCTCCGGCGCGCTCTTGGAGCCACTTCCCGGAGCGGAAGTCTGCCTGATCGGGCTCCGGTGGGACCTGCTCGGAGGAATGGCGCCGCCGGGTGAGGCGTTGCGCATGGCTCAACAGTGGGGCCCCGCGGCCGACACGCTTTGGGGAGCGGGGCGTCGCCCGCGGGAGGCTAGTGCGGACAACACGGGCGCCGGCTAGGCGCGGTTCCCCTCCCCTACGGGGCAGGGGCATGGGCTCGGGCGCTTTCGAGGTCGAGCGTGTGGCGGAGGGCTGCGAGCTGGTGAAGTGCCGGGGACCCGAAGGGTTGGTGGTGGGGCGTGCAACGTGTGGCTACGGGTCCCCGCAAGGCCCAGCGCGAGCCGGGGCAGCGCGGATCCCGTGCCTGGCCTCCTCCATTCATTCGAGTAGTACCGGCGGCCTAAGGCCTGTCAGGGAGCCACCCCGGCATCGTGAAAGCTTTTGAGTATGTCACTGGACTTTCTTCGAGCTCTAGGTTCTTTTTCCCTGACAGGGACAGGAGACTCACAGGTCTGTCTAGGAGCCTAAAGCTTAGGGTATGAAGTGATAGTCCTTAGTATCACTTGTAACCGGCCACGTATTGACTGTGAGAACAGGAACCAGGGACTCAACACCTTAGTTTCTCATCTGGTATCTGCTTTGTACGAGTTGTGTTAAATGATATTTCTGTGCTTGTTTTTAACAGTGCCGGGAAAAATTCAGTGCTTGGTAGATTCTGAGCGGATAGGTCGGAATCTTAGTGTATTCTTTTTTAAAAGGACTATTTGGGTGTCTATCTTACTCTCGCTGGCCGGTTAGTTGTTGTAATCCCTCGACTGTGGGACCGCAGTGAACAAAGCTTGCCATTTCACGACTTGATTTGTTGCTAAAGTGGTTAAAGTCAGAACTTGTATTGAAACTGTCTGAAGTTTGAGACTTAGTTATGTGTCTTAGGGCAGAGATAAATACCCACTTAAGAACCTTAATTTTTTTTTTCTTTTATTTAGATAGGGCCTAGGGGGCTGGGAGATGGTTCAGTGCAACTTGTGGATCTGAGTTTAAATCTTAGCACTGGGTATGGCTGGCTGTATGTGGATCTAGCCCCAGCATTGGAGGACAGAGACGAGCATATCCCAAGAGGCAACCATCTAGTCTAGCCAGAATGATTATAGTTAAGTGAAAAGGTCCTGCCTCAGAGCAAGAAAGCATAAAGCAACAGAGGAAGTCCTCCTGTGTTTACTCTGGCCTCTGCATGTATGTACACTGACTTACACTTATGTGCATGTACCACAATACACAGTAGGGTCTTACTATGTAGCTGGGACTCCAGCTCAGACCCACCACCATCTTGCCTCTTTTTCCCCAGTTCTGAAGTGACAGGTATGAAATGGTTTACGATCCATTTCTTGGTTTGTAAAATGCAGAAAATACCCACCTCACTTGGCTATTAGTAGGCTTAAAGACTACTGCGGTGCATTCGAAGAATTCAGTATAATTTGGGCCTACCCATCAATTGAGTGTTCAAGTATTAGCCAGAAAGGTTGCTACTGTGCTTAAGTTGTAGAAAGATTCAGATTCTGGCACAGAGGCTGTCAGGAGCAGTGGTCACTGTCATTCACTGTATCAAGTCCCTGATTGCCCACTGGTCACTGGGGATTTTGCAGTTCTCTGTGTACTTGGACCTTGGCAGCATCCTCCTGAGTAGCTCCTCCCTTCCCTCGGCCACCTGTCTTCACCTCTACTTAGGCTAGCATGGCACAGTATCATCGTCAGCAAAGCAATCCTGTTAAAATACTTGTCAAATTGCTTCCCTCCTCAGAACTTTGCTGTGGTCCCCTTCTGCTCAGTAAACACCTGAGCCCTTTCAGTTGCCTAAAGGCCCTTTGGATTGCATTCTGCTACCTGTTACCATAGAAGTTCCTGATTCTGTCTGTGTCTAGTTTTCTTGTTACAGTTTATCCTCACATAATGTCATAACTTCATGGTGTTCTCTGTTTCCAGGGACCTTGACAGATCATGGCATACAAAACACATTCCTCCCAAAGATACACATTCTGTGCTTTATTTTCTCTCCAGTGCCTCTGCTTTCCAATGTGATAAATCATGGTTCTTAACTTTTTTTTTTTTTAAACTAGAATGTAATCTGTTTGGGAATGGAGGTTTCCTAGCTGTATGTTTCTAAAATAGTTCTTGGGTTCAGTTCCCAGAACTGAAGGAAAAACAAGTCCAGGGCGCACTGGAGCATTCAGTATATGGATGGATACTGCACATTGTAGAGCTCTTTGCTTTTTAGTTTAGAGTTAGGAGCTTAGAGGTACTATGCACCAGTCCCAGGTACAAATTCTATGCTAAGCCACCATCTCTTTGTATACTGGCCTTTAGTTTTTTGAAGAGTTTTTACATTTAGGTTGACAGACACACCAAGACTTAAATGAAACTACTGACCATAGAGGAGTGATTCTGAGTTATGCATCTCTTCAACATTCTCAGAAGAAAAAAAAAAAGAAAGAAAGAAAGAAAGAAAGAAAGAAAGAAAGAGAAATAAAGACAGACAAAAAGAAGTAGGGGTCTGTCAAGATGACTCCTGAGGTTAAGGTTTTAAGTGGAGTGTGAAGTTTGTAGTGCTTACTGGGTTTGAGTCCAAGATTGGTCACGAGTAAGCTACTGTAGTCCTTAGTTTTCTTTGTAAAGAAATGTCTATAAGGAATTCTAATTCAAACGGAACTGGAGCATTCAGTATATGGATGGATACTGCATATTGCAGAGCTCTTTGCTCTTTAGTTTAGGGTTAGGGGCTTAGAGGTACTATGTACCAAACCCAGGGTATGAGTTCTACGCTAAACTACCACCTCTACACATACTGGCGTAGGCAAAGGATTTAGGACCATTGATGTTAGCCTTATAATTGCTTTTTAATGCTTTTAACTTGGATGACAGATGATTCACTTTTTCATGACACAGCCTATTCAAAAATACCCTCTTTTATTTTTAATGAAAGACAGATGCCATTCCTACAATTTCTTCCAGTCCCCTAGGGCATCACAGACAGGACTGGTTTTTCTATCCATTTAGTTGTATTTATTCACACATACCATGTGCCTGGCAGCCTGTAGGACTTGGAATACTGATAGAATCATGAGAAATAGTCTTCACCCTCCAGGAGCTGATCATTTTTAGCAGAGGAATCAGCCCTCACACTCTTAGTAGTGGAAGATGCTGTTAGGTTCAGGGTAGAGAGTGCCGAGTGGCTACGGCATCACTCACAGTAATGGAAGCACCAGCTGCGACTTCATATAGTGCTTGTTATGTACCAGTCACTATTCTAAAATCTCTGTGCCTTAACTTATAACGGGCCCAGAGATGACACGTTGTCATCTGCTTCATGCCTGAGGAAGCTGCGACAGTAACTGATAACTTGGCTGTAGTTCCTGTGTAGCACTTAGGCTGGTTCTTCATTGTACACTCATCTAATTCAGGGAAAGCTTTTATTTATTTATTTATTTATTTATTTATTTTTATTTTGATGTGAATGAAGGTGTACCATGTGTGTGCCTGATGCCCTTGGAGGATAGAGGAGGGCATCAGATCACTTAGATTTAGAATCATAGGTAGTTGTGAGCCACCATGTGGTTGCTGGGAACTGCACTCCAGTCCTCTGGCAGAGCAGTCAGTGCTCTTATCCACTGAGCCGTTTCTTCAGCCCCTCTGAAGAAACTTCTTAAAGATGCTTAAGCCGAAACCTGAAGAAACAAGTTATGCAGAGTTGAAATTGGAGAAAGTGTCAGTTGTTGGAGTGGGTGAGGAAGACGTGAGGTTGAGCAAACAAGATACAAGGATTCAGGATTAGTTCTGTCCTGGGAAGTTGTAAATAGGAATGGTGTGGTCTTGTTCTTCAGATTCCTGGAGCTTTCATGAAAGACTATCCTGGTGGTTGAAGGTGGGGGTCACCATTCCCCTCTAAAGGCTAAACCTGTGTTCTCCATCCATTTCTGCATGGTTGGGCTCCCAGCCCTGAGGCATCATTGTTGGGACTGTGACAAGGAGTAATGTGGTTGTACTTAATTGTTGTTTCCCTCAGGTTCAAGTGCTGCCTTCCTGTTGGTCCTGACAGTCACAGCCAGCATCCAGGCTCTGACCCCCACCCACTACCTCACTAAGCATGATGTGGAAAGACTGAAAGCCTCACTGGATCGCCCTTTCACAAATTTGGAGTCTGCCTTCTACTCCATCATGGGACTCAACAGCCTTGGGGTGCAGGTACCAGATGTCAAGGTAAAAGTAAAGCACCTCTCTTCTGTTCAGTGTTTCAGAACACCCCAATCTCTAGGCCGTGTTCCTCTTGGACACTCTAAAGCAAACTCTTGCTGATGTGAAGATAGTTGGGTTAATGTAACAGATATTTTTGTCAATCTGATGTGTGTAGGGGCATGTGGTGTTTCTGGGGAAAAGGAGAGCCAGCCAGAGCCTTTAGAAACGTCTAGAACTCTGTGAAACTGCACAGTGCAACATGGATTTGGTTTGTGTACTTCTAAATATTTTTAGATTTATTTATTTTATGTATAAGAGTATTTTGCCTGCATGTATGTGTGCTTTGTGTGCAAGAGCCCAGGAGAAGGCATCCGATTCCCTGAAATTGGAGTTGCAGATGATTGTGAGGCTATTTGGGGCCTTAGAACTGAATCTGGCTCTCTGCAAGAGCAGCCAGTACTCTTAACCAGTGAGCTATCTCCCCAACTGTGCAACACGTGCTTGAAAACGCTAGGTGCATGGCTGACAACTTATAGGGAGCTCGAGGTAGAGGACTCCTGTGTGTTAATCAGCAGTGGTAGCGATGTTGGGCAATGTGGACATATCTTACTTTCCATAGGCAGGATACATTGCAGTTGAAATGTTTTCTGGGTTTAGGAACACCTACAGGTGTGTATATTCGTTACAGAATCATGGACAATTAAGATAAAACATTGTTCCTGAGTATTTCTTAGTAAAACTTCATAATAAATTACCATAAATTGAGATTTTAAACACTACCCATTTGTGTGACAGAATGACTCTGAGTTAAGGCACTGCTGCTAGATCTGATGGCCTTAGTGGGGTCAGTTCCCAGGACTCTCATGGTGGAAGAAGGAAGCCAACTCCTGCAGGGTGTCTGTGACAAAGGCCAAACTCGGTTTGTCAGGCTTTGCAGCAGGAGCCTTTGCTGGCAGAGAAGATAGGTCTCACTATCCTAGCACTGCTGTTCATCACGGTGTGTGTCCGTGGTTCGTCAGTGTGTTTGAGATATTCTCTACATCACAAAGAGCAAAGCTTGATGATTCCGTGTTTCCACGCAGATGCTCATTGTTTATCCTGTTTCCTTCTTGCTCAGGAGTCATAGTGTGGCTGGGCGTGGTGGTGCACCTCCTTAATCCCAGCGCTTGGGAGGCGGGGGCGGGGAGATCTCTTGAGTTAAGGCCAGCCTGGTCTACATAGTGAGTTCCAGGCCAGCAGGGGCTGTGTGAAAAAAGCCCTGTCTCAAAGTGAGGTGGTGGGTATCACGGTGGGTACTATCTATTATCTAGGGTCTGTCTCAATTTTGCCGAGTTTTGTAGTTACTAGTTGAATTAGTCAGCGTTCTCTAGAGTCACAGACCTTATGGGTAGTCTCTATATGGTAAGGGAATGTGTTGATGACTTACAGTCTGTGGTCCAACAATGGTCAGCAGCCGCTGTGAATGCAAGTCCAAGGATCTAGCAGTTGCTCAGTCCCACAAGGCAAGCACACAAAGAAGAGAGAATCTTCCTTCTTCCAATGTCCTTATGTAGGCCTCCAGCAGAAGGTGTGGCCCAGATTAAAGGTGTGTGCCACTGTGCCTAGATCTGGCACTTGTTCTGTCCCAGATGACTTGAACTCAGAGATCTCCTTGCCTTAGTCTCCTGGGATTCATAGCCACTATACCTCAAGATGTCCATGCCAAGATCCAGGTTAGAAACTTGTATCTCCCAGCCTCAAGATCAGGATCACAGGTGAGCCTTCCAATTCTGGATTGTAGTTCATTCCAGATATAGTCAAACTGACAACCAGGAATAGCCACTACACTAGTAGAAGAGGTAAAGTTAATTCTGTCATGGCCAGAACTGGGAGTCCCTGTCAGTGTCTTTCAATTCAGGTCAGTGCCTGCGTGTGTGTGTGTGTGTGTGTGTGTGTGTGTGTGTGTGTGTGTTAAAAATGTTATATTTGTGCAAACAAGTTAAGGTGTGTGTGGTGGGGAGAAGGAGCGAGGGAGAAAAAAAAAAACATGGTTCTTATTGGCTTTCTGGCATAATATACTGTATCCTGGGCTGGACTCAGTAATCAGTATTATCTGTTGAGAGCTTTGTGTGAGCATCTTCTTTTAAGTTATCTGCATGTGTCTGTGTTGTCAGAAACATTTCCCCATAAGAGGAGGAAAGAAGACCTAGAAGAGGTTAATCGAGATTGTCTGCCAGTGGATCTGAATGCAGAGCGGTGATGAACTGGTCCTACAGTCACATCTGTGCTGAAGCTTATTTTTGTAAATGAGGATTTATTGAAATATAACTATACCCATTTGTATACATATCATCTACTGCTGCTTCTGGGCCTTCACAGTATACTGAGTAGTTTCTAGACAGTCTAGCTCCAAGTCCTGAAATACTGACTAATTGGCCCTTTATAGGAAACATTTGCTAATCCCTGCAGTCTAGGATTCAGTTTATTCAGATTTCCCCCTTATAGTCATCCCTTGTTTCTGCCCAGTGCTTTCTTCTTGTATGTGACTATAGAAAGGAAACAGACTTTTCCTCATGGCCTTGTGACTCCTTAAAGTGAATTATTTCAGCCTGAAAGGAAGATCACAGCATCAGTCAGTTCACCTGAGCTTTTCTGTGAAAGGAGGAGAGTTATGTAGCCCGCTTCACTAGTCCATTGGTAGTATGAAGTGAAATCACAGATTTCCCCACACACACACCCTAGGGTGGCTGTGGTTATCATTCTTAATACTGAGACATTTTTGTCCTGTTGATAATTGACTCAGGCAAATTCAGACAATGTGTAGCACAGACACTGTTTGTGGTGTGCTATAGCAGTGCTTCCATGCTGCCCTGTTTCCTCAGAGTGTGTGGGGGTCCCTGAGGGAAGAGTTGACGACTTGAGTGACATGCAGTAGTGCAGTGGCAGCTACAGAGGTTTGGTGTTGTCCAGTGTAGCAAATGAAGTTGGGATGTTAGATTAATATCACATTTTAGTAGGATGGGAATGAAGGATGAAAGGTCTCTGCCAAGGATAGAAGCAATTGTGAATTGTCGGATTTGGATTTGAGGGACACATTCCTCTAAAGGTGTTCTTTGCTGGCGTTGTGAGCTTGAAGAGACATTGATTAGGGCTGAAAGTGTGAATTTAGCTGGGACTTCGTGGGAAGAGAGAAGACAGGTCAAAAAACAAGGATGAATGAGTGTGTTTGAAGTAAGACTTGAACTTTTTGAATGCATTATGGGTTATCATTTGAGAGCTAACCCACTGAGCAGATGAGGTAACAGAGCCTCTATAAAGCGTGGGGCTCACTAGTGCTTGAAGTGTCGGCTAGGAGTTGGTGTTTAGGGCAGTTGGAGCAGAGATACTGGAAAGTGCAGTAGACAGTGTGTACAGAAGCTGGGCTGAGTGGTAAAGATATACCTGCATGGTGTGAGGTCTGAGAGAAGGCAAGAAGGTCTGAGAGTTGATGTGGGACAAGGTGAAGGAGAAGGCGGACAGGAAAGAGCCATGTAGGGGATGGTATCTGATTAGATTTCGAGGCTAGAAGAAGAAAGGTAGAAGAAAGCCCAGGGCTCTTTGCTCAAGAGGATATTGAGATCCTTGGGGTTTTAACAAAGGGCACAAGGGGCTGGGGTGTGCAGGTGCTGGATGTGTGGAGTGGTTCTCAGCCTCCAGTGGTAAGGTAGATGTCTGGAGTGTGGAGAGCAGCTACAGTTAGAGCCGCATATTCCCTAGAAGAGCCAGAAAAGGGGCACTCACTGAGAGTCCTGAGCAGGTGTTAGGAAGTTTCTCCACTCCCACTGCCCTTAGACTATGTTGTCAGGTATCAAGAACTTTGAGACCATGAACATTCTTGCCCTTGACCCTGATTTTTCCTGTAAATTGTTTCTGTCCAATGCTGAATCTACTCCAGAACAGATCATTTTAGTAGCCTCTTAACTGTACAGTTACACTGTAGTAGAGGGTACAGCCAGGCTGTCGGGCTTTGAAGGTGAGCTCCCCAACTTAGGAATGACTATGGTTCCCCTGCTTTGCTTCTCCGGATCAGTCGTCTTCTTCTCTGTGGACTTAAGGCAGTAAAAGTATCTGTGCGTAGGGTCGCTTGAGGATGAAACAAGAAATCCCCAAGAAGCACTCAGAAAGTGGGACACATTTGAAGTGGGGAAGAGATACCTTACCTGTGGGGGCCCGATGCTGTCTTTGCTTTTTCAAAGCACCAGAGGGCAGTAGAACTCTTCTTAGTGTCTTTGTTGTGTGTAGAGTTTCCTTCCGGAAAGAACCAGTTTCCTTCTTTACAGGAGATGAAGTCTTTTCTTTCCCTTCCCTCTGGTTCTTTCAAACTGCACTAAAATTGAGACTCATTGGTTCTGAGGATCTTAAGTTTTGTTCCTAGCATTTTAAAGAGGATTTGTTTTGGTGTGAGTGACCCAGGCCTCCAGTGAGACATGACATACTGTAGCCTAACTGTTGGGGGAAGACACCAGGCAGTGTCCTGGTTGGTTCGCCCACTCCTGCTCCCTAGTGCATTTCCCAGAGGGCCCTACCTTTTCTTCTCTGTAATTGAAGGATCAGATTCCAGGATGTAAGCACGCTAGGCAAGCATCTATCTCTGAGCAGCATCCCAGGTGCCAGAAGCACCATGGCACTTTTGCCTGGGTTGGCCATAAAATTTTAAGTATCTGAGGTTTTAGGTTTTTTTATTTTGTTTTATTTTGAGACAGAGTCTCTACAGAGCTCTGGCTATCCTGGAACTCACTATCTAGACCAAGCTGGTCTCAGACTCACAGCCTGTCTCTGTGTTCTGACTATTGGGATTCAATGGTATGTGCTACCATTCCTGACAACTATTTTATACTATCTGATTCTAGTGTTTAGCAGTGTAACTTGTCTCCCATGTAGTTGAGTGGAACAGAAGTGGTTGGATTTTATTTTGTGCTCACTTACTGTGATGGAAGCAATGTTCTCTGGCCAGCACTAACTACCTGTGCCAAGTGCTTTGGGAAACATAGGGCAAGGGTGGGCTGTGGCCTATCATGGGATGAATATCAAGAAATGCCATATGGGACAAGTGCATCTGAACAGGAGAGACAAGGAAAATAGGGGAAGGGGTGAGTAATCCAAGGACAGGAAAGTTGTTCACCTGGGAAGTGCAGGAGAATAAGATTCTGGGTCAGAGGTGGCCCTGCTGATGATACGCCACTCAGACATTGTGAGCTGTGTTGACAACTTTGGATCTTCTCTGGGCATGATTGGGGACCATGAGGGCTTTAATAGTAAAGCAGCATGGGTCCTTTGTACAGATTAGATTGCATGCCTAGAAGCAGTTCAAAGAGGGCTGCAACAGTGTGAGAGATGACAAGGACCTGCCCTAGGGCGGTGACAAGCCAGGGATCAGTGGAGAGGAAGCAGGCTGGGTAGCCTTGCAGGGGAGGGAAGAGTCAGCCACAATTGCCAGCTCTGGTTTGGGTGGTTAGATGCATGGTGATGCTTGGGCCTAGCTGGGCCAGAAAGAAGAGATGCGGTTTTTTGTTTTTTGGGTTTTTTTTTTTTTTAAAGATTTATTTATTGTATGTGAGTACACTGTTGCTATCATCAGACACACCAGAAGCAGACATTTCTGTCTGCCAGAGCAGGACATTTGTTAAGTGGTTTCTACCCACTTCAGCCTTGCTGTTCCTTGTGTGAAATCAGCAGTTTGGGGCAGTAGTGTCCTATGGAAAATAACTATTGAAAAAAGCTAAATCTAGAGCAATCCACACTTTAAGCTTCCATAGATGGTTTAGGATTTGATTTAGCGCCTTACACTTTCGCCTTTCCTAGTTACTGCATTATGCCACCACTTACCTTTGACTTTCTCCCTTGTTTAGAAAGCGTGTACCTTTATCAAGGCCAACCTTGATCCCAGCAACGTGGATTCTCTCTTCTATGCTGCCCAGTCCAGCCAGGTCCTATCAGGCTGTGAGGTGAGCCCAGGTTCCTACACTGCCGCTTGTTTGTTTGTTTATTTGTTTGTAGTAAAGAACATTTTTAAAGGGAACATAATGTCAAACTGTTAATATAATTTTTATAAATAACAAACTGTTGGTGTGGGCTAGAATTCCATCCACATAATTTTAGTCCTATAAGAAAGTCTGTTTCCCTTTAAGTGTTCACTGTAATAGCTTTTAGATCACTTTTTCTTACAGTTCTTATCTCTCTTCTGGAAGGCCTTGTGTTTTTCTTTCCCTTCTCCTTTAACACTTAAAAACATTCAGTGCATCCTTACCTCAGATTCTAGATCATTCACTTGATCTAGATTATTTTAAGTAGACAAGCAACATGTCATTGTCTTTTGGGAGGTTTCTATTGCTGTGATGAAATGCCATGACCAAAAGCAACTGGAGTGTGTGAGGGGGATTTGTTTGGCTTACACTTCCACATCACAGTTTATCTTCAAAAGTCGTCAGTGCAGGAACTCAAGGCCGGAACTGGAAAAGAGGCAATAGAAGATAGATGCTTACCTTGTTCCTCATGGCTTGCTCAGCCTGCTCTCTTATATACCCCAGGACCACCTGCCCAGAGGAGATGCCACCCACAATGGTCTGGGCACCCCCACATCAATTTTTAATCAAGAAAATGGTCTATAGACCTGACTATAGATATAGGCCAGTCTTAGTGAGACGTGTCCTCAATTGAGGTTCTGTTTTCCCAGGTAACTCTAGCTTGTGTCAAGTTGACAAAACCAGTCAGAACAGAGGTGGTGTTGATGTTGCGAACACTTGATTCTGGGTGCTGAGTGGATGTGGCCTTGGCAGCTGTGCTCTTATCACAGTCGGTATGCCTTTCACAAACTGCTGGAACCTATTCCAACTCTGTGCCTGCACTTCCTTTCCTAGATATCTGTTTCAAATGAGACCAAAGAGCTCCTTCTGGCAGCAGTCAGTGAAGACTCCCCCGTTGCCCAGATCTACCATGCGGTTGGAGCACTCAGTGGTTTTGGGATTCCCTTGGCATCCCATGAAGCCCTTGGTGCCCTTACCGCTCGCCTCAGCAAGGAGGAGACAGTGCTGGCGTAAGTTGTCAGTTTGAAGATTGTTTTGAGCTTTTTTGTGTTGGTTACTGACCTAAGAAGGTTCATTCATTTCTCCAGCGCGTGTTTCTAAACATCTGCTGTGTGCCAGGTGCTCTGCTAGATGTGACAGACACTATTGTGGTTGTGGGGTAGGGGATCAGGGGGTGGGGAGGTGTTTGTAAGTGGAGGACAGAGGTTAATAGTAAGTATCTTCCTCAGTCACTTTCTACCTTGGGTTTGGTTTTGTTTTTTGGATTTTAGGCAGAGTCTCACTATGTATACCTGGCTATCCTGGAACTCCCTATGCAGACCCAGTTGGCCTTGAACTCACAGAGATCTACCTGCCTCTGCCTCCCAAGTGCTAGAATTACAGGCATGTGCCATCATGCCAGGCATTCTACCTTGTTTTTTGAGACAAGCTGGCTAATGAGCTCCAAAAGTCCTCCTGCTAGTACTGGGGTTATAGACACACTGCCTTCATCTTTTACATGGGTACCAGGAGTCTGAACTCATTACACCTGCATGGCAGACATGTGCCAACTAAGCCATTTCCCCAGTCTCAGTGACTGGCACTTGAATTAAGGCAGCAAGGTCTGGCCCTTGGCCTTGTGGAACTCACACAGACATATCTTCAAGCTGTTCAGGCAGAAGGCAAGGGCTGAGGCAGTGCAAGCCCACCATCTCACACGGACAGTGGAGGCTAGAGCAAGGACGGTGAGGGCAGTGAGCTGCATGCAGTTTGTGGTGAGGCTTGGCCAGGTTTTTTGCAGTGTTGGTACTAGGGGTTCTGTGAAGATCAGGGTCTTACTGGATTCATGGGTGTTGTGAGAAGCAGCATCTATTGGGCACATAAGGAGTTCTCAGGGGATAACATATTCTACAAATCCGACTCTGGTCCTCTGCAAAAGGCATAGTTGAGAAAAGGCACCTTGTGGGAATGATTTACCCCACATGTGAGACTGTGTGTGTGCAGATACGCTTGTGTGCATTGGGTATGGAGAGGAGAGGTTAATCGAGGTGTTGCTTCTCAGGTGCAGTCCACATTGTTGTTTTGACACAGGCTGTTTGTTTGGTTTTTCGTTACTGTTATTTTTGCAAGACTGGGTTTCTCCGTGTAGCCCTTGCTCTGCCGGAACTCACTGTGTCCCTGGCCTGTTTGAATCCCCGCCCAGATCTCCTTTGATGGTGAAATGGAGATGGAAGCCAAGTCAACGTTCCTCCCCATGTTGCTTTTGTTCACAGTGTTTCAACAGGTCGATTGTACCAATTCCTCCTTTCAGAACACTGGGACTCGGGGCTGGAAACGGAGAGCAAAGCACTTACCATGCACAAGGCCCAGTACCATAGAGACCAACCCAAAAGGTCCTGTAGGAGTGGCTGAGTGCTCAGGGGGCTTCTCTCCTTACATTGTGACTCTTCCGTTTTCTGACTTATCATCTTAATAGAATAGAATAGCTTTCCATGGTGAGGATCTAAATTGTTAGGATCTCGACACAAGAAGACAGATTCTTGCTCTACACTCCCTGACACTTAAAAAACACATGGGCTCAGTTATCTCTTAGGAATTACAGTGCTGTAGCTGCAGACCATTTGACCACCAGGGGGCCTCAGCTGCCCTCATTTTACCTCGAGAACTGGTTCTCTATGTTCTCTCTCCAGACGATCTGCATTAAAAGAAAAAAAAAAACTAATTAAAGAAATGACATGTGCATGTGTATAGCCACATTCCGCCTTAAAATGTCTTCTTGTCATTGTTATTTTGGTAAGAGTGTGTGTGTGTGTGTGGGGGGGGGATGTGCTCCATGACACACATGTGGAAGTAGAGGACAACCTTTGTTTTTCTTTTTTTGGAGACAGAGTCTTTATATAGTCCTATCTGTCCTGAACCTTGATACATAGCCCAGGCTGGCCTTGAACTCACAGACATCTACCTGCCTCTGCCTCCAGAAGACTGCAATTAAGGATGTGTACCAACATACCCAACAAAATTTTTTTCTTATAGAATATACTTTTTTTTAAAATGTTCTTCTCCTCTTCCTTCTCCTCCTCTTCTTCCTTGTCTTCATCTTCCTTGTCCTCCTCTTCTTCCTCTTCCTCCTCCTCCTCTTCTTCTTCCTCTTCCTCCTCTTCCTCCTCCTTCTTCTTCCTAAGATTTTATTTATTTTATGTATGTGAGTGCACTGTCGCTGTTGATACACACCAGAAGAGGGCATCAGATCCCATTACAGATGGTTGTGAGCCACCATGTGGTTACTGGGAATTAAAAGTCAGGGCCTCTGGAAGAGCTGAGGTTTTAACCATTGAACTGTCTCTCTAGCCCCTAGAATATGCTCTTAATAAAAATATGTGAGTAAAAAATAAAGAATGAAGTGTTGATATGTGCCACAGTATGGGTGAGCCTCAAAAGCCAAAAGTAAAAGGTCCCATATTAGAGGCTATACCCCAGTGGTAGAGTGCTTGCCTGGTGTACCCAAGAGCCAGAAACTGCTGCTCAGCACTATCCCAGCAAGACAACTGCTATGTGACTCCATTTACAAGACTATCCAGAGCAAACAAGTATGTAGAATTGTGTTGCTGGGAGATGGCGGAGGTGGACACCATGGAGAGGAACTGTTCTAGTAGTTCCAGTAGTAATTAATGCCCTAGGACTTTATTTAGAACTCAGAGAAATGTTCTGTACATAAACAGATGGTGGTTGGACATTGTGACTATAGTAAGTACCATTGAATTCACTTTATTTTGAATTTGAGATTATGTAGCTTAGATGGTAGAATACTGTTGAAAGGCTGTAGTGGATGGAATGCTTTCACAGCATGTTTGAACTCCTGGATTTAATCCCAGTACTACATAAAACAGGTATGTGGTGTCTACCTGTGATCCTAACACTCAGGAAACAGAGGCAGGAGGACCAGGAATTTAAGGTCATCATTAGCAAGTTTGAGGCCACCTGCAAAAATAAAGTAATGAAGTTTTAAAAATTGAGTACATACTGATACATGTAGGTAGTATAAAGTCATTGCTGATAAGAAGTAGTATTATACATGTATTCTTATACAGTGAATACTAAATAAATGTTAGAAGAAAATAAGACTAGGTTTAGACTGTCTGTGCCTTTTCTGCCCTGTGTGCCTGAGGAAGTGTCACTTACAGACCTTGCATCAGGATGCTGGTAGCACAGGTGGTAATGTAAGCACCAAATCTTTTCCTTGTGTGCTTTAGTTTTAGAAAAGTTGCTCCAACTTCTGCCCAACAATTTACAAATGTATTTCTTTAGCCTTGAGTAAGACAGACAGATGACTGACAAGCAGCCAGTTTCGGGCTAGCGTAATACATTTATAAAACAGAGGAGGATGCCTTCCTATGCGTTAAATCTTAGTCTTCGTGTTCTGCTCTTTTACCTTCCAGAACAGTCCAGGCTCTGCAGACAGCATCCCACCTATCCCAGCAGGCTGACCTGAGGAACATTGTAGAGGAGATTGAGGTATGAATCTGTTTCTCCAGAGTCTCTGAGCTCCTGTCTTTTCTTGCAAGAAGACATAACACAACCAGCTGTGTATATTTTACATTCATGGCTATTGAGTCCAATATGCTTTTGTTTGTATTTAAGTAATATATCCTAGGGAATATTTGTTAGACCAATACTGGCCACAGGTTATGGAATCAATAAATCCAAAAGTCAAATACTTTTTTCTGCCAGTTACTGCTTTGTAATTGAAGGTACGGTATTTGATGCTGTGAGCCTCAGTTTCCATTTGCTGTTTGTGGGAACCTGTAAGGTTAAAACAGCCTGCATATATTAACTAGCTGCCTGTTAAGTGGCCACTGTTGGTGGGTATTTGGGTGTTGAGACAGTCTCATCATGTAACACTTACTGGTCTTAAAGTTGGCGTCTTCCTGCCTTGCTTCCTGAGTGCTGGGATTTTAAGTGTGTGCTACCATACCTGGCTCGCATATTTTACTATTGCTCAGTCCTATATTCAGGATACTTTGTTCCTTGGGCCACCCTCAAAAATTGTATAGCCAGTGATGGAAGGCAGTTCTGCCAGTGTCATTGATGTATGCTTCACGGGCACAGTAGCTGCTTCATTCTGTTCCTTGGGGAGAGCCGTGGACTGAGGAGAAGTGCTGCACTTCATAGGCGCTGTCCAAGTGCATGGCTATGGCTCCGTGTGCATTGTGATGCTTTCTGGCAGATTTGCAGCTGGGATCACTGTTCTGCTCAAACTAGCGGCTGCTTCAGTGCCGTGGCCCGTAGGGTTGGACAGGAGTGCAGGGGAATAGAAGAGGCATGCTGCCAAAGCTGCCAGAGACTCTGCCGGTGTGCTCAAATACTTTTTATTTATGTTTGTAGAAAATACTAAGTGGCTTAGCTTAGGTGGTCTCTAGGCTCAATGAGACTCTTCAGAAAGGCCAGCTCTCTGGAGTCACGGTGCTTTTTGTATCTTATTTCTATGATCTCTGTGTCCCAACATGCCTCTTTTTTGTGACAGGACCTTGTTGCTCGTCTGGACGAACTAGGAGGTATGTATCTGCAGTTTGAGGAAGGACTGGAACTCACAGCGTTGTTTGTTGCTGCCACCTACAAGCTCATGGACCATGTGGGGACTGAACCATCCATGAAGGAGGTACATGTCTAATGATTGTCAAGCATGGAACTCAAAGGCATTGCTAAGTTACCAAGAGTAGCTCTTTCCAGAGAAGGGTGTTCAGAGCACACCTCAGGGTGTGGTTATTCATGACGTAAGTTTTAAAGAATGAGAAATAGAAAGGTATTAATGCCTGTACTAAGAAGCTGCTAGTCAATGTGACAGGCGTGTAAATAGTCATGCCTGTTTATGCAAGACACTTGCATATCATTAGTAGGGGCAGAGTCAAATGTATCACCCTGGCTTGCTCTCCTTCCTTCTTCTGACAACCCTTCCTGCTTGACTGTTGGATGCTTTTTGGTTTTCTTTCGGCATGAAGTGCCCTGAACTCAGAATTGCCTCTTCTCCCTTCTTCCATTCATCCTCATTAGCAACTAATTCAGATAATCTTATCTGGTAGATGGAGTTCTTCAAGCTGTTCCCATGAGAAGCATGAGTGTCTTCCAGATACTGCTAAAAATTGTGTGGGTTTCTTTTTTTGTTTGTTTGCTTGCTTGCTTGCTTATTTTTAAGAAGAGCTTGATAACCTGAACGATCTAAGTTAAAGTATGTGTGATATATATTTTTAAGTAAAACCTCTCTGTCCCCTATGTATGAGGTTACCAACCTTTGGTCTCAAGTACTTAAAATACAAGATCTGTTACTTAAAGTTTTAGAGGAAAGATTTGAATGTAAAGCTAAGACAAATTATTTTAATGCATTATGCAAATGTCTTTATATAACCAGCAAGTGACATCTCTCTTGGGTAGCTAGAATTCATTTTCTAATGCTTTGTTCATATCTCTGCATTCTTATTGTGTCCATTCCTTCTTCCTAAGTGTAGGAGTGCTAGAAATATCAGCCTTTCTCTTCATTTCTGTATACTTTGAGACAGATGGACTGCTGACTCTACATATACAACTTAAACTTTTTCTTGTTTTATTCACAAGCTGTTACTAACCAGGTATTTGGCCAGAGTAATTTTGCTGTCACTGCTTTTGACATAACAATTTTGGTGAACAGTCACCCATTTTAACATGTCAACAGCCTACTGATGGAAAAATGTAATTGGTACAATTACAGAAAATTATTTCATGTCGACTGTGAATAACGCTGTCAGGAAGAAGGGAACTCTTTTGTTAGATGGTAGATTTTAAAAAACAAAACTGATTGAAGTAGGAAATGTTTCCTCCTAAGCAAACAGCCTCCAGAATTGTAATCATGCCTTTTAGGTCCACTTGTTTTAAAATTGCCTTTCATTTTTCTCCTTTATGCAGCCTCTGGGTTCTTGGTGGAGAGTGTAATTTTAGTTTCTTTCTAATACACACTTTGACCATAAAATGTGCCCTTATGAATGCAGACTTAGCCCAGTGTATTGCTCATAGAGTGGTTAGGAAGAAAGACAGTCTAGCTGAGAGGATTTTGACAATTAGGGAAGAACAGAACTTTTGTGGCAGAGTTCTGGGACAAACATTTTTCTTGCCTTTTCTCGTCCTTTCCTCCTTTCTGTGTTATAACTTAGCATGCTTTATCCTCAGTTCCCATATTTAGAGAGCATTGATAGTTATCAATCTGTGGAGGCTGAGGTGATTTGAGGTGGTTCTTGTAAAGCAACTATCATGGTTTAACAGGTGGTTGTAGTTACATGAATTTTAGCCTCTGCTTCCATATCTCAGTAGTTACCTGGGATAGTTTGCATTTGTATACTAACTTGTCATTACAGGATGAACAAATAAATGGGTGAATTTCTGTTTATAATAGGTTATATTAAAAACTGTCAAGCTCAAATTGTAGTTTAAATGCAGGATTTATTCCCCTTTAATTCCTCATTTGGATTAATGTTGGATGTACTGACACACAAGGACTGGTGTAGGGATGGGGAGGTCCTCTAACTCCTGCAGGATCTGAGCCTTGTTTCCCTTTGCTCTCAGGATCAAGTCATCCAGCTCATGAACACAATCTTCAGCAAGAAGAACTTTGAGTCCCTCTCAGAAGCCTTCAGTGTGGCCTCTGCTGCTGCTGCATTGTCCCAGAATCGCTACCATGTACCAGTGGTGGTTGTGCCTGAGGGCTCTGCTTCTGACACTCAAGAACAGGCTATCCTGCGGGTGGGTATGACCCCCCTGCCATTCTCATGCTATTTCAAGAGCAAGACTTTGAGATGTGGTATAGAGCCGGTTGTAGTCCCCATGAGGATATGCCAATATACATGCAGAGCTAGGCACAAATGCTTTCAAAGCTATTAAAAAGAAGTGGGGCTGAATAGATGCCTCACTAGTTAAGAGCACTGCTGCCCTTGCAGTGGACTGGAGTTTATTTTCCAGCACCCAACCTAGCAGTTCACAACCACCTATAACTCTAGTCCCCAGGGATCTGATGTTCTCTTCTAGCTTCTAGAAGTTTTCATCTCAAATAAAGCATTCATTGCTGTTTTCTTAAACCACTGATAAACTCAGATCTCTAATAGAGTCAGAATTTTGTTTATGTTCGTGTTGGGGTTCCACACGGGACAGTTCCATCTGTCCTATAAGTTTGATTTTGATAACCTGCTAAGGTTCCCCATGTTTCAGAATTGTCTGTCTCCCTTAGTACAACTTGTGTCTTACAACCTCTCTAACAAAATTCTGTGAGTTCAAGTGGGATTTAGAGATCATGGTAGGGAAATACTGTCTTTGAAGCCAGATCCATGCGTGTACGTTCAACACTAAGATGTTGAATCCTGACCTGACCTCTTAATTGACCATGTGGCCTTTGGCAATCTGTAACCTCCGGAAATTCTCACAGTCTCAGTTTCTTTACCTATAAATTATGAATTATGCTGTCTGCCTTCAGCAGTTGATGGGATGCCTCGTACTGTACTGTGAAAGTAAAGGATTGGGGCCAGCCACTCACATGCACACTCTGTTCTCTGGTTTCCTCCTGAGATGGTTGGCAGGGTCATCTGTAGCTGTAGCATTCTGTCATCTGTTCTGTCCTCACATTTGGTCTCTGGTAGGCAGCAGACCACATCAGTGCACATTCCAGGAGAAAGGTGCTAGTTGTGCAGAGCTGCCTTCCTGTAGTTAAAGTGCCCCACACACCAAATTCCTACTCCTGGGGCCTTTGTTGTATTCATTTGTGTTTTGTTTTGTTTTGACTTTCTAGTTGCAAGTCAGCAATGTTTTGTCTCAGCCTCTGGCTCAAGCTGCAGTTAAGCTGGAGCATGCTAAGTCTGTGGCTTCCAGAGCTACTGTCCTGCAGAAGATGCCCTTCTCACTTGTGGGGTAAGTCTAGGACTTGAAGATCTGTTCAGGGCACAAGCTTTGTGCTTTGGAGAGTTAACTTTCAACCAGTATAAAACAGAGTCATGGGGGTACTTTCCCAGGACAAACAAATTTAATTTCTTAACTTTTTATTAATTCTTTTGTGAATTTCACATCATGTACCTGAATCCCATTCATCTCCCTGTCTCTCTATATCCACCCTCTGCCCTAGCATCCTCTCCACAAAAGAAAACAAATGAACAAACAAAAAAACCTCACTGTGGAAGTTGTAGTGTGTCACAGTGTGTCCCAAAGTATACTCTTTTGCCCAAACATCTTTTCTTGCAATTGTTCGTGTCATTGAGTCATTGGTCTGGCTTGAGGCCTCTGGCTTCTGCTACACTGTCAGTACTGGATCCTCACTGAGACTCCTCTTGGATATCCTGTTGTTGCTATCCTGTGTCATGGAGATCCTGCAGCTTTGGTTCTGCAGGACCGGCCCCTTCACACACTCCAGCTGTTCATAGATGGGGTGGATGTTGGGCTGAACCAATTCAAAGCCTTGGATCTGGGCCTGGGTAGTAGCTCAGTTGGTCAGCCTGACAGCTCTCCCATGCTCACACCATCAGGGCCAGCTGTCTGGTTCTGTCCAAGTGAGGGGTGTAGCTAGCACTGCAATGCCCTCAGATATCAGCATGGCTCCAGGTTGGCAGCCCAGACTAGGGACATCTGCATGGCCTTTAGTGTTAACAGTCCCCGTCTACTCAGGGCCATGGACCCAGACCCTGGCCCACCATGGCAGCACAGGCCAGGACCTCACAATGGCCTTACGTGGCATCTCCCCCATTAGGTTGTTCTTCACTACCATTGAGTCTCCAGTTTTGCTTCTTTTCGTTGTGTATCTGCTTCTCTTTCTTTTCCATCTCTCCACCACTGATCTGCTCATAGGTTTCCCTGCTATAGACATCAAATGACGAGGTGAACTTGTCTCTAAAAGTCACTGGAATCCTTCTGATGGTTACAACAGAAACAGCATTTGTAAATTGAAAAACAGAATATTAAAAGATTATACACAACCCTACTCCCCCACACCAGCATCTTTGGACACTTGGAGGTATTTCGTTGGATGGCTTGGTTGATAAGCACAATAAGGCAGAAGTGCAGTAGTCAAGCACGGGCCGCATGCCCTGGGCCTGGGATTCCATCCTGGAGTCAGCCTGCAGACCTGCCTGTAGTATACCACCTTAGAGGAGGACGCTGCAGGGTTGGGGCTTTGAGGACCTGAGAGGAAACAGAACACTGTACATCCTGGATGGTTTTTGTTTTCCACACTAATTTGTGGCTGAGCTGGTGACTACCGAGTGGTACAGGGAGGTGACGGAGAGTAGGAGACCCAAACTGTGGTGAGGATGTTCTTCTAGTCAGTTTGATGCACTCAGGACTTCTCTTGAGTTCTTGCTAATGTTCTCCTCACTCCCAACAGGGATGTTTTTGAGCTAAACTTCAAGAATGTCAAACTTTCCAGTGGCTACTATGACTTCTCTGTCAGAGTTGAAGGTGACAGCCGTTACATTGCAAACACTGTAGAGGTAGGTGCTTTTCTTGTACCCCTATTGCTACGTTAATATATCTTAAATGACCAAAGCCTCCGTCATTTGATATATTGACTTTCATGCCCAGGCTAAAGTGACTCCTGCCTCTGTCTGCTTTGTTCTGGGGCATTAAGCAAGGGCTGCCTTCTGTTTAGGCTTGTCTCTTTCATCCCATCTGTGTTTATTTATTGGATACTGCTGTAAGAAACATAAACTGCCCTTTCTCCTTCATTTAGTTTTCCAGTGTAGTTTCTATAATGAGCTGTGGTGTGGTGTGGTGTGGTGTGGATGTGGACCTGACCATATGCTATGATCTGAAAGTCACTTACTTTGATCCTCTCGTCGTCCTGATTTGCCTTTGAAGATATCCTCAGCTGCACACCTTTGACATTCTCTTTAAATAAAAGGAATAGGCAGCTAGAAGGTTTGACCTTTCCTGGGTAGATACTTATTTTGAAATTTAGCAAAATGGAAGATGTTTTCTGAAACTCCAGGCATTGCCTCATGTCTGACCTTTTGGGCACAGACCGCCGATCTAATCCACTCACTAGAACATAATTTGGGTAGAAATTAATTTATTGTGTATCTTGAACCTTTACATTTCAGAATATTTTATCATAGTTTCCTTTAAGAGACCTTATTTGCAGCATCACACAAGGTTACCGAGCAACCCTGCTTTCCTTGCCACCTCATCTTTCTCCTCCTGTGCCTTGGAAACGGCCGTTTAGCAATGTTGCTCGGCTCGAACTTCAGGCTTTTGCTCCCTTCCCTCATGTTTGTTTCTCGTCCTCACTAATGCTGCACAGCCCACTCTAATAGCTTCCAGGATCCTTGGCTTTGTTAGACACGGCCGACTACTCTGTATTCTCTCCACCGTTGGCGTCACCCATGTTTATGATCTGTAGTCTAGAGTCTTCCTTGTTGTGGTTTTTCTTTAGTTTGTTGTGAAGTTGAGTGCTGTTCTTAGGGTTTCTGGGCGGCTTAGATTTCCTTTCTATGAATTGTATGTCCGTTGCTGCTTTCTCAGTTGTCTTCTCACTGGCCTTCAGGACTAGCATATGTTCTAGACACTGAGCCGCACTTCTTTTTTTTTTTTTTAAGATTTATTTATTATATATGAATACACTGTAGCTGTCTTCAGACACACCAGAAGAAGGCATCAGATCTCATTACAGATGGTTGTGAGCCACCATGTGGTTGCTGGGATTTGAACTCAGGACCTCTGGAAGTACAGTCAGTGCTCTTAACCACTGAGCCATCTCTCCAGCCCCTGAGCCGCACTTCTAAACTTCAGGTTTCTTCTCAGCATTACTTTATGGATTCTTAGTGTACACAAATTTTAAAGCTTTTTTTTCTAGATTGTGGGTGTGGTATTTAAGATTTAATTCTTTATTATTTCATGTATATGAGCACACTGTAGCTGTCTTCAGACACAGCAGAAGAGTGTTACGTGTTTGGTGCATGCATATGTGTACACTATGTGCAGCTATGTTCATATGTTATATATGTGCATAGAGAACAGAGGTACACGTTAGGTGTCTTTCTCTATCACTCTCTATTTCTCTGTCATTTAAGACATAGCCTGTCGGGCTGGGCGGTGGTGGTGCACGCCTTTAATCCCAGCACTTGGGAGGCAGAGGCAGGTGGATTTCTGAGTTCGAGGCCAGCCTGGTCTACAGAGTGAGTTCCAGGACAGCCAGGACTACACAGAGAAACCCTGTCTCGAAAAAACCAAAAAAAGAAAAAAAAGAGAAAAAAAGAAACACACACAAAAAGACATAACCTGTCACTGAATCTGGAGCTTGCCATTATGCTTAGCTAGCTGACTAGTATCCACTGAATAGGGGAACAGGGACCTACCTGTCGCTTGCACGCACGCGTGCGCGCGCGCACACACACACACACACACACACACACACACGAGCACATACCACACAATTGCCCACTGCTGGTGTTACAGATTTGTACTTCCATGCCAGGGCTTGTATGGGGACTGAGAGAGACTCGGGTTGTTATGCTGGCTGTGCCTTGCCCCAGCCCTGCTCTTTTTCCATCTTTTAAGTGTTAAGGCTCGCAAAATGGTGACATGACGGGAAGGAGAAAGTCAGTTCCTACAGGTTGTTCTCCAACCCCTGCACATCTGCTGAGGCATGCACACCCATACTCATACACACACAAATGAATAGAATTGGATTTGTTAAAAGAAGAATACTTACAGTACCTCACAGGGGAAAATTCCTCTAGTGTTTCCTTCCAGCAGTTCTCAGCGGTTTCCTCCTGACAGCTTCAGGATACTTTAATTTGTTCCTGTGCTAGTCCTCAGGCCCTCTTGGTAACTGCACTGAGCGTATTGTATCACCGTTGTGTTGCATTTTCTTTAGGGTAGGAACTTCCTGTGGCTAGAAGCTGAGCTCTGATCGGTCAATGGTTGGTAGACTACTTGGAGAAAGAAAAGGAGTCTTTTCCCACATTCTAGGTGTTTAGAACAGGCTGCAGTGTGGTAATCTTCAAAGGGGGGGACTTGACATGTTCTCCCTCACAACCTCTCCCCCTTCCCTGCCCCCACCCTGTGACTTTATTGAGATATAACTTATAATCCCATGAAATTTACTCATCATCAGTGTGTAGTTAGATATTCTTGGTGTATGTTTAGTTGTCTCTAAACAGTGCTGTCTGTTCTAGAACACTTTGGTCATCTGTAAAAGCAGACTCTTAGCAGCCACTCCAGTCTCTCCTGTTCCCAGCCCCAGCACCTGCAAATGTACTTTCTCTGTGTTTTGCCTCTTCAGGATGCTCATATGATTGGGAATCACACAATAGGTTAACTTCTGCCTCTGGAATTTTTTCTCATTTAGTGTATGACTTGTTCATGTTTTACCATATTTAAGTGCTTTATTCATTTCTGTGGCTGACTAAAAAACATGTTGTTTATTTATATTTTGTACTTATACTTAAACACTGTCTATTTTTAAGATTTATTTTTATGTATGAGTGTTTTGCCTGCATATATCTAAGTGCACCAAGTGTGCCTAGTTCCCACAGAGGTCAGAAGAGGGCATTGGATCCCCAGAAACTGGAGCTAGAGATGGGTGTCTGGCCCATGTGGGTGCTAGTAATCAAACTCAGTCCTCTGCTGAGTCGTCTCTCCAGCCCCACCCCCACATACCTCTACTTCCATATGCTTCTCTTTTAAATGTTTGACTTAGAAGCGTTTGGCTATAATTTCCGTTTTCAGATGCATGATTTACAGAAATTCTCTCCTACTCTTTATGTTGTCTTTAGTTTTTCTTGATACTGTCTTTTTAAACACAAAAGATTTAAATTTAATTTATCTGTTTTCTTTGTCACTTGTGATTTAGATATTATATAAGAAACCATTTTCTAAACCAAAGTCAGAGAGATGCTTTTTAAAGAATTTTATATTTTTAAAAGCTCTTAACCTGACGTCTCTGATGTGCTCTGAGATGGTTTTGTATGTCTCTGACCTCTTCCCTCTGGGCATGGAGACCCAATTGTCCAAGTGCCATTTGTGACAGACTGTTCTTTGGTCATTGAATTTTTTTGACATTGTCAAAACTCAATTGGCCATAAATTTAAGGGTTCATTTTTGGACCCAAAATTCCGTTCCATTAATCTATTTTTGTCTATAATCCAGTAATAATACCCTGGGGGTTGCTACAACACTTGGCATTTCACTTCTTGAAATGTCAAGTCTGTTGTTTGTCCAAGTGTTTTTGTAGTTGTTGGAAAAACTAAGCACAAAAACTTTCTTGTAGTTGTTCATGCAGCTCTCGTCCACCCTTAATGGATGAGGCCTGTGCTGTCCTGCCCCTTTCCAGGGATAGGTCAGCAGAAAAAAACCTTCTCTTCCACTTTATCACATTGGAACTTGGTGTGTGTCCGTTTGTGTCAGTGTACATGTATGTGTGTTTTGATTCTTGCCATATGTATAGCTGTACTATGTAATTTCAGCAATAGTCACATTTACAGCCTCAGAGCAGGTCAGTAAGTCCTGTTTGCTCCCCCTTAGAGCTGCCAACATTGGTCAGAGGGCATTTGCAGTTGTTCGTGTGGAAACCTGTAATAGTACCCATCGACACTAGGCTGGCTGTCAGGAGAAGCAGGGGTTTTGGAAGATTTCATTAGCATTAATTGCCTCTAATGCACCATCATTTTTGACAGTAATAAGCCAAATGGGGAGTTATTATTCTCAGCAGAAAGTTCACGTTTCCTGGTGTTTAAACATTTTGGGGGATACTTGTATATAGGATACAGTACAAGCAACAAAAGGGATGGTGTACTCCTGTGTGAAGCTGTATTCAGTGGACACACGGCCCCTTTCCTGTTTGAGATCAACCCCACAACACTGGTTTGAAGAGTTAACCAGCTGGGACCCTACAGAGTCTTAAAACAGACCTGTGAAAGTTGTGGGTTTTATTGCATATGTTCCTGTAAAACAGTGGCATGGTGGCTTTTCTTATGAGTGTTTCCAGAATTCCATTTGTTGTGAGACTTTTTAGGAGCAAAGGGTTTGTTTTAGGCTGTTCTGTGTATTCGCTAACAACCCTGCAGTGTTTCTGTGCAGCATAAAGCTTGTCATTTGGCAGCCTTTTAAAATAGGACAGCAAACCCAAATTACTCAAGCTCACTACAGTTTGACTTGTATGCATTCCCCGTGTCTGTATAGTCTGGGAATGTGTGAGGTGGCTTCCTTCAGAACAAACATTCAGTAGAATCTTGATGGCTGTGTTTCTGCTCATGGTTAAGAAACTTGATGGCTTCCTTATTGCAGTGTTTAGGATACTCTGAAAGAGCCTCGTCTGATTCTTAAACATCTTTTTGTCTGTCTACTGAGAGAAAAAGAGATTATTCATATATGTACATAGTGCATTCTTACTGCCCTTGCCCCTCACCCTCTCTTAGTCCCCTCCCACCCTCAAGTCCCCCTCCTGTTTTCATGTCTTTTTGTTTCTGTTTTTGCCCGTTTTGAGAGAGAGAAAAACAGCACAAAGTTGGGTGCATATGGAGGTAGAGAGGATCCAGGAAGAATTAGGAGAGGAGGGAAAAATATCAAAATTTTGAGAATTGGTTTTTAATTTCAAGTTTAAAAATAATGTATATAAAGACTCTACCTGCTGGGTAGTTGTGGCATACACCTTTGATCCAGCACTCTGGAGGCAGGGGCAGGTGGAACTTGAGTTCAAGGACAGCCTGACCTACAGAGCAAGTTCCAGGGACAGGGATACAGAGAGCAACCTCATCTTAGAAAACAAAGCAACAAGAGACTGTGCGTGTATATGTCTCACATCGTCCAGATTATCCTGGAATTTTAAAAACAGGAATTAAATATACTTGTGGGTGTGTGCTTTTCTTTCAAAGTACAGAAAAATAATAATGAATATGAGTCTTTCCCCATCCTCCCAGTTCAGTCCTTTTTGGAGAAGTCTGTCTATCATCAGTAGCTTCTGGGTGCTAAGAAAATATAAAAGATGAGACTGGAGAGATGGCTCAGTGGTTTAAGAGTCCCTGCTGCTCTTCCGGAGGACCTTAGTTCAGTTCCCAGCGTCCACATCAGGCAGTTCACAGCTGCCTGTAACTCCAGTTCTTGGGGATCTGATAGCTTTGTCCTCTAAGGACGCCTGTAACATGTGTACGTAGTAGCCACACTCAGACACATACCCATAATTTAAAATAATATATTTTTAAAGTAATAGAAAAAACTTTATTTGCTGTGGAGGGATCATTTGATAGTTATATTCTTTGTTTTTGTCACAAGTAGAGACTCATCCCTTGGGAGTCTATTGAAAGCCACACCATCCTCCGCCTCCAGAATGCCTGGCAGCTCCCCACTGCCTGTGCTCACTAGTGCTCACTAGTGAGACAGAACTCTGCCAGGTTAGCTGCAGGCAGGGGCGGTGGGCTCTTGTCTGTCCACACACCTCCGTCTCCTGAATTGCTCCACAGTAATTCGTAATATGCATTAGCATTATGTAGTTAGTTTCCTACTTAGGAACATTTTTTGTGATTATATTGACTAAATGACACCTAGAGAAAGATTCAAGAAAATGAAGAAGGAAATATCTGTTTAATGTGACTGATAACTGCACAGTAGTTAACTTGAAGACAGACTTTTTACAGCAAGGACTATAACTAATTTTTTTTTTCTCAAATTAGGACTGCCTGAGTCCTGCAAACCTGCCTAGCCTTCCTGCCGTACACTACGTCACACACCTATTTTGTACATCTGCTTTCAAAGCATCTTGTGTACTCCTCTATTGAATACCTGGAACTGGCAGCCTGGTTGGGGCTTATGTGGGGACAGGAAGTGAGTAGCAGTCTGGTTATATGTGTTCAGATTTCTTGAGCCTGAACTTTCCGATTGCTTGCTGTCTGATAGACATGCCAAGAACCTCTATAGGCCTGACTTCATATAGGAAAGCTTGCCCTGATTCTGAACCTACTCTGTGGTGAGGTGGGGGGGGCATGGCTTGTCCGTTTGATGACTTCCTTCTTCATCTGCTGCTGTAACCATGGAGTTGCCCATCTCATTGCCAGGCAGTGATACCAGATAGAATTCTGCCAGTGAGTGGAGAGAGTGTCTGACACGCTGGGATTAAAGGTGTGTGCCACCACCACCCGGCTTTTTTTTTGGTTCAGAAGTTTTCTTAAGCAAAATAAAAAATTATTCAGCCAGATAACTGAGGCTGCCGTCACAACGTGGTTTTTTATTGAAGCAAGAAAAAAGATTGCTAAAAAGGGTTCCATTAATTTCTTCTTTTGGTCTTGATTTGAGCTGTCATACATGCATGTGGCACCCTAGAAAATGCCACAGCTCTCTTCCCGTTATCTGTGCAGGCCGCTCTTTTCCTTCATCCCAACAGTTTGAGCCAGCGAAATGATTGACTTTGCCAAGGATTTCTCTGTTACACTCAAGCCTGTCATATTTGGAAGGTTCATGGATACATTTGCACATGTGTACAAAAATATGCCTTGGGTTTGCATAATTTACACATTCAGACTTAGATTTTTAACATGTTTTCTGTATCTTTTGGATATTTACATTTATTTTAACCTAACTTTAAAATTTATTTCCTGGCATTAGCTAGCGTCTCTTTTTAGAAATGTTTATAAAGGAAGAGCTAGGATGGTCTGGTTGGCACTTAGAACAGATTCTAGATCTTACTGGTTTGAAAGACCCAAGGTTTCTTTTTTGCCTATGACAGGACTCACTAGAGTCAGTCAGAGGCCCTGCTTCATGTCATCTTACTCAGGAAGCCTGACTAAAGGAACAAGCCTGTGCCTAGACTTCCACAAAGAAATGATACCGTTTCCTTCTGCTCATATTTCGCTGGTCAAAGCAAATCTTATGCTTCACTGTGACTCCAAGGGAAACAAAGGTCATAGTATGCCGACCAGGACACAGCAGAGAGTGGGAGCTCCTTGGTTATAGAGATTGACCATGGCATCTTACATCTGCGTGGGGAGGGTTACTGGACACAAGCTTAGTAGGGACCAGAGGCTGACCGTCAGAACCTCTGCCTGTGGACTCTGATGCCCGAGCAGCATCTCATGCTCTCCGTAGACTTTCATGTCCACATCTGACACAGGACTGCCTTCCTGCTGTGCTGAATGACGTGGTTTTATAGAGCCAGTGCCTTTCATAAAGTGCAGACTCCTTATGGTTGGTAGGACTTCCCAGCATGAGTTATTTAGACATTACTATATAAGAAACTCCCTGCCGGGCAGTGGTGTCACTTGAGAGGCAGAGGCAGGCGGATTTCTGAGTTCGAGGCCAGCTTGGTCTACAGAGTGAGTTCCAGGACAGCCAGAACTACACAGAGAAACCCTATCTCAAAAAACCAAAAAAAAAAAGAAGAAGAAAGAAAGAAAGAAAGGAACTCTCTGTGTTTGTTTGTTTGTTTGTTTGTTTGTTTGTTTTTCAAGTGGTTTCTGTATAGCCTTGGCTGTCCTAGAACTCACTCTATAGACCAAGCTGACCTCAAAATCAGAGATTGACTGTCTCTGGCTCCTGTGTGCTGGGATTAAAGGCAAGCACCGCCACCACCCAGCTCCCATATTAATTTTAGGGACTTTTCTTTAAACTCCTTCCCTTGCTTTTTCACCTTTTAAAAATACATACGAGGGTTGGGGATTTAGCTCAGTGATAGAGCGCTTGCCTAGCAAGTGCAAGGCCCTGAGTTCAATTCTCAGCTCTGGGGGGGGAAAAACATAGGAAAGCTAGAGATGTGATGAAGGACGAGAGCCAAGGTCTTCCCTCTCAGGGCTCAGGCTGGGACTGGGGAGAGATGCCGTCTGGCAGGTGGGCCAGGTTGACAGTTCTCTCAAAGACTCCTATCCTAGAATTCTTTTCCTACTTTTATTCACTTTGAAGAGAAGAACATTTTGTGGCAGGGCTGTAGGTCAGTTGGTAAAACACTTGCCAAGCATATACAAAGCTATGTGAAACCAGGACGGTGACACAACTTTCTACTCCAGCCAACCATTTAGGAGACAGAGACAGAAGGATCAGAAGTGCAAGGTCATCATCCTTGGCTACATAGTTCAAGCTAGCTTAGGCCATGTGAGATGATCTCAAAAAGTAAGAAAGGAAGGAAAAAAGAAAATTTTGGTCTGTGGATGTGACTCAGTGGTGGTTCTTATCTACCAAGGTAGGAGATTCTGGATTGCATGTGCATTTGGACACACACGCACACACAGGAAGGCTTTGGGTGTACATGTCTCATACATGTCAGTTGACGAGACTTTCATGTTTTGCTGTAGCTTAGAGTCAAGATCTCCACTGAAGTTGGCATCACAAATGTTGATCTTTCCACCGTGGATAAGGATCAGAGCATCGCACCCAAAACTACCCGGTAAGTGGTCTGCCACCTGGGCGCCGAGGATCCCTAAGCTTCAGAGCTGGAAAGAACATATCAAGGCACTCTGCCCCTCCAGGGGGTGTCTCTGATGACAGTGACCCCACTCTCATCCCAAATTTAAGAGACTACGGGTCCAGTGGTGTTGTTCTAGGGAGTCTAGTGGGCAGTGGGGATTGTTCTTCCTAGAGTCTGGTTCATGAACCAACTCTGTTACTTCAGGGTCTCAACCTCGAGTCCACTGTGTCATTCACATTATTTAAGTCAGAGGAAACAGTGGGTTAATTTGTATTTTAGTGCAGTCTTATTTCAGAATCCTGAATAAGCTTTTGGTATGGCCTAATGGAAGCTTTCTGGCCACTGTAGGTCTGAATCCAGGTTGGAAGCCTTAGGCCTAGCTCTAAAACAGTGGTTCTCACCCTTCCCAGTGCTCTGACCCTTTGATACAGTTGTAGTGTAGTCCTCATGTTGTAGTGACCCCCAAATATAAGACGATTTTTGTTGCTACTTCATAAGTGTAATTTTGCTACTCTTAATGAGTGGTAACGTAAATATGTGTGTTTTCCTATGGTCTTAGGTGACCGACAGCAGTAAGACTGGTACTTTCACCATCACTCAGAAGCTCCTGGTGGCCTGAGACACAGCTTCAGAGTTTTGTTTTGTTTTGTTTTGAAGTGCAAACTCCTAGGGAATCATTAACATTTTTAACATAAAAGTCTGGAACACTTCAGATTTTCATATCACCTTTGCACAAGTGTCATACATAATATTCTCTGTATCATGACAAGCTTTTAATACATGTGGTGCTGAAGTGAGCACTAGCCATTAACATGTGATCAGGGTTGGCCAGAATACCTGGTGAAGACCATTTGCCAATATCACTTAGAACCCTATTTTTGTGGGGAGCAGTGGGGAGTAGCTGTCTATGTCTTTGGTGTAGTTCAGATCCCAACTTTACTCTTAGGGAGTGGCTGTAGAGGCAGATGAACCCTGAAGCCATTTTGAAGGCAGGGCATGCTGTAAGCCATGTGAGTCTCTTGTGAGTCATGTAGGGCTAGACTTTTTGTCCCTGAAGTGTTTGTAAGGATAAGAGCACTATTTGAGAATGCACTACAAGAATGTCTGGAAAAGTGGTTTGCAAAGTTAATTCTCTGTGGAGATGGTCTTTGTGAGTCAGATAAACTGAGAATGTAAAGCAAAGGCAGGTGTGAGCTCTGACTGGTTGGCTTGCTGATCCTTGGCTGTCTTTCTCTTATGTCCCAGAGACCTCTGTGGAAACACAGCTTCAGATCTACCTTTCAAAATGGTCTTTTAAAAAGCCAATTTCACAGCAGAAAAATAAATTGAGACAGTCCAGGAAACGAAGCATAAAAAAGAAAAGCCCAGCACCCCGTCTTTGCTTTGTACCCCAGCCTTCTGCTCCTGTCAGCCGCAGTGCTGCTGGCGTCGACCTGTGATTGTTCTCTGCATTCTGCCAACCCTGCAGCGTGCACGTAGGCTCCCTGCACCTGAGCTGGGCCACTTAAGAGCCCAAGTCATTGAAGTGAAGGGAGGTATGCATTCTCAGAGAGCGTTTCTCCAGACCCTGGTTCAAGTTCTCTGTGCTTTTCTCAGTCCTGGCCTGCAGCTGAGATCGGAAGCTTAGTGGTCTGGTCGACCTTTGTGGTTCACCTTGCCTTGCATTCATGAGACCTGAGTTTCAGCTCTAGCAACAAGCAAGCAAACAAAACAGACAGAGAGAAAAGGAAATGCCTCTTTAGTGTAGCTGCATTGATCCACTTGGCCTGTAGGCCACAGATATTTTTGTATGTTAGTTGATCCACCGTGGAAGTGGTGAAATGGGATAGGCTGTTATTATCCCTGTTTTCAGACAGGGAGATGCTGGGAGAAGACTGACTGATGTGTATATAAAATCATCTCTTTCAGGGTGACCTACCCAGCCAAAGCCAAGGGTACGTTCATCGCAGACAGCCATCAGAACTTTGCCCTGTTTTTCCAGCTAGTAGATGTGAACACCGGTGCGGAGCTCACCCCTCACCAGGTCAGGATGTGGCCCTGTTGTTTTCCTGTTCAGAAACTGAATGTACATCAGAGCAGATGCTCCGACACAGATGCAAATTGACTGCACACTGACAGTCCGGTCAGCTTGTCCCATGTCCCATTACTCCTTTGTGGTGACTGTGACCCATTAACTCAAGTCCACATGTTTTTAGAAAAAGGAAAAAGATGAGCTCAGCTCAGCAGCTCAGATGTGTGTCATAGAAGCTTGCGGTAGCTAAGGCAGGAAGGCAAGCGCACGGTTTCCCTAGAGAGTACACGTTTCTCTCATACTGTTTGCTGTGCTGTATCCATCTGGCAGTGTGGTTCTCCCGCCACAGCGTTCGCTAGCATCACTCAGGGTTTTGTTAAAAGCCTTGTGCTTTTACTGTAAATTTTTCATAGTACTTAGAATTTAAACTCGGGGCTCAAAGGACCTTCTAAAAGGGCCAGCAAGGTGACTCAGTGGATAAATGTCCTTGCTATACAAGCCGGACAATGTGAGTTCCCCCTCTGAACCTGTGTAAAACCAGAAGAAGATAAACCACACACAGACTTGGCGTCCAGACACACTAACCTATAAATTGGAGCTAACCATTTGTCTTGTTGAATTCTTTGTCTTGAAGCCCTTGAAAGGAAAGCCTTGTGTGGATATTAAATTTTGTTGCAGTTCTAATACACATTGGCAAGACCTTAGTTTCTTATGCCTTAACTGACTAGACCCAGAACCATTGTAGTGAGGCCGAGCAGCTACTGATGAATGGTGGTCGAGTGGCTCCTACTTTCCAGGCTCTGCGCTTCGTGCTTTGCATGCACTGTTACAAAATCTTCACACACAGGCACCAAAGTAGTTAAGATGTTTCTGCATTAAAGATGGAGAAGTCACAGTACAAGGAGGTTAAGTGACTAAGTGACGGAGCTGGTTGCTGTGTACAGAGCCAGGCTCTCTGTGACACCAGGCTGCCCTGTCCCCTTAGAACTCTGCCTTGTTATTGACAGCAGAGCCTCCTCTGCTATATCTTGAGCTAGAAACACTGGGAAATTGAAAGTGAGCCTCCTGCCCCTTGTTTCCCTCTCTTTGCTCTGGTGAAGAAGTTAATTGGGCAGCTCAGTGGCTGAGCAGGCAGGAGGGCAAATGCTCACATTGGGTGCTCAGCTCCGAGTCGCTGAGCATCGCCAGACAGCTAAGACAGGATTCTCTCCTTATTCCAGTGGTGGGAACTAGAGTCAGATGGCTGCTTCTTCCCTCTGAGGAGCAGGTCTGCCTGAACCAGAGCTCTCACTATAACAAAAGAGGGGGACTCTATTCCTGGCTGACTCATTGTTGGGCCCTCTGATCAGATGGAATTCTTGTTCTCACCAGACATTTGTTCGGCTTCATAACCAGAAGACTGGCCAGGAAGTGGTGTTTGTTGCTGAGCCGGATAACAAGAATGTGTATAAGTTTGAACTGGATACCTCCGAAAGAAAGATTGAGTTTGACTCTGCCTCTGGCACATACACTCTCTACTTAATCATCGGGGATGCTACTTTGAAGAACCCAATCCTCTGGAACGTGGTATGTGCCCGATAGGCGCCTAGGTGAAGGCTGCGGCGCTGCACCTCACACTGACAGCCTTGCTGTAAGACCGAGGATCGTACACCGCAGCCTTAGCACATAGTAAGGCCTGATAAGTATTGATCAAACAAACGGATGAAATACATACATCCCATGAATTTCTATAATTATTTTATCAGAAAGAGGGTTTCTGGTTACATCAAGACGCTGGAGCATACATAGACAAACAAATATGGTCTTGGTCTTTGAGATCTGTTGTAGCCTGGGGAAGAAGAGGGCAGAGAATGTACAGAATGCTAGTTAATAATGTTCAGCAATTGTGTGATTATGCTATAGGTTTCATGGTTCTTCCTTACAGGCCTTACTTTTTTGATAGTTCTGATCACAGAAACATGAAATGCAGCTTTGGAGCAAGGATTAAAGTAAGGAACCGTGGGCCTCTTAGACTAGTATCTGAGAGTGTATGTTAAGGGGCAGCCTCCAGAGAAGCTCAGCATGCTCTCAGGGAGACTGGAGGCTCCTGAGCCTTAGTCTGGTAAAGGAGCAGAAGTGATGGGTTTGGGAAGTGGCAGAGGGCAGTTAGCAAAGTCAGACAGGGCTGGCTCCATGCAGGATGAAGGAGTAGCCACCTTTCTGCTACTTTCACGATTCCTTTTCTTCTCCCGGACTTGATACTTCTGTGCCATTTTTATGTGATTAAATCACACTTCCCAGGGCCAGGACACCTGGCAGTGTCTGAATTTCAGCTGGAGCAGCCAGGACACCAACTAGGGTTTTCTGGAGTAAGCAGCCTTAGGGGGCTGTCCCACTACACTAATAGAAAATTGGAATCCTTGCTCTAAAAGATACTTTTGGCAAATGCTGGGTTTGTTCTTCAGATTTTTTTGCCTCCATTTGTCAGCTAATGGATGAGAAGTGACTGGACTGTGGAGAGCCTTTTCAGTCATGGGCTTGGCCTCTTCTTACCCTGTACCTCTAACTAGTCTTGTTTTTTTCAGGCTGATGTGGTTATCAAGTTCCCCGAAGAAGAAGCTCCCTCCACTGTGCTATCCCAGAACCTTTTTACCCCAAAACAGGAAATTCAGGTATAGTCCAAAGGTGTATCCACTAAGCCAAGAGTTGAAATGGACCCAGGAAGAGAAAACTGCAAACTTCTGGGCTGTGGCTCTGGCCCTTCAGCCTGTTTGCATGTGGTGCTTTATGGTGTGAATCTTACCACTCTGGGAATGAGGCAGGCCAAGTTAGTGGTCCCGTCTTCCAGCTGAAAGCACAACAGAGATTACACTAGATCCCAGACCACCCCTGGACAGTCTTGAGGCGTGAGAAGGGTTCACTCTTACCCTCTCTGCTGTATAAGTCAGACTAACAGCTGAGAACTCACCTGAGGGGCAGGGCTTTACTGCCCTGGTTAAGTTCTTGTTTATCTCAGGCCACTCCATTTCCTTGTGACACAAAATAAGCAAACCCAGCCCAGCAGAGATTATGAGGACAAAGATGGATAAGTAAGGAAAGGCTTTTCAGTGTCCCTGAAACCCTTCATAGAGTAAACACAGCTGTCAAGGAACGTGAGGTAGGTCCCATAGTGCACTGCGGTCCTGAGATCCAGTCATCATGGCAGCGTGAAGCACTTCACGTGGGAGAGTGGGAAGTGTAAAAAGAGAGGCTCCTCCTCGGGCTGGAGAGATGGCTCAGTGGTTAAGAGCACTGACTGCACTTCCAGAGGTCCTGAGTTCAAATCCCAGCAACCACATGGTGGCTCACAACCATCTGTAATGAGATCTGATGCCCTCTTCTGGTGTGTCTGAAGACAGCTACAGTGTATTCATATATAATAAATAAATCTTTAAAAAAAAAAATTGTTTTGAGGCTCCTCCTCTCATCGCCCTGCTACCATGAACGATAGCCAGGTGTGTTGGCCTGCACCTTAATCCTAACATTGGTGAGCCCGAGGCAAGAGGAGCCTAAGTTCCAAGAATAAAATAAAGGACAGGGCCTCAAAGGGCGGGGAGAAGGATTCTTTCTAAATCTGTGTCATGTTCTATGGCATCATTTAGGATTAGCAGGATTTTCTGTGACAAGGAAGGGGGCTGGCTGGGCTATAGGATCGACCAGTGGCAGCAGTCATGAAAGACAGCACTAGGAAACCAGTGGCAGCAAAGAGGAGCCACAGTTTGAACATGGGGACTCCAGCCTCCAGCAGAACTACTTGGAAACAGAGCTGGGACAGCAGCTCATGGCAAGTGGGAAAGAGGCCATAGTTTACAGATGAAGAACAGATGCTTTCAAAGATAGGGGTACACAGTGTCACAGCTCATGTGTCCCTCATAGGGTCTTTCACAAGCCTAACAGAGTGACCGTGGCCCTCCCTACTCTAATTTCCTTACTTAGAAACTGAGGCACAGAGTACCATGCCACTAGTCTCAGCCAAACATCACTTGTGCCTAAGTATATTCTGTGGACTCGTAGTGCATTGCTGCTTCTGCTACCGCAGGCCGTTGAGGTGAGCTGCTGAGTGTCTGATTGCTCAGGAACAGATGAAACATGTCTCGGAGGCACGCTATCCAGCTTTCTGGCTTGACTCTAGAGGTTAAACAGGGCTAGTGAGGGAGGTCTGTTCAGGTGATCTCTAGAGCCATGACTGGGGAATAAAAAGTACGTTAGGGTGAACCATCTGTAATGAGGCCCTGATGGATCTTAAAGGGGTTGCAGTTACTGATAGTTGGTCAAGTACAACAGGGCAGTAACATGACCTAGGAACCCACGAACATTTTTGAGGGCTAGAGTCCTTGGGTGTCCATCCAAGCTGTCCCTAGCCCTGAGCCTTCTTTCTGACACAGCTACATGACCCTGGATGGTCTGCAATCTCCAGCCTCTAAAGGGCAAAGAGTCATTGAGGAGAAAGGTTAGCCATATACTGGCTGGAACCCGAATAGTGTCCTGGGAAGAGATGCCTGGGATCAGAGAAGTAGCATAAAGCCAGTCAAAGGCTTGGTCTCTAGGAGGTATTTCCTCTCCACAATTGTTGGCATTTGGTCCCGGCTGAGAAGGACACATTCTGAAACTTTGTGATGTGTCCTCTCTTGTCAGCACCAGTTCCGCGAGCCTGAGAAGAGGCCCCCCACGGTGGTGTCCAGCACGTTCACGGCCCTCACCCTTGCGCCCTTGCTCCTGCTCTTTGCACTGGTGAGTCACCTTCATTAGCATGGGCAGTGCATCTGGCTCCAGGCAGGACAGATGTAGCCATTCCAAAAGAGTCTTTGTGCTGTGGCCTAAGCACAGCTCTAGAGGGGCCCAGCAGCTGTGACTCGAACTAATGGACAGTTTTAGAATAAGCGGAGTTCCCCATGGTGAAGAAAGAGACAAATAAACCTATCCGTTAAGAAGGGAGCATGAGAACATTCCTGCGGACAGTGACCAGTGTGCAGTCTGAGATCCTCTGGTGGCGTGCTCAGATGAGATCAGCTATGGAAAAAGGACAGAGGTCAATGTCGATAGCTTTAAGAATGGAGAACAAGCCGGGCCGTGGTGGCGCACGCCTTTAATCCCAGCACTTGGGAGGCAGAGGCAGGCGGATTTCTGAGTTCGAGGCCAGCCTGGACTACCCTGTGAGTTCCAGGACAGCCAGAGCTACACAGAGAAACCCTGTCTCGAAAAACCAAAAAAAAAAAAAAAAAAAAAAAAGAATGGAGAACAAGCGGCATTCCAGATCTCCTGGGAGTGTGAAGCTGGAGTGCAGGGGAGGCCCACTTAAAGAGGTGTTAATTACTCTGTCCACACAATGAATGGTGTGCCAGCTGTTAGCAGATGGACAGATCTGCTCACTGATGCCAACAGGTGTTACAGAAAGAAGCCGGCAAAGAGATTAGGTAAATTCAGTGTAATCTTGTTGTAGAAAAGTTTTTAAAACTGTATTAGTGTTGGTCAGCTCTGGGGAGGAAACAGTATGGAGGTTGTAAAAGAAGAAAATTCCTACTTTAATAGTTGAGTGGTGGTAGCAGCCATGGCAGAGGAGGTAGCACCCAGGAGGCAGAGGCAGGCAGATCTGAGTTTTAAGTCAGCATGGTCTACAGCATGAGTTCCAGGACATCCAGAGATACAAAAGAAATACCATCTCAAAAAAAAAAGTTTATTTATGTATGTGTGTATATACATACATATATGAGGTATTTGGGTTTGGTTTGGGTTGTTTGTTTGTTTGTTTGTTTTTTGAAACAGGGTTTCTCTGTGCTTCCCTGGTTGTCCTGGACCTCACTTTGTAGACCAGGCTGGTCTCTAACTCACAGAGTTCTGCCTGCCTCTGCCTCACAAGTACAAGAACCAAAGATGTGCGTCACTACACCTGGTTTGTGTTCACTTTAAAAAAAAAAAAAAAGACCAGACTGTCTTGGGCCAGATGTGTGGTCTACAGAACAAGTTCCAAGACACCCAGGACTACATAGAGAAACTCTGTCTCAAACCCTCCTTCCCCCCACCCCCCACAAATTTTTTTTTTTTTTTCTTGGAACTAGCTGTGTAGACTGCTGTCCTTGAAATCACAGAGCTCACCCACCGGCCTCTACTTCCAGATTGCCATGAAATTAATACCAGACCCAATTTGTATATTTTAACCAATTAAATTTTTCCTTTGTTTCTCTGAAAATCATAAATGTAGGTACATAACCTCAAAGCTCGGAGAATTTAGGCAAACAAAACTTTAGGTATTATTTTTGGCAGGTTGCCTGTGTTTTAAATTAATTGGTTGATTTTCAACAAAGATAAATGTTAAAAGTGCAGAGTGTGCACAAGCTTTCAGACAGACCTGGTGTGTGAGTATCTTTGTATTGGGGTGATGGAGGCACCGAATCCATCGTGAGAGCATGTTCTTGCTGCCTGTGGTTTACGGTCCTGACTCCTAGACAGCTTAGTAGAACTGTCAGTCATTTGTGATCGATGCAGCTTCTGACCTTTCAGAGGGAAGAAGAGACAGTTCTTCCTGAGGACTTAGAACGGCATGTTTGTCACCTAGAGAAATTCCTGTCCTTCTAGTGTATATGAACTTTGACGCTCTGGGGCTCGGGTCAGTGTTGGCATAGTGTGTGTCCCCACACTGTCACACTCTAATCTTCATTTATTTCTCGGTCACTCAGTGGATCCGGATTGGAGCCAATATCTCCAACTTCACCTTTGCTCCTAGCACAGTTGTCTTTCACCTGGGACATGCTGGTAAGTGCCCCAGGCTGCTAATTCCATGTAACCTCCTCTGACATTTTGCCTGCCCACGCTAAAGCCCTGTTAAGTAGACTCACAACCTATTAACTATAATGGCTTAATAGCACGTTTCCCTCTTCTTCCTGGCCTTTCAGCACAGTTAATATGATGATAAACCTGTTTGGCCTGTCAGCTTACAACAGCTGTCATTCTATTGGGCCTCATTGTACTGGGAGGCTGTGGCAAGCCATTTACCCTCATTTAATAGCCCGTTCATTTCCAGAGATTACTCACTTAGCGTGTCTTTACACTGAGCTGTCTTCCTGGATGAAGAGCATTTAATGCCGTTTCCAAAGGTTATCTTTCTACACCACATTGATCCTCATATTTGCTGGCAGCTCTGTCTGGACAGTAATAGAAAATCCCTTCCTTGATCAGACACACTGTCCTCCATTGTTCTTGGAGAATGTAGAACCTAAACAGCCTAAGCATAACAAGAGTAAATTCCCAAATCATGGAAGCATTTCCAGACCTTTGCATCCCACTGGAAACATAATGTTTTTAATTCCTTTGCCTCTTGAAGGCATATTATCTCTGTATCCATATATAGTACATGGCTTCTCTGGGGATCCATAGAAGAATCTCTTTCCAGGCAAATGTGGAAATATTTTGGAGGAAAGGGAGTCTGTAACTTTGATGAGATTCTCACATTGGTTCCTGACCTCAAAAATCAATCACCTCTGTGGTAGTTTATCTGTCATCCTGGGCAGAACTGGTAGGGTGACCTTTCTCCCCTGCTTAGTTACTGAACTTGAATGACAGCCCTCCTCAGGCTGGGAGCAAGACACGAATAGAAATGTGTTTAGAGCCATGACCTTCCTTGCCAATTTCCTTTTAAGTGTATTTCCTTGTTTGAGTCTCAATGAACCCTGATAGGGGTAACTGGGGCAGGAACTCTAACCCATTTGATGGTGAAAGAATTTGGGCTCAGGGAAGCTACAAGCTGGTAAGAGTAGAGCCTACAAAAACCCCAGTGCTCAGAGCCCGGCTCTGCATTGAGCCTTCCCAGGCCCCTGCTCACTTCTAAGCCACAGTGGCAAATTGTTCTTAATATGTTTCTAATTAAAAGGAAATGACTAATTGGCTTATGTCCTCAATGTTTTCATTAAGAATTTGAAACCTAAGGGCTGGAGAGATGGCTCAGTGGTTAAGAGCACTGACTGCTCTTCTGGAGGCCCTGAGTTCAATTCCCAGCAATCACATGGTGTCTCACAACCATCTGTAATGAGATCTGATGACCTCTTCTGGGATGTCTGAAGACAGCTACAGTGTACTTACATATAATAAATAAATAAAAACCTTTGGGCCAGAGCAAGTGGGGCCAGAGCGAGAGGGAGAAGAGAAGGGGGAAAAAAAGAATTTGAAACCTAAAATTATCCCAAATATTAGAAAGTAAAAACAAAAGCCCACGTGAGGGAAGCAGAGTGGATGGGAGCAGGCCTGTAGCTCAGAGAGGTAATGGTGCCTGAACTCAGAGTCTCACCTCTAGATTTCTTGGTAAAGAAAGCTCAAAGGCAAGTATATTGTTGTCTGGTGTTGAGATAAAAGGGTTAAAAAAGCTGCTGGGAAATGCTGACCCTCAGGGTGCAGCACCCTGCTCCCTACCCCTCCCCACTGTCACTGCTCCCATTAACTGGATATCATGACACTCTTATAGCAATGCTGGGGCTCATGTATGTCTACTGGACTCAGCTCAACATGTTCCAGACCCTGAAGTACCTGGCTGTCCTGGGCACTGTGACATTTCTGGCTGGCAACCGAATGCTGGCCCAGCAGGCAGTTAAGAGGTGAGGCTGGGGATGGACCAAGCTCCAGGGTGGGATAAGAGACGTTTGTGTGGGCACTGCCAGCCTAGCTGTGAGACCACAAAGGTATGTGGCAGAATGATTCACATCCTTGGGGGCAAGTCTGATACCTTCCTCCAGCCTGTTAGGGAAGCCATAAGCAAGACTTGTAAAGAAGAAAGTAGCCTTAGTGACCAGTGGTAGATGTTTGAAAGTCAGAGTAGTCTGTGTCCTCACATTAGAATGAGAGGGAGGGGAGGGGTTGACTGCATTGTGTTGATGAAATGTGTTAGCCATGTGGTGTAAAAATCCTTCTTGCCCTCCCCTCCTGTGCCCCCAAAATGGCACCTCTGCTGGGGCCCTGGATGGTGCCAGAGCTGTCCCTCCCATCTACAGGTCTGTATTCTGCCCCTCAGCAGTTGTGTGGGCATGGCAACCCACTGAAAGCCAGCATGACAGGCAGACAAATGTGGTAGCAGCTTGACTTTCCGAACAGAATTGGAGGCAAATTTAAATGTCACATAGGTGTTTCTCATTGATTTGACTTTATAGAACCTGACTGATTACAGCCACGCAAAGGCCAATAAGAAAAGGTCAGAATTGCTTTCACCTTTGAAAGAAATTATTTTCAGACTCACTCTGCTTTCTCCTCTCTGGGACTTTTGCTGGCAGAATGGAACTCAGAAACATGCCCTTAAACACGCTGCCAGTTACATCTGTTTGATCCAAGAGGGGTGTTATCAAGGAGACCACTAAGGACTGGGCAGGGTTGGGGGGTCTCGTAAGCTGCCTCACCATGAGCTCCTGTGCAAACATCCCTGACTTCCCTGGGCCCCGTCTAGGTCCCGCCAGAGCTGCTCTCAGTGCCCCCAGTTGTAGCTGCTTCACCCCTGACACTGCACATTGCATCCAGAAAAGGAAGGCTGGGACTTGGTTGTTTTTCCTTCAGCGACCAGTCTGGGCTTCCAGACCCAGAAGGTTGTATGTGCTCTGTCCATTAACTTCTTTCTTCTCTGGAAATTGTCCACAAGAACAATGAAGTCAAGGGAAGAGCAGTGTGAGAAAACCATTCCCTGTAGAGTCCATGCAGCAGATGTCTCCACTGTGGAAGCCCTACTCATGTGCACTTTCTGGAAAGACCCATGGCTCTCATTAGAGACTTGGGTGCTCTCCCCTCCCCACCTCCTCTTCACACGTCCGACAGCCTGTGCTGCCCGGGAAAAGGCCCGGCCTTGACAGGAGCTCTGGTCTGGTTTACCATGTGTGTCCTCAGCTTGTCTCTCACTTCTTTTCTTGATTCTCAAACCTCTTTCCTTTGGCAGGACCGCTGCAGAGCAGAGCAGTAGATTGGCAAAATATAGGACACTACGGTAAAGATGAAGGGCGGCTCACCCCAGAGGCAGGCTCCCTCTCCCGTCTTGCCCACATCATGCATGCCAGTTACTGTCCCATTTCCACCTGCTCGGTCCTCCCCACCACTCCCTCTACCAGGATGAATTCAGAGGCTGTTTGACAACTTGTTAAGTGAGCTTGTGGCTGGACCGGGACAGCCTTCCCGGAGGATGCCGCTGTGTAGACAGTAGTCCCTCTGTGTGAGAACAGGAGTTGAGGGTAAGACAAGTCCAACTTGGACTTCTTGCCAGGGCCCATCCATCCTGACTATGTGGTTCACTAAGTGATGGTCCCACGGCAACTCCTGGCACACCTTGTCACTACTTCTAGGCCTTTCCAGAACACTTGTCTGAACCGTGCAATTTGGTGAGATTCAGTTGTGAATGGCTGATGACCACAGATCAAAGCCAACAGCAAAATCATACCTGGAGCACAGGGTGTGACACACAGCAGCCCTCCTTTCAAGGGCTCTTGATGGGACAGCAGATTCAGTCAGGATTAGAGCAAGGGCAGGGGTAGGTGCAGCTTCCTGGATCTGCTCCTGCAGACGAAGGGCCCACGAGAGGCTCTGTGGAGTCTCTTTGTCCAGTATGTTGATGCTTGTCTCCCTCCAGCACTGCAGTGTGAACCCATGGACCACGCACCCAAAAATACTATCTCCCCAACCTGGAGGTGGGCTGGATTGGGCCTCTGTGACATAGTTGGCTCATCCCTGCCTTACACCACAAGTAGGACAGAGAGATTTTAATTTTCACTCATGTCTCCTTTTATCCCTTGCCTTAGAAATAGCTTTCCCCGACAAAGAAATAAAGCAAATCCCAGCTCACCTAGTTTTTAATCCTCTGGAAATGGAAAAGTCAACAAAAGCCCTTGTCCTTAACTCAGAAAGAAAATGACCCCGACCCCCCCCCCCCCAGGTGTAAGTGAGGTATATTGGACATGGTAGCTTACACCTGTAATCCCAACATTTGGAAGACAGAGGCATGAGGGTCAGGAGTTCAATGTCATCCTCGGCTATAGGAGACGTTGTATCTAGATAAATAATGAATAAATAAGCAAAAGTAAGCATGTAGTCATACGACTCCCACCTAGTAAGATAGACTCTCCAGTCCAGAAGGCTCCTCTGAACCCTGGTGTAGGCTGTCCCTCGCCTACCCTTGTGGCCTGACCTTATTCTTTTGGTTTTGCCCTAAATTTCAGTTGCTCTGTCTGAGGTTTACCTTCAGAACTAGTCCTTCCTGTGACTTGTCCAGTTCTTTTGTTCTTCACTCTGACCTCTCCTGCTATCCAAGTCTGATCGTTGGAGCCTTTGAGACATGTGGGGCCTGGAACCCCCCCCCCCACCCCCATGTGCAGGCCTACCCCATGTGGCTCAGTGCTGCTGACGAAGGGCACATGTTGGTTTGAGCAAGTATGATGGAGTCTTTCAGTTGTTGGCCAAGGTCTGGGGTTTTGAGTTCTCCTACCTCATTTCATACCCTTGCTGTCCTTCCAGCCTGGACACTCTCAGGTACAACTCTAATGTCAAGAACTTGTGAACACTGGTAAAGAATTAAAGGCACACATACTGGTCTGTAGGATCCAGCACCGTACCTGCATGCCCTCCTGAGGACTGCTTTAATCAGTTGGTTTGAAGCCTGCCATTCTGTGAGACTGGTAGAATCCTCCCAGTTCACACGTGGCCCACAGCCTGCTGAGCTGTGTTCTGTCACGCTTGCTGCTTGCTCTCTGCTCTTACGTGGCTGCCTTCTGTTTGGTTACACATTTCCTTCTTGAGCTTCTGCAGCTCTTTCCCTCAGGAAATGATGGGAAGAAAATGCCTGAGAGATTCTCATCTGAGAAGTACACTATCCTAGCACTCAAGAGGCTGAGGCAGGAGGATCACAAGTTTGGGGCCAGCCTGAGCTACGTAACAAAACCCTATCTCCAAAAAAAAAAGGAACCAAAGCCAGCCAACCAGCCAACTAACCTACAAACCAAAAAAGAATGGAAGGAAGACCAAACAAACCAAACAGTGTTTTTATGAACCAAGTGCCCTTTTCCATACTCTTTCTTTAGTAGGTTAGTTGCTGAGTCTGTACTGGCAAGAATGCAGGCAGCTGGCAGGATTAAACTCTTTCTGACTGAAGTCTTCCCTGTTTGGGCCTGTACTGTGAGAGGTGTGCCTGGAATTACCTCATCCCCGTGTTTGCACACGCTCCTTCCTCAGTCCTCAGCTTCCTTCATGGTTTTGGGGTCATCATGGGATTCAGCTGTTTTTTGAAATGAGACAGGGCATTTACAAATGGAGCCAGTAGATACAGGACTGTCCCCTTGTCGAAAACATCTTCCAGTGGGAGAATGCCTGTCTTCCCACAGAAGAACAATCACTGTCCTTTTAAACCATAAGTAATTGTATGTCTGTCTCCGTTTTCTTCCAGAACAGCTCATTAGTTCCAGAAGAAGTTTGAAGACTCAAGGCTGAGATGAACATTTAACAAGGTGTGGCGGCAGTTTGTAGTGTGAAAGGAAGGACTGAGGACCGAACAGGAAAGGAGGAAGTACCTATTATTTAGAAAGAGAAAAGTTGGGCTGTGCTTACCTGTTTACTTGTTTCTCACATTTACTTCACGGAGCAGATATGTCTGGGCCCAGATTGTCTGTCCCTTTGTCATGAGGCCTAGCAAGATGCTGTGAATATCCCAGGTTGCCCAGATGTTATATTTGAAGTTGAAATCTGTAATTCATCAGCTTTGGAATAAAGAGAATGGTGGACTCCCAGTGGTGGTGGAGCCTTGCGTGTGAAATGTGAGGACTCAGCAGTCTTCAGTTGGGCCATCTCACCCCTTTCTTAACAGTACTCAAAGTGCCCTAGAAAACAAAAGACCTGTGTCCTTTCGGCTCCAGGAGCAAGCATTTTGTGGGAGCCATGCTTGTCCTTGAAGATTCTTCTGTGTTCTGTTCAAAAGGCCTGCTCTAGGCTTTTGCCTTGAACATTTGGGCTTGGTGTGTAGAGAAGGGTTGAAATTGTGTCAATAAATAAAGCTGACTGCTTCGGTCCATTCCTTCTGTGATAAAATACCACAAAGCAGCAGGTACTTTAGAAACAGTAAAATAGATCATTTATAGGCAGTAAGATGATTTATAAGCAATGTAATAATAGATGGATAATTTATAAATAAGAAGGTAGATTGATGTGTGGAGATAGACAGACAGACAGACCCAACAGTCCTAAGAACTCAAAGGTTGGTAAGTAGTAAGAGAGTCTGCGCATTCCAGATGATGTTGATGCCGTATCCGTGTTCCCAGAGACAGAAGGGACAGGAAAACAAAAGAGTAGCTAGCTAATTCCCCTGGCCCTTGAATAAAGGTAATAATCCAGACACTGGTATGAACCACGTCACCTTTTAATGCACTGGGATATCTTTCAATATGATTTTGGAAGGACTCTAATTCAAACTATAGCACTGACTGACTGACCACCTGAGTAAACGTTTGTTCCCAACACTCCTGCAGCAAAGTGGGCGTTCCCCTACCCTGGAGTGAGTACACAGAGAGACCCTTATTATTATATTGAAACAAGATACATTTTGTGGTGGCATTCCTTTGTAATCCACTCAGGAAGCTGAAGCAGGAGGAACATAGGATCTAGCTCTAGGCTAGATCTTAGAGTCTTTGTTAAATTTGGGGTCTAAAGGTTGCTCTCCAGCCTAACCAGATTTTGCTGTGGTAAGGAAATGAGGGTTTTGGTTGGGGAAGGGGAAAAGATTCTAGGACAGTTCTATTTAGAATTCTGCAGTTTGAGGCCTCACCTCTCCCAAGGATTACAAACCAGTGCAGTGGCCTATAAGTATTTTGTTTTATCCATGGTGGTTAACATTAGAACTAGATGCCAGCTTTTTAAAATGGAGACATTTGGGCTAGAAAGGTTAGCCCAGTACCCATAGCTGAACCCTGAGTATGCCTGAAATCTCAACACTGGAAAAGCAGAGACAGGCAAGATCCTAGCGCTCACACCTCCTCAGTCAGACGGCCCCAGGCTAACAAGACTGTCTCAAAAACAAGGTGGATAGTGCCTGAGGTTAACCCCTGGCCTCCATGAACACATTCACAGACACACATAAAAATTATTTTCTGAGAGATTTTTTTTTTTTTTTTAGGTTTTTCGAGACAGGATTTCTCTGTGTAGCCCTGGCTGTCCTAGAACTCACTCTGTAGACCGGGCTGGCCTCGAACTCAGAAATCCGCCTGCCTTTGCCTCCCTCCCAAGTGCTGGGATTAAAGGCGTGTGCCACCACCACCCGGCCAGAATTTATATTCTAAAAGCCTGGATTTTGAGGGGCTGATGTAGTTAAGAGCACATACTGTTCTCACAGAGGACTCCCAGATTCAGTTTCCAGCACCCGAATGGGGCAGCTCACCACCACCTTAACTCCAAGCTAGCCAAGTGGGCCAGGCTGGCTGGCCAGTGAGACCCCGGGTCTGCCTATCTATTCCTCCATCCCACTGGGATTGTAAGAGTCGCATGGTGCCTGGCGTTTTTTATGGGCACTGGGCTTCTCATGCTTCACAGCCAGTGATGAATCCTCTCCCTTGCCCCTAAGGATTATTAAGTGTTTGTTGAGGCAAAGTCCCACTATGTAGCATGAGCTGACCTGGAACTCATGACCCTCTGCCTCCGTTTCCCTAGTGTTGGGATTATAAACATTAACCAGCAGGCACAGCCCTGGTCTCACTTGATGATGGCTTCACAGGTTTCCATAGGCTGTGGCCCCGTCATAACTAATGAGCACCTTCATTGTGATGAGAAGCCCTGTAAGCAGTTTGCTCCAGCTCTACCTGTGCCCCGATAGTTTAGGTCACTTGATGTCCCAGCTCACAGTACTGAGGGGCCTGAAATCATACAGCAATACAAGAACAGTCACTACCCCTACCTCCCTCTCCCCCCCCTACACACCCATCAGTCCTGGACTTGCTCCCTCTTGGGTGTGTGACCTGGTACCAGTCACCCTGACATTAGCTGGCACCCTGCCAGTAAGTGGGCTCTGGCCCCTCCACCGTGCAGTTGTAGGAAGCCATGGAGGGAGTCTCCCTGCGAACTCCCAAGTTAATTCAAACATGAAAGGGAGAAGTCCTCCATTGATAAGAAAACATCTTTAGTGCAATGTAAGTGGCCCTCAGTCTTAAGTAGGGCCCCCCAGGAGCAAGTAGCTCCCAACTCCTCTTGTGGGAGGAGTTAAGTCTTTAAACTGCCACTAGAGGCCCTGCTAATGGAGAGAAAGCCCAGGGTGGCTGCAATGGGTTTGCCCTTCTGAAATGGCATTCACCTCAAAACCCACAACTAGCCTTGGTTCTCAGCGCCCAGTATTTTATCTGAAAAACTAATTAAACGTTGAAAGCTTTTGCTTTTGTTGGGACAGGGCAGGGAAAGAGATGAGCAGGTGGGGCCCAGAAGGGAGGGGGAGTCTCCCATTCAGCTCAGCTCCGCCTTTGTCTCAGACCTTGGCAGGTTCCCTGCCTCCTGCCTCTGCCTGCCCTTCTAGGCTAGCCTTCTCCTCCAGAGGAGCTTTTTTCCCCCCATTGTTCACATTGTCTCCAGCAGCCACCAAACGGCCTCCTGCAGTGCACTTCTGTTGCTTGCCCAGGGGAGCAGGTGGGCTTTCACAGATAGGAGACCTGGCCTCAGACGTCGCAGGACCGACTCAGGACCGACGTCACGTGCTTCCCTTTCCTGCTGGCATTGAACTAGGTTGGCTAGGAAAACCTAGAGGTAGGAGTCCCATCCAATTTTAAATGCTGTGGTTATTTTTACACTTTTAATCAATCATTCCAGGCATCCCGTCATCCAGGCTTTACAGTTGTCAATTTTTAAGGCTTAATTTATTCAGGTTTTTTTGTTTGCTTTTCTGAGAAATTTATGTAGCCCAGACCGACTTGGAATTTACTATGTAGCCAAGGACTGTGGCCTTTTTTTCTGAGACCTCTCTCACTGGGACTCACAGACTAAACTAATCGGCCAGCGAGCCTCAGGGATCCGTCTTTCAGGGCCTCCCCATCTCGGACACTACAGGCACGCACTCCTGTGCCTTACTTTATGTGGGTGCTGGGGTCTGAGCTCGGCTTCATGCTTGCTTGCACAGCAAGAACCTCACCAGCTGAGCTGTCTCTCCAGCTCCAACTGTTTCACACCGTTGTCCTTCGCCATGCTACTTGGGAGAGGTAACCATATAAACCATGTTTTTTTAAAAAAAAAAAACAGATTGACAATAAAAGAAGCTGAACTGCAGATGAAGATGGGGTTTTATTGTATTTACAGAGGAAGGAAAGGGTCAGAACAGAAGTAGAAGTAACGGGGTACAGATGTATTTAGGGGCCGGGGCACTCAAGCCTCCGCTGAAGGCTTCATCCTTCGGAATCCCTGCTGCAGAAAGAAAGAGACACTCAATCCAGATGCCAGGACTCATGAACCACTAAGATGACTGGGCTTCCAGGTGGGGCCAGAACTTCCCGGTTCCCAGAGACAGGAGGCAGCGGCTGGAAAGACGCTCATGGCTGCAGTCATGTAAATCCCACTCATGCCCTTGCCCTGCTAACTGTCTGCCACTGAGACCTTAAGCTTCTCTTCCAACCCTTAGACAGGATCAGCTTCTTCCCATACACCCTGCAAACCTTTCTGTTGGTCACAAGTTGAATGACCAACCTCACAAGAACAAGTGGGACTCCTCCCTGCCTCTGAGGTAGACTCCATGAGAGCAGAAGCTACCCCATGATCTGAATACAGCTGATGCCCAGCCCAGGGCTTCACACAGAATCCACTGGATGGTTGTTGCAAAGGTGAGAGAAAGGCTAAACCAGAAGGTTGGCCTCTTCTCAGGAAGGTTAGCAGAGGGGATGGGTACAAATTGTTCTCTTCTACTCCATGAATTTTATTTTGAGGCAGAGTCTTAAACTACAGCTTAAGCTGGCCAGGAACTTTTTAATTTTTAAGATTTATTTACGTGTGTGTTTTCCGTATATGGGTGTTTTATCTGCATGTATGTTTGCAAACCAGAAGAGAGCATTCAGTCCCATGGGACTACAGCTACAGATGGTTGTGAGCCACCACGTGGGTGCTGGGAATTGGATGCAGGACCTCTGCCAGCGTAGCAACTGCTCCTAACTGCTGAGTCCTCTCTCTAGTCCTGGCCTTGAACTATTAGTCTTCCTGTCTTAACTTCCCAAATTTGGGGTAACAGGGCCCGAGCCACAAAGCTCTACCTCTCTCAGGCCCCTTGTCATATTTGGCAGGAACAAGGATCTGTAGCCGCCTCTCTTCCTTTGGGCTCCAGTGGGAGATTACCTTCTCTCCTGGTGAGAGACATTGGGTGGAATTCTTCTTAGAGGCAGTATTCCCATGGTTCTGGCCTTTGAGCTCTTACAAGGGAACAGAGTTCACCTGTTCCTTTTGTAGAGGATGAAATTGTAGGTAGAGAGATCCAAAGCCAGCCCTGGGGCCAGCCCCTCCCTCATCATCTGTCTGACAGAACTGAGTTTGCTTCCTAGGCTGCTGTGGGAGCAGAGTCTCGCCAGGAAGTGCATGTGGTCAGTTTACAGTCAGTCTTTAGAACTAGGGCTTGTGGGAATACATCCCAAGGTAGGCAAAGACAGCTTGGACTTGCCAGTCTCTCCGACCCTGCCTCTTCTTAGCCTTGCTTTTCCTCTTCTGTGGAAAGGGGAAACATTCTCCATCTTCCCTGACTCCTGGTGGGGATGTGAGGATCAAGGAGATGGGGAAGGACTATCATGACCAGCTCTGCCTCTTATGACAGTATGTGCCTGCCCTGTCAGCACCGGGCATGGGAAAGTCAGTTTGTCTTGGGCATTAGAAGTGCATGGGTCTTTTTACAGGGGGTCTGAGGTGTACCTGTTGTATTACAGCAATCCCTTGAGGCACCTGTTAAGGGTCTGAGACTCATATCAGAAGCACTGATAACATTTCAGACACACTGAGCCTGGCCTCTTACTCTGTACTGCAATGGCCAGCATACAGTCCCCTCACATGGATGTCCCTGAGGCTTAGTGGGCAGAGAGCCTTGTACCTTTGCTTGGAAGACTAGGCCCCACACTTGTGGGGAAAATGAGATTCTTTGCTTTTCTTGGGACCCAGAAGGAAGTCTCTAAAGTCCCTAGAAAAATCTCCCTCAGGTGGGTGCCAGCAGCCATACCTTTAATCCTAGCACTTGGGAGAGAAGCAGGCAGGCAGATCTCTGAGTTCAAGGTCAGCCTGGTCTACAAAGTGAGTTCCAGGACAGCCAAGGCTACCCAGAGAAATCCTGTCTCAACCAAAGCATCTCCAACCTGTGCCCTTCCTCCTCCAACTGTACCCCCCCCCCCAATTTGTGTTTTTTTGCAGAAGGGTTACCAAGATGCTCTCCAGGGTCAACTGCTTGTCCTCTGCCCACACGCTGTCCACCTGGCGGCTGAACCTGGTTCTTTGTTCCTGGTTCCTCTCCCTATGAGTTTGGAAAGAAAAAACAGAGAGGATCACCATTGGGTAGGATGTCCAGTCAGTCTGAGTGGATTCTTACGTTCAGTAATATCTGGGGAGCAGTGGGCACGGGAGTGAAAAGTACAGCCTGCATGTCTGTACCACTGCAAAACCCTCCCCACAGATCACTAACCTTGTAGATGGAGCATTAAAACAAGTGATCAAATTTATTATCCACCAGTAAGTGGATGAACTTGGGTGGCAGCTTCTGATACCCACACTGGGAAGGCCGCAGCAGGTACTAATTATGAGGTTACTGAATCAGTTTCAGGGCATCTGACGCCCTCTTTTGACCTTGGAGGGCACCTGATGCCCTCTTTTGACCTTGGAGGGCACCTGGCATGCATGTGGTAAGCAGACATGCGTTCGAGCATAACAGTCATGGGCATAAAATCAGTCTAACAGTGGAAAACAGATAGGATGGTGACAGAGTCTGTGAGCCTACACTGGGGTCCTGGGTCAGAAAAGAAATAAGTATTAGGAACCTGTCGAGACAACTGTGAGATTTAAATAAGCATCGTGAGTGACAGTGTCACTGAGCACAGAAGAGGGTGGTGTTAGATGTTAGGAGACACAAGTGCCACTGGGTAAAAGGTCACTGAGCAAGGCACAGGCTGGAAATCCCAGCATTCAGGAGGTAGAAGCAGGAGACTCAGAAGAGACATCCTCAGGTACATGTTGAGGTCAAGGCCAGCCTGAGCTAGACAAGACCCTACCTCAGAAAAAATGAGGAATTTAAAAATGGCTCAGCAGAAAAGAGACCATCATCATGACAAACGTACACGTGTCTGGGTGTGCCCCTGTGTGCTGCTCATCTGGGGAGGGAATGAGCAAATGGTAGGAGCTGTTCACTCTGAAAGTACTACTGTAGCTTTAAAGTCTGTTTCTTTATTTTTATGTGTATAGGTGTTTTTGCCTACATGTATGCCTGGTGCCTGTGGAGGCCAGAAGAGGGCATCAGAGCCCCTGAGACTGGAGTTGTAGAAAGGTGTCAGCTTCCATGTGGGTGCTGGGATTGAACCCAGGTCCTCTGCAAAGGCAGCACATGCTAACTCTATCGCTATGGCATTCTTGTACTTTTCAAAGCCAGGTTGTTTAGATCTTCGCTTGGCCACTCTTTGGGCATCCTTTGGAGATGACACATGGGTCTGTCCAATGGGGTAATGACAGCTGGTCTCAAAGATCTGAGAAGAGACTTATGGTGGCTGCCCTGGCACAGGCTTCCTGTGTCCACAGTGCAGTCCCCATGTGTACACATGTCCCCAGGCCTAGTCTTTGTTTCTGGCCTGATATCCAGATCAAATTGGAACAATGACATTCAGCATCGTCACTGCTGGAGCCAAAAACAGAGAGAGGCACACAGTAGGTCTAAGTGGAGGTATGACCTGGGCTACTTTTCCTGTGCAAAATTCAGAAAGTGTACACACCGGTGGTTCTCAGCCTGTGGGTCTTGACCCCTTTGAGGTTGCAGATCAGAGCTGCATGTCAGATGTTCACATTATAATTCATAACAGTAACAAAACTGTAATCGTAAGGTAGCAATCCATTTTATGGTTGGAGATTGCCGCAACACGAGGAGCAGTATTAAAGGGTCAGAGCACTAGGAAGGTTGAGCGCCACTGATGTGTGCTGTCTCAGGGAAGAAACAAAGCTTGGTCCCCACCTCTCGCCTCAGCCCTTCCCAACTCCGATGCAGAGGTGACTGGGAAGTAGCTACTAGCATGTCTGCTTACCCTTGCTGACTGTTCATGATGTCCTGGAGCACTTTGCGGGCGTACATCTGGCTCAGGAGTTTCCTGTAGTTGCTGGTGAAGATGGCATCTGCATGTCGCTGCATCCTGTGCAAAGGGGTCAGAGGTCAGGATGGGGTTAGGTAGGAGAACACTGTGAGCCACATGACATCTCAGTAAGGTCCCCTTTGTTGTCCCGTGTTCCCCTTACTCCCAGAGAGACTCAAATCCTAGCTCAAATCGTGGCCTCTGGAGCTCAATGCCTGGTCACTGCCTGAGATGAACAGTTTGCACTGGCACTGGTGACTCCATTTATGCAGAAGTCCTTGCTGCTTACCTGGAGGAAGGTAAGGGGGGCGGTGAGCAGTGGGAGCCACTGGTGAGGGTAAGGATCACAAAGAACACCCAGAGCGGCATCCTTCACTCCTGGGTAGGACCTGCAGAAAGATCAGCAGGATACAATCAGTGTCCCCCAGGGTACCACTCCATGACAAGCCCTGGTCTTCATCCACCTGGATTCAAGTTCGGTATTCCCAGTCCTCAGCTCGACTTCCCCACCAGGAGTGAAGCCACACTGGCTACCTCATGGGGCTGAGCTGAAAATCAGTTAACATCTCGAAACTGCCCCTCCTGCAAGAGTGAGAGAAGCAAGCTGCCTGGGGGTTGGGGGGTGCTAGGAGGGAGAGAGGAGAGCACACCTTCCCCTAGTCTACTGACAGCAGGAGGCAGAGGCACCATGCTCACAGGTAAATGTGACCTCCAACCCCAGTTCCGATCTTACTAGCTAAATTCCCCATTACAGTGGCTTAACCTATCTGGGCCTCAGTTTTCCCAGATGTAAGATAGAAGTAATAAGCATTATTATCAGGCCAGGTGCAGAGAAACACCCGAGTGAACAGCCTGGCACGAAAGGAACTCTCTAGAAACTTCTACTGTGGTCATTTAGCTCTTATTCACTCAGAGAGCAGATTCTCAATGTTTCATCTTGTGTAGAGTTGGAGGAAATGGAGACTCTTCTTGTTCCAGAAGCTTACATTTTGGAGATGAGGTTTGGGACAGTGCCTCGAAATGTAGCTGAGGCTTGCCTGGAATTCACTGTGTTGCCCAGGCTCACCTCTAACTCATAATCCTCCTGCCTCAGCCTCCTGAGAGCTGGAATTACAGACATGTGCCACCTCACCTGGCAGAACTGTTACATTCCCAGAGGATTAGCGCTGAAAGGGAAGAGGGGGCATCGAGTGGGAGCGTGAGTGTGCCAGCGTCTTCTCAGACTTCGTAATTACCCTGAGTTGGATCTGTTAACACCATGTTCTGCACTGAGGGGAAGAGCTGCCTTGGTTCAGGAAGATGTTCCTGTCAGCTCTGGCCTGCCCTGTTCTGGAGCCACTGGTCATCGAGGAGCTGAGTCTTCTCAGCATATGTCTGCTCTGCATGATCAAACTGGTCTCTGAGAGGGAGAGCAGCCCTCCATTCCCATGTCTTCTCTTTCTCCCGAATTCTGCTGAAGGCTGATTTCTGTAAGCCTGGCCAGCACTAACTCAGTCCACAATGGTTGTCTATGCTCACTTCTCACTGAGCACCAGGCCCCTTCGGCAGATTCTGGCCGCCACTGATCAGGGGTGCCCTGGGCCTCAGGAAGCATCCATGAGAGCTGTTCACTGTGGTCTCAGGCCCCTCCCTCCACACCAGGCCACTCAGGTACGTTTTCATCAGACTTAGGCCTTGTTTCTTGGGCCAGGTATCTGCACTTCCTGTCTTCCTCATACATCACACTCCTTCTCCAGGCAGGCTGGGCCTCTCCAGAAGTGGGACTTCAAACACGGAACTCTTCAGGGAGCTCTTGGGACAAACGGAGGTCCCTTGGTACAGTCTCTGCATTTCCTGCTTCTCCACACTCTGGCTTCTCACCTCTTCATGTTTCATCTCCAAGGCCCTGGTCTCTTTACTCCCAGAATCAGAAGCCCTCTGTCATGAAGCTCAGACCCTACTCTTGGCCTAAGCTCTCCTCTACCTCCTCTGCCTTCTCCCCTCCTGCCCTGTCCCCTAGAATTCAATAGGAGCTCCTAGACAAGTCCCCACCTCCAACCCATGGCCTTTCCTGCCAGGGATGGGTCCAGACTCTACAGCAACCCCAGCTATGCAAGCCTATTGCATGGAGTTGGCCAGTCCCAGTGGACACAGACTGGAGGAACAAGAGTCACTCTGGCTACAGTAAGACAGGAACAGAGACTGTGAAATAGCCGTTGACTCTGTTCCGAGTGACAAAGTGGCCCAAACCCAGCTGCCTCTGATGATGCTGAAAATACTCTAGATCTTGAAGCACTGGCTTTTGGGGCTTTGGATGGGGCTAATTCTGGGGTTGGACATAGATGAAGTGTTGAGTGTTAGGAGGAAGGGGTGTCAATCCTCATTAGATGACACCATTTGCCAGAGTGGCATCTGTGACATCTGTGGCAAACAGAGGTCGGGTCTCAAGGGTACACATGAGCCAGGCTCTGTGAAAACCTCCAGGGGATTGTCTACTTTTGTTGAATGTTCTCCTATGCAACTGACAATCTCAAAGCATGCAATTCTAGTCCAATTCTGAAACCATTTGACCAAGTAACTGTAAACAAAGAAACAAAACAAACAAAACCCTTCAAGTGCAAAGAAACTGGAGGCTGAGTATTTTCGTGTTCCCAGAGATGAGCCTTCAGGGCTTTGCACATCCTGGCCAAAAGCTCTAGCTAGCACCGAACCACACCCCACATAAAATCTTAAAGTTTTCAGTGAGGAATCATAAGCCAAAGAAGGGGTTTATGGTAACAGTCTATGGTGTCAAACAATAATAACGATGATGATAATTATAAGTGCTTCAGGTCTATCCAAGCAGGGAGCAGGGGTCACACATTGAGTAATAGAAGCCTCCAAGACCCAATAATTGTGACGGAAAATAAGAGCGAGGAACACGGCTGCCATTGAGGGAGAAAGCAAAATATTATCAATTTCCAGGCAATTATACTAAGTTGGCTCTGGGTGATCGATGAGCCGAATTGATCTCTCCAGCAACTGGACTGCTTTCAGAAAAATGTACAGCTGAGTCCTGCCATGGACAGGAAAAACCCAGCCCAGCTCACAGCTCAACCCAGAAGCTTGCCCACACCCTGGAAGGAGCCCTCAAGCCCTTCCTTGACTCTCACCAACCCCTGCAACACTTGTGCCTGCCACTTCTCCATGTGCCCAAATACCATGCCTTCACCATGGTCCCTACATGGCACTAGCCACCAAAAGCCACCAAAGCCACCCAAAGCCACTGGAACTCTACTGAAGGAACACAGCACTATGAACGGTTACTACATGTCCTCACCAGCCTGTGGACACAGGACACATGGGCTGTTTGACTTGGTTTCTGTGAGGTGGTGAGACATCAATTTTTCTTGTCCCCATCCAGCCCAACCCCCAGGACCGCCCCCTCTCACCTCTGAGGTGACAGGTATCCCTCTCCGACTGAGGCGCTGCTCAGGTCCCACTGACCTCAGACTGGGCATCCGATCCAGCCACTGCTGTAATTCACATTTATACCTTCATTTCCCTAAGTGTCAGCGTCAGAGAGTCGATTGCGCAGAAGTCAACCAAAAGCGCCATTTTTAGCATCACACAGACAAACTAATGGAGAAAAGTGGTTTCTGTGCCCCCACTAATTAAGACCCACACCGAATTTTTCCTTCGTCTTTGTGGTGAACAGAATATAATGTTGAATGATTATTCTGAGAAAAAATGGTGAATAACACTAGGATTCTAGTAATTATATTTACAACAATGTTATGGCTTTGTTCACTCTCTCTAAAACTGTGCTTTTCCAACTTCCTATAATTCTTTTTTGTCCACGCATTAACCTTTTTTCACTATGGAGTAGACAATATTACTAATAAGTGGTTTTCCCCCTTAATGGGGAAAAGTGTTGTTCACTGTCTCCCTTGTCATCCAATTATCAGAATGTCCCTGTGTTTAATTTATACCAGCTGCAGCTGTCAACAGGCAGATATTGACAGCCAAACCCTGGAACAGCCTCTGTAATGTGTCAAGACAGCCCAACACTCAGCCCAACACCGAAGCTGCCTCGGAGAAGTGTGAAAGGAGAGAAGAGATGGAGACCTTAGGAGAACTGTGATGTTTCCAGATTTTTCTAGCCTGTAGCTAAGCGTTCTCAAGAATGGCATAAAAGCATCTGAGGCAGAATCGCTGGCTTCTCATGTGACTCTGTGGGTCAGAAGAGAGAGATTCACACAGAGGTCAGAGGCCAGCCTCCTCTCCCTTCTGTCACTCACAACCTCTGTGACCCTTGCAAGCTCCTTCTACCCTTAAGGCCTCAGTTTCTACACCTGAGAATAACAGCTTTCAAAATATTTTAAAGTTTCTTTTCTTTGGAATCCATATAAATTAGAGCCTATAAAACAGATTCTTAAGTGGGCCTCACTGAGTATTGGAGTGTGTGTATCCGAAGTGCCAGCTTCTTAGGAGGCTGAGACAGGAGAATCACTTGAGTCCAGGAGTTCTTGAGGTCTGTCTTTCTTTCTTTCTTTCTTCCTTTCTTTCTTTCTTTCTTTCTTTCTTTCTTTCTTTCTCTCTCTCTTTCTCTCTTTCTCTCTTTCTCTCTCTCTTTCTCTCTTTCTCTCTTTCTCTCTCTCTCTCTCTCTCTGTTTTGTTTTTGTTTTGTTTTGTTTTGTTTTGTTTTTCAAGACAGGGTTTCTCTGTGTAACAGCCCTGGCTCTCCTGGAACTCACTCTGTAGACCAGGCTGGCCTCGAACTTAGAAATTCGCCTGCCTCTGCCTCCCAAGTGCTGGGATTAAAGGTGTGTGCCACCACTGCCCGGCCTTTTTTCTTTCGTTGTATGACTATGACAGCTTGCTTATCCACTCACCTTGAGGAACGGTTATGTTAATTCTTGTTGGAGGCTATACATTAAGAATCACTCTACAGGGCTGGAGAGATGGCTCAGTGGTTAAGAGCACTGACTGCTCTTCCAGAGGTCCTGAGTTCAAATCCCAGCAACCACATGGTGGCTCACAACCATCCGTAATGAGATTTGATGCCCTCTCCTGGTGTGTCTGAAGACAGCTACAGTGTACTCATAAGTAAAATAAATAAATCTTTAAA
>NW_021620408.1:1832766-1945168 GCF_004785775.1 Grammomys surdaster | reverse complement strand
ATAAACCCTGTCTCGAAAAACCAAAAAAAAAAAAAAAAAAAAAGAATCACTCTACAGAGCTGGAGCGATGGCTTAGTGATCAAGAGCACAGGTTGTTCTTTCAGAGGCCGCATGTTTGACCTCACAATGTGACTCAGCCATCTGTAACTCCAGTCCCAGGGCGTCCCAACGCCCTCTTCTGGCCTCTGTGGGCACTGCATGCACAGGGAGCTCATTCATACACGAGGCAAAAGAACCACCCACACAAAATTAAAAATAAATAAATAAATAAAATTGTGTCTAAAAGTTACGAATCTTTGCAAGATTCAGTGAGAATGGGTAAATTCATCAGTCTTCGAGGGCTCTAAGAGCAGAACTGTTGTTGTGCTGTAGGAGAATACTTTGAATATTTAAACGGCCGCGTTAAAATGGCTTAGCGCGTGAAAGTGCTTGTGGCACAAGAGCCTGAATTCTATCCCTGGAGCCTACGGTCTAAGGAGAGAATCAACTCCCAAAAGCTGCCCTCTGACCTCAGGAGGGTCACTGTGGCTGGTGGCTGCTGGCATAAACACACAAAATAACGGGTGTGCACACAAGTCATACACACAAAAATGGAGAAGGAGGAGAGAAGAGAGGAGAAGGAGGAAGAGGAAGAAAGGGGAGAAGGAGGAAGAGGAGCAGAAAGAGGGGAAGAGGGAGGAGAAGGAGGAAGAGGAGGAGGAAGAGGAGGAGGAGGAAGAGGAGGAGGAAGAAGAGGAGGAGGAAGAAGAGGAGGAGGAGGAGGAAGAACTGGCTGCCAAACTCTCCTCCAGAACCAAGTCTTATCATTTACATTCCCTCCAGGGTGAAGGAGCACTGTCTGGCCAGTTCTTAAGTGAGCATCTGTTTCCTTCTTTTACAAGTTCTTATTAAACATCTAATTAGCTCCCCTACCCTCCAGCCCACAGTGCTCTTTGCACTAGCTATCCCGAGAACCAGGGTCTCATTTCCACCAATATGGCAATGTATGGGCTTCTGTCCTCTCCGCTGGATTTGGGCCTTGAGAAACAGGGGGACCCAGCACCTCTCTTCACTGGAGCCTTCAGAGAGTTATGGGAAGCTTCAATTCCAAACACATACAAAAGTGCTCAAGAATTGTGGGAGAAGGGAAGGTCACTCTAAACAGGAAGCACTTCATCAGCTGGGCTAGGAAAGGAGCCTAAAACAGGCACACCATCTAGGGCAGCCAGTGATTCCTGTGAAACAGCACTCTGTCCCATGTGGGAATCTGGAGCAAAGGTGGAGATCAGGACACCTGCCTCCCCAGTGAGGAGATGGTGACAAGCTGTGGCTTAGCAAGTGGAGGCATGGTTAGGGGAGCTGGGAGCCATCTCGTTAGCATGCCTTATCTGTTGACAAGCCCACTAAGATGGGGTGAGAAAGCCAGAAAGAGTCCCAAGAATGAAAATCCAGCTTCCACCTCTGACTCCCACCACCCTGCTCTGGCTGGCCTCACTCAGTGCTGGCTCCTTCCCAAGATGTGTTTTTAACCCAGCCTTAATTAGTGATTGTGTCGGTGTCTAGGGTCCTGGGGCTTGAGCGGAAACAGAAAAAGAGAGCACCCCAGAGAGAGGCGGTTTCTAAAAGGCCCCCAAAGGCTAGGGCAGTGTGGCCAGGCTGAGAGGGAGACTGGCCGCACATTTGTGTTGCAAATTTCCAGAGTGAGAGCAAGCCATTCAAAGAGGTGGCTGCTGCAGGCTGGGCAGGGAGGGGAGGGAGAGCCGGTGAACAAAGGGGGCCTATCTGTGGGCCTCAGACCCTACTTTGTGAAAGCTGCTTTCATGTCTTTCCTGAAGGATGGAAGCATTCCCAGCCTGCCCCAGGCCACTGTGCAGGAGATGGGGAGGTCCAGACCCTAGACTTCCCGATTCCCTTGACCCTCCTGCCCTTCTGAGTCTGTTTATGGAGTCCTCAGTAGCAAGTGTCACGTGGCTGTACATGTGTGTTATGCCAGAGCTGGGCCCCCAATGTGGGCTGCTGTGGCCTTTCTGGGTGGCCCCAGACAAGTCACTTGATTTTTTCTGAGCCTTGGTTTCTTTTTCTGTAAATTGGTCTGGTTGATTCTCTTTCCTAGCTTGTGTGATTCCTCCAGACAAGGCGAGCTTCTGACTGGGCCGTGAGGTGACTCTGAAGCTCATCTTTTTTAAGAAACACCTGTATCCGAGGAGATCTTGCAGAGCTCACCAATGAAGAGGTGAAGTTAAGACTTGCCTACCTGAGCTGGTCTCTAATCCCAGCATCCTCCATTACAGTAGATGGAGGTAGAAGGACCACAAGGTCAAGGAGCACCTGGGGGCTACAGGGAGAGTTCAAGGCCAGCCTAGGCAATTCACAAAATAAAAATTTAAAAGGGGCCTAGAGATATAGCTCAGTGATTCACAGTTGTCTCTGTGTAACACCTCTGGGTTACTCGAAAGTGGCAGGTCTAGTAAGTTCTTCTTGCTTAGAATATCTCACCTGTGACAAGAGAATTATGAACCGTGAGTGTCTACCAGACTGGCTATAGGGTGAGTAGTGTTAATGCAACCATCATGCTACAAGGAAACTGTCCCTACATCAGGCTGCCTTTCCTTGGGCCTGTCTCTCCAAGAAGCATTCTCCCTGCCTGATCTCCCCTGGGTTTGGATGATTTTATACGTGTGTGTGTGTGTTTGTTTGTGTGTGTGTGTGTGTGTGTGTGTGTGTGTGTATGTAGGTGGGGGAAATGTTGGGTTTTTTTTTCTCTAAGCCTCTCCAGATGCTGGGCACCAAAGCTAATCTGGGTCTGAATAGCAGGTGTGTTGGTGAGGAGGAGGAGTTGGTAAAAGAGCAAAATCTCAGGCTCACCAGAAACAAGCTCAAAGGGTCGTTTTATTCTAGGACGCTAAGACATCAGACACTCCCTAAAAGCCCTACGGTTCTGCCGGCGGAGGAGGGTCATGGCCTCAGGCAGCCAGGAGGTGGCGCCGTTCTCCAGTCTTTGGTGGTGTCAGACTTTGTTCCAATGTCAGAGATCCCTAGTGTGGGGCTTTGTTCCCTGTGAAATCCCAGGACTAACAAAGCAGGTTCTGGTCAGATCTGCCATGCCATCCTTCACTGTGCCACCCAGACCTCTTCATCTTTCTCTTTCTCATACCCAAGTATTTAGCTGTGTTTCCACTTAGGGGGACGTCCTGGCTCAAGCTCTGCCTCAGGACCAAAGTATATCTCACCAGGGCTGTCAGCACACCTCAGGGCCAAGAGCACGCATCAGTCAGGAAGGAAGGAGCCTCTCTTTCGATCTCCTGTGAAGTCTCAGGGTTGGCACATCTTAGTGACAATCAGTTGTGCGGACATGCAGTGGACCTTCATATTTTCCCATCAGAGGCGAACCCCAAAGCCCTGTCTGAATCTCCAGTTCTCAGTTTCCCATGACATAAAAACATCAGGGCTCTATTATACGGCCTCATTTCCGCTCCGTGGTTCCACTTCAGTTACGGGACCTAGTAACCCAGCACCAACTACCAGAAGCAAGATGTCTGAGTTCTTCATCAGGGACTCAATCCAGTCATTCAGTCCAAGGTCAGCCCTGCCACACACAGCCCCACTCACCCCTGGCTCCAGAGCAGCTCTGACACTGAACTCCAGAATTCATGAAGCCGAAATTCATGACTAGGACCCAGCTTGTAGCTCTGGCCCTCTCACCGGGGGCCAAGAATTATCTGTCATTTACTGAACTCCAGTTGTCCTAAGCTACAGCCCATGACTTCACCACTCAGCAGCCATCAGGATTAGGAACACCTAGGTCTCCCACTGCAGGACTGACAAAGCTCAACCTTGAAGAAGCAGAATGCTGTATCCAGTCCCACAGATGGTAAGTGGGGGCCTGAGTCAAAACAAGCGCTTGTGTTTCGTTCCAGAACAGTGTAACTGCCCTGGCCCAGCTACAGCACCCTAAGGCAAATTTCCTCCGGCCCTACACAAAGAGCAGATTTCTCACGGAGTAAAGCCAGTGGAGGTCTCTGTAGATCCTGTCAGGTGGAGTTCTCAATGTGATAAGATTAAGACTGACCCGTGGTTCATGGCAGGGGAACTGTGAGGGAAGATGGCTCTGTGAGGTTCACATGCATTCATCACAGTGGGGGTGAGATGGCTCAGCAGACCGGAGTTTGATCCCTGATGTACAAGGAGAGACCCAGTTCACACAAGTTTTCCCTGACCTCCATATGTGTAATGCTGCACACGCACATGTGTACACACACACACACACAAATAAATAGATGTCATAAACGGCTTTTGATTAACATCAGAACCTTTCAAATGTGGTGACTTCATGAAGCCTAGATCCCCTACAGCCAGGCTCTGACTCAGTTTACAGCTCCCTCAGATTGGTCTCTTACAGACAAGCATTCCAGAATGCTAAGCAACGAGAAGGCATCAGTAGTTGAGTAGCGTGTCTCATGAGAAGGCATCTCTAGTTGATTAGCGTGTCTCATGAGAAGGCATCACTAGTTGGTTTGTGCGTCTCATCGTCCCTCTGAGCTTTCACCCATTCTTTTGTAATCTTCCCATCAGACAACACCCACTGGTGCTAAGCACCGTGCTTGGTGGTCAGAAACCAGGGAGAATAAGATGCGATTGAAGGAACTGATATTTATGAAGCACTGCTCTGTGCTGAGTGACGCTCTGGGGAGCCCTGGTGTTCTGCGGCTTGCTCTGGTAGAGATTCCACTCTAGACAGGTAGGCAAGCAGAGAATTGCTTACAGTGTGACATGTGCGCTCTGCGACAGAAATGTGTTTAGTGCTCTCGGAGAGGAGTGGGTGCAGGTTCAGTTTGTCAGCCAGCAGCAGAGGCTTTGTGAGGGACATGGCATTGAGATCAGGCCTCAAAGAGAAGTGAGAAAATCGGTCCAGTGTGAGCGAAGGCCAGGGTGGGACACTTACTGTGACTGGAGGGAGGGCCCTCGGACCTTTTGTGTGTGTGGAGTGTACTTGTGGATGTGTGGAGGTTCTTGTGTGTTGCAGGGGCACATGCATGTGTGTGTAGAGGCTCATGTGCACTGAAGATGCATAGGCATGCAGGTGTGTGGGCAGAGGCCCGAAGTCAGAGGTCAGCATCAGGGGTTTTCCTCCATCACTTCCCCACTTTTACTTTTTAAAATATAGGCTTTAAAAAAATTATAGCGGGGCGGGGTAGCACGTGCCACCTTTAGTCTCAGCACTTAGGAGGCAGAGACAGGCAGATCTCTGCCCCTGAGGCCAGCCTGATCTACCTACTGAGTTTCAGGACAGTCAGGGTTAGGTAGAGAGCCCCTGTCTCAAATATATGTGCAGATACCCATGGAGGCCAGAAAAGGGCATTCTATTCCCTGTAATTAGCTGTGAGCCTCCCAATGTGAGGGATAGGTGGGAACCGAACCCGGGTCCTTTGCAAGAAGAACAAGCACTCTTAAACTGCTGAGCTATCTCTCTAGGCTCTCTACTTTATTCTCCAAGACATTCTTGTTGAACCAATTCCACTGGACTGGCTGATCAGCAAGCCGCCAGGGTCCTTCTATCTCTGCCTGCCCAGAACTGGAATCCATTTGACATAGATTCTGGGGATCTGAGTCCTGGTGCTCAAACTTACACAGCTAATTCCCAGTTGAGCACCATGTCATCCAGTCCTTTGTGTGCTTCCCCGATTGATTGATTGATTCCTAATTCAACTGTTTAGGGTAGGACCTAGGATTCTGGAGTGTTAATCAAAGCCCTAATGTGTTTTGATATGAACCTGGATTCCTGGTTCCACCAGCAGGAAATATAGGTGATTTAGACCAAGCTATGCAGGGTTTCAAATGCTACACTAAGGAATTTAGTCCTTTCTTGTTCTCTACAGAAAGAGGCCATTGGAGGCTCTTGAAGCCTGGTGGGATGGTTTGGGAGGGGGAACATTGACAGCAGCCTGAAGGAAGTGAATCCAGTCAGGAAGCCCAGGCCAGTATGCCTAGGGTCTGAAGCAGTGCAATGGTGAAAGGTAACTAAGGGAGGCTCCGCAAGATAAACATAGGCTAGACCAGCACAGCCTAGACCAACATAGCCTAGATGAGCATAGAAGGACAGCCAGATGAGGGAAGTGAAAGGATGCCCAAATGAGTCTATGAATGACTGGAGGGAGGGTCAGGATGCTTGTGGGGGTCAAGTTAAGAGGGGATGGGAGCTCCATTTGCACATGTTGTGGTTGGAGTGTCATGAGACCTCCCAAGAACCCCTGGGCCCCAGGGAGCTGAATCTGGTCCAGATCTTGGAAATGATGGTTATTTCTCTAAGCTGCCTTCTTCTTCCCTCCCTTCCTTCCCTGAAGGGCACAGGAGTCAGGAGTAGGGTGGGAGTAGGGGAGACCTTGGAGGATTTACATCTACCTTCAAGACAGGTGAAACGGAAGTAGAAATAGGGAATCCAGGCCAGAGAGATGGTGCAGCAGATGAAGGTGCTTACCGTGCAAGCCCAACCACTTAAGTTAGATCCCTGGGACCCACATTAAGTGGAAGAAGAGGAGACAACCCTGCTAAGTTGTCCCCTGACCTCTACACAAACTAATAACAAAGTCAAAAGAAGAAACGACACAAGCGAGAAAGCAGATGCTTCTGTCAGCCTGGACCCAGACAAGCCAATGCCTGCCCATAGAGATGGGATCTCAAAACTAAGATTCTCTTCTTTGCTGAGTCTCCCAAAGGCAAATTCCATCCGTAGGCTCAAAACATACAGATCCAAAGACTTTGGGGTGAGAGGGTAAAAGAGAAGAAGCAAAGGGGTCCCTGCAAGAGAGGTGGGAAATTGCTTAGTGGAAGAACCCCTCCCAAGCATCCATGAGATCCTGAGTTCCACACTCAGTGCTGGAAAAGGAATGAAGAATTGTGAGAGAAAGCCAGCGGAGACTGATAATTTCAGTAAGCAATTGTGGTGTTCATCATCTCCCTCACTGGACTGTTTTGAAGCAAATCCCAGACTGGTAAATATTTCAGCACATATCTCAAAAAAAAATAAGGGTTCTTTCTTTAACATAGTCACAATCCCATTATCACCCTTTAAGAAAAAAAAATCTGGGCTGGAGAGATGGCTCAGCGGTTAAGAGCACTGACTGCTCTTCCAGAGGTCCTGAGTTCAAATCCCAGCAACCACATGGTGGCTCACAACCACCCATAATGAGATTGGATGCCCTCTTCTGGTGTGTCTGAAGACAGCTACAGTGTACTCATATACTTAAAATAAATAAATAAATCTTTAAAAAAAAAATCTAACAATAATTCCCATTGAGGGCAATTTGACAAGCCCTCAGAATGGAAGCCAGGCCGATGTCCTCAAGCTGTAGCTGTCATAAACCCATGATAAGGAATCTAAATTCTCCCAAGATAATTATAGCCAAGGTGAAGAGGCGATTGGAAAGGCAGGGATTTTAGAAGCTTGTGGGGGACTCTGGGAAGAAAGTCTTATTTTAAGGGGGGTGGGAAAGGAGGCATAGAAACATTTGCAGAGCATAAAAGAAAACGGTGTTCTTGACCCCATTTTCCTCACCCAAGGGCCTTTAGTCGTAAATAAGAGATGGAAACCAGGTCTGAAGTGAACCCAATCAGATAAAATAACAAAAGAGGACTTACTAAACGCAGCAGATTGCCGGGGTTCATTTCTCACCCAGGCTACACAGTTCTGTGTATTTCACGGGGAAGGGCGGTTAACCATATCGCTGTTCATCGGAAGTCTGCGCATTCCTGTTAACCGATCAGTGAGGACATTTCTCCCTCAATAGGGGCAGCAGGAGGGCAAGGTTCGAAATTTAGATGTCTACAAACTTACACTGTGCGGTTGTGGGAGCTGGAGGAACAGGGAGCCGCGACCAGGAGAGACCTGCAACCAGGACTGCGAACCGACCCGGAGCCAAACCAACCTGGAGCACCAGTGATGTGGAAGTGTGTCCAGACCCTGAAAACCCCGTCTTAAGGGCAGCAGGAGCAGGACTCCTCCTTCTCTGTCCTGGGCTTGCATGTTCCCAGAGCACGTACATAGCCTTTTGGCCCCATCTCTGTCATCCTTGAAGTAGTCATAACCAGTGGCCAGGTTATAGGTTACATTTCCTCTCTGGACCAAGTCATGTTCAGACAACAAGCACCACAAGTTCCTTTTCATGCAAGTAAAGCATTCCCTACACCTTGGTCTTGGCCAATGATATACGTTCACCCTGGGTGCCCCTACTCACTCCCCAAAAGTGTAAATAGATCTTGTGCTCCCCAATTGAACGAGCTGCTCAATAAAACCTGCCTCCAGAGAGTCTGTTCTTGTTGGACTCACAACAGCCTGAGGTCTCCTTCACCCCTAGCCATTCCTGCCTTGATTTCCCTTTCAGGCCACCAGTCAAATCCCTGGCATCGTGCTGTTCCGGGAAGAGGAGCAGGTGGGACCGTTAATCATGGGCAAGTTAGATCCTCTCTCTGAACTGATTTGTGAACGGAAGGTGGTAGACTCCAGATTTGATGTGCCAATAAACTACCTAATAAAGTGGTGTGCAACTCCTGGGGTTCAGAACATGTTCCTGGGATTTGGCTCGGTGTTCCGTGGCATCTGCAGAACGCTCCAATGAGCCCAATGAAAGGTGCCATGGAGACGCCTTGCGCTTATTATGCCAGTTCGTGCTTTGGAAACATCCAAGACTGTATTCTACAGAACCCTGGAAAGAGAATGATAGGCAGCCCTTGGGGAGCTCCTGGGAGGTGGCTAGCAAGGCACGCTGCTTGGAAGTCGCTTCCAGCCATCCACAGATGGAGTGGGTTGCCCAAAGCCCAGGAAACAAATTGAACAAATCAGCTAAAATGACTGCCCAGTGTCCCGCTTCCACACACCATGGTACGGACAGGGATTTGATGAGTGGTTGCCAGGGACTGGGGACTGCGATGAAGCTGGAGGAGCAAGGCTGGCAGAGGATGCCGGATGTTGCTGCCCTCTGTTTCTGGATCCCGGGACAGCGGCCTGTGGAACTGTGTATGTCCAGAGCCTCAAGAACTGGTGTTGGAGAGGAGCCAGAAAGAGTAGGCGAGAAACAAAACAGACTCTGTCCTGGGGCGGAAGAGAAGCCCTTTTCCTCGAGTCCTGCTTCTGACAGGCTGCAGCATCTGGGGAGAGGAGACTCAGCTCCAGCTGTTCCTGCTTCTACTTCTAGTTCCTCCAGTGCGCCTTGCTGGCTCCCATCCCCGGGTCTGTGCTCATCCAGTCTTTGTCCCTGCCAGCCTCCGCTCAGAGCTCAGTGCATACTGCTGCCCTCCCCTGCCTGCCTGTTTCCAACAAACCACTGTATCTCAGACCCTTAAAAACAAAACAAAACTGTGCTTGCCACTAAAACTCTTTATGTATTTCTCTTCTTTTAATTTAAAAATTAAAATTTTACAGGGCAAGCCGGGTGGTGGTGGCACATGCCTTTAATCCCAGCACTTGGGAGGCAGAGACAGGCGGATTTCCGAGTTTGAGGCCAGCCTGGTCTACAGAGTGAGTTCCAGGACAGCCAGGGCTACACAGAGAAACCCTGTCTCAAAAAAATAAAATAAAATAATAGAATAAAATAAAATTTTATTTACTTTTATTTTTTAATTTCTAACCTTTTTCTTTCCTCCTTCCTCTTCCCCCACCCCTCTCTTTCTTTTTCCCCCACTTTGAGACAGAGTCTCATGTAGCCTAAGCTGGCCTCGAACTTGCTTTGCAACCTTTGATGACCTTTAGGTTATGGTATTAAAGGCCCAACCCCTCCCACAGCGGCACTGGGCTCACCAGTGTGCTCCACCATGTTGGGCTGGGGATGGAACCCAGGGCTTCATGCTCTATGAGAGTCTAATCCTCACCCCTGGTTTTTGTTGTTTGGTTTTAGGATCAGGTATCACTGACCTGGTGATCCTCCTGCTCCATTTGCTGGTGCTGAGGTTTGACTGTGTTTCTACTCAACAAGCTGTGCGTGTCGGACAGGACTGGTTTTCGGACTTGTTGGCCCTCACATCCTTTTCTGTAAGAAATCAGAATCTGTTGAAGTCAATGATGGTTCCTGAAGAAAGACAACTTCCGGCACTTCTGAGTTCTCTCCCGTCAGCTCTGGCCCTTCCTTAGATATACTTGTAATGAATAGCTAGTGACCTTCTCTCTGGCCCAGTGGTCCTTGTTGGTCATTCCTACCGTGAGCCAGCTGAATGAAAGAGCTCTAGCAAGAGCAGGCAGATACCCGCCAGTCTTCCCACCCGCTTGTCTACACGGTGACATACAGGCCTCTGCTGTGGAAGCTGCCCTGAAAGCCCTTGGCTCACAAGATGTCTGTCGGCTAACTCTTGTGGGGATGTTAGGACCTTGCGCCACTTGGTGATAGGGGAGAGCAGTGGAGTGGGTAGATGTGTATAGGGCAAGATGGGGTTGGAGCATTCCACTCTCGGAGCCCAGTACAGATCCATCAGGACAGTGGCTTTTCAAATGTGGTCCCGGCTGGCACTCTGCGCACTTACTGGGAACTGGGTCAAAGCACCACACACGTCAGACCTGCTGGAGCAGAAAATGATGACTGAGCTCGCCTCTGGCTCCTCCGATGCCTGCCCAGGTTTCTGACCCTCTGCTCTCTGCTCATCCCACCAGCATTAAGACAGATCTCAGCCCCAGAAAGGTCACCCTGATGCTGGTCTTCCCCATGAGCATCTTGTCTCTCACTGCAGCCGGTCTGCCGGTCACTGCTATTTGCTTGTCTTTAAAATGTTTCAGAATTGAAAATGAGCTTATCGGAGGTTACTACATTACCATGGCAACCTGGCAGCTGACAACAAAGAAGCAGGCAGCACACATAGCTAGCGGTCTCAGTGGCACTAAAGTAATTGTGGATTTTTTACCCAGAGGTCACTGTGTGTAGACATAGCCTCTGTTTCTCCTGTCTCTTCCTCTTCTTTCCCCCTTTTCCTGTTTGGCCCTTGAGTCTTCTGCCATCTCACTGTAAGCAACACATGTTCAAATCCTTCTAGATTCCCCCAGAGGCTAATGAATTTGACCTCTCCTTTGAAAATAACAGTATCATTGTTCGAGAGGCTGATGAGAACAGGAATAGTGACTGAATTTTTTCCCTCACATGAATGGTATATGCAAATTTTCTTGGACTGGAAAGATGGCTCAGAGGTTCACAGAACTTAATGCTTCTTGAGGACCCAAGTTCAATTCTCAGCACCTTTGTCAAGTGCCACAACTGCCTGTAACAGTTCCAAGAGATCTGACATCCTCTTCTGGTCTTCATGTGTGCACGCGCACACACGCATGAGCACACACATGACCAATTAAGATTTAAAAATAAGGTGGGCAGGCAATGGTGGCACACACCTTTAATCCCAGTACTCAGGAGGCAGAGGCAGGTAGATCTCTGAGTTCGAAGCCAGCCTGGTCTACAGAGTAAGTTCCAGGACAGCCAGAGCTACACAGAGAAACCTGTCTCAGAAAAAAAAAAAAAACTTATAAATATTTATTTTTTTTCTCAGACTGATTAATATATATCCTCCAGAAACATACATGAATACAATATAAAATCCAACTGTACAAAATGACATTCATTAAATATGAGACACATTCCTGTAATCTCAGCACTTGGGAAGGAGCAAAAGGTTAGGAGTATAGGGTAGCCTCAGCTGGACTGGGATAATGAGACCTTGTCTCTACAATACAGAATAGTGCATAACAAAATAAATAAACAGACCAAATCTTGAGCTGGGTGTGATGGTACGCATCTGTAACCCCAGTACTGGAGAAGTTGAGGCAGGAGGATCAGACTGGACTGTATGGCCAGACTCCCTCTAAACAGACAAACAAACCCCAGTAAGTCTTTTCCAGACTGTAGGTGTTAGGTCTCCTTCCTGGAAAGGCCCTTTCCCTGTTTCTTGTACATCCTTGCTAGACACCTGTGTGCACTGGGAGGATGCTCCTTTATCTCCTGTACCTGGCTCCTTTCCTTCAATTTGCCTTAAGGATCCTTCTCTGGCATCCAGAACTGCCTCCCACTTTCTGGTTTATGCTTTTCTGTGTTTAGATAGATTCTCACTGCAGTCCAGGCTGGTCTCCAATTCAAAATCCTCCTCCCTCAGCTAGTATGACAGGCACACATCACCATGCTTGACCTGCTCCACATATTTTATAAGCTACGTGGTTATGGTCCACAGTATAGATGCCCTATCATGTGTTGAGCGGTCCCTGTGGGTGAATGTGTGAGCTGTTTCAGGTCTTTTGTTAGTGCTATTTTTGTTCCCATTTTTATAGCTGGAAAACCTGTGACTCAGAGAAAGAAGTGCCCTGGAAACATTTTTGGAGAAAATATAAGCATCCTCTGCATTGCTTAGCTACAAAATATAAAAATAAGGGAAGAGTTGCTGATTCCCAAATTTTTTTTCTTAAAGCCATCCAGAGATCTGACTTATCTTCCCAGCAGTGCCTTTCTACTCTACAAAGTTCTTCCACAAAAGCATGAGTTCAATCTCCAGCCAGCACACAAGAAGCTGGCTGTTTGTAATCCAAGTGAAGAAGAGGTAGGGGTTTGCTGCATCCCTGGGGCTTGCTGGACAGCCAGTCTATGCTTAATAGCAAACCCCAGGTCCCAATGAGACCTGTCTTATAAACAAAACAAAAAGCAAAACAAAACAAACAAACGAACGAGATAGGTTTCTGGGTCTCGATGCTATTCTAGCTCTGTAGCTAGTCTTGTTCTTGGGAGCGTCTGTCTCTTTAATAAACTATCTGGGCTGTGGAGACGGCTCAGTGGGTAACTTTCTTACTGTGTAAGCATGAGGATCTGGGTTTGGATCTCCATATCCCAGATGAGCTTAGAGAGGCTGATACTGGAGAATCCCTGGAAGCCTGTGGGCCACAGAGCCTGGAGTGTGCAGCAGCCAACAAGAGATCTGCCTCAAATAAGGTGGAAATCCAGGGTCAACACCCGAGGTTGACCTCTGACCTCCACATGTGACCTCCACATGACCTCCACATCCACGGAAAACTCTGTTAATACGGTGTTCACATACACCCACCCCGTGGAGGAGCTTTAAGTCTGCCTTCCTTGCTGGATAACTCTTTAGGGCGGGGAACATGTTCCTTTGACACTGCTCTCCTAGCAAGTACCGGCCACGGAACCATGTGCTCAGGGCCGAAAGGTGGCTCAGTGGTTCAGAGCACTGGCTGCTCTTACAGAGGACCTGGGTTCAGTCTCCAGCACCTGCATGGTTGCTCACAATCATCCATAACTCCAGTTCCAGGAGATCCAATGCGTTCTCCTGACCTCTAAGGTCATCAGGAACGCATGCAGGGTACACATATGCACATGCAGGCAAAACACTCACACACATAAAATAATACAAAAATATTCAATTGTATGTACTCAGTAAACGCCTATTTGAGTGAATGAATTGCAGGTTTGTCTGTGGTTTAGCCAAGGAGCTCCAAATCCTGACTTTGAGTCCTGGCTACAACACTGATCAATGTTGTATGAAGTGGACTGTCGCTGTGACAAATACTGGAGAGAAACAGTCGAAAAGAGGATTGATTTTGACTCACAGCTTCACAGGTTTTGGTCCATGATTGCTTGGCCCTATTACTGTGGGCCGCAGCAAGAAAGATGTGGCGGAACACAGCGGCTCTCCTGGCAGCTAGGAAAGCGTGGAGAGGTAGAGGAGGCGGCTAGAGAAAGATTCCTTTTTCCCCAGGCTCCTCCCACCAGGCTCCTCCCACCAGGCTCCGCCCAGTATCGGCACCACACACATTCCTGATGTTCACAGAGGTCAGAAGAGGGTGTCAAAGCCCTTGCGATTGGGGTTATACAGTTGTGAGCTACCATGTGGGTGCTAGGTACTGAACCCAGGTCCTCTGTAAGAGCAACAAGGGTTATTAAGTACTGAGACATCTTTCCAGCCTCCAACATGAATTTTTTGAGGAGCCACTTCCTAATCAGAACGCAACGATATACAGAATACAATATACAGCTAACTCGAGGTTCTCCACTCAATTCTCGGCCTCAGCATCATCAGCATTGGCGGGAGGGAGGTTCAAGTGAGCAAATACAGGTCACAGAGCGGCCACGAGGTGGTGAGCGGTTAGGGCTCAGCTGTCCTCTTAAGTGCTGTGTTTCCTTCGATGGTAGGCACTGCCTGGAGAGAGACGTGGGGATGGAGAAAGCTTCAAAGCCAACATAATGTGAGTGTGGCCCTGGAGGAAGGGTGGGTTCCGAGGTAAGTGACGAGAGGGCCAGTCAGATCCCTTTGCTGAGTTCATCAGTACTCAGTGGAGATGATGACATCCAGTCTGTCCCCCTCTGGGAGACAGTCCTGCACAAGTCCCTCAAGAGGAAAACACTACACAGTCAAAAGGCGCCATTGTTACTCAACAGGAAAAGTGCTTTTCGCAGGACAAGAAAGCCAATCCCTGCCAAATGTGCGCTTGCTTCTGCTGTGTATAATTGAATATTTAGCGTGGATTTAACCCAGGAAGCCAACAGTGCTGTCAGAGCCAAGGTTAATGGGGCACTTAATAAATGTGGAAGTAATTAAAACCAGCCGGATGCTGCCGTCGTGAAACTTGTTCAGCTTCCGTGATTGAAGTGCTTCAGAGAGTCGAAGTTCTGGACTCCAGGCAAGGAGATGGGGTTGGGGAGCCCTGGACTGGATGTGCGGTTCTACTGTGTGTTCCGCTGAGAGGTTAACATTCACCTCTCCTGGAAAGCCTCCCATGACTTCCAAAGGTATCTGGTGTTTCTCCTGGCTTCCCTTGTCACTCTCCAAATTCTTCTTGTACAGAACTCAAAATACTCTGTTGTTCTGGGTAAACAGAGGCAGGAAGACTGCAAGTTTGAGGCTAGCCTGGGCAATACAGCCCCTGTAAGAAAAAAACAAACTGAAGCAGGGAGGGGGAAAGGGAGGAGAAGAGAGGGTATGAGTGAGAGAAATGGGGGGGGGGAGAAAATACATGTAGCATGGTGGTAAAATAAAGGACTATTTGGGGGAAGGGGACCAGTAATTAGAGAGGCAGAAGGACGAATGAAACCAAAACATAAAGGCATCTGTGAATGAAGACGCCATGATGAAGCCCATTGCTTTGTATGCTAACATAAGAAATCCTGTTGGGTTATTTATTGACATGGCTGTCACATCTACCCACCCTGGCCTCTGGTAATAGTCTGTGCATTTTTTGTACTGAAAGCCTTTTGAGTTTCAGAATGGCCAGGGTGTTTGGATTGTCTTAGGAAGAGTCTGGTGGTTTGACGAGGCCAACAAGGCCACACCTCCTAATAGTGCCACTTCCTTGTCCAAGCTTATTTAAACCGTCACAATCTCCAGTTATGGTTTTAAAACAAACAAACAGACAAACAAAGAAGATGCACAGCAAGCATCATGCCCTGCATCTAGAGCCTACACCGCACACTCCCGCTCACTCTGCCTCTGTTGCTTTCTCGTGCATCCATCTCTACACCCCATGGATGGCTTCTGCACTCCCCGGTCTGACGCCTGATGCTAGCAGCTGGGTGGTCTCAGGGTGGATACACTTTTTACATGGTGGTTGACTTTCAGGAGCGTTAAGTGCTGTGTCTGACTGACATGGTACCTCTTGTACAGAAGTCCACTGTTCAAAGCTGAGGAGCCTGGGGAGACATGGCTGTAGCCATCTTTAGGAAGTGCCATCAGCTACAGGGGAAGATAGAGGCCTTTTCAGAGATGTTGATATTTGGTCTGAACTCAGAAAGATGAGCACGAGTCTGTCTTGCAAAAGGAAGAGTGTTGTGATAAATGTGATTTAGGGGTTTCTACTCTGATCATTTAGTTCCTGTGATGGTTTGTATATGCTTGGCCCAGGGAGTGGCACTGTTGGGAGGTGTGGCCTTGTTGGAGTAGGTGTGGCTTTGTAGGTGAGGCCGTTAATAGCCTTATCCTGCTTCCTGAGAGTCAGTATTCTGCTAGTAGCCTTCAGATAAAGATGCAGAACTCTCAGCCCTTCCTGCATCATGCCTGCCTGGGTGCTGTTATGGTCCTTCCTTGATGATAATGGACTGAATCTCTGAACCTGTAAGCCAGCCCCAATTAAATGTTGTCCTTTTTAAGACTTGCCTTGATCAGGTGTTTGTTCACAGTAGTAAAACCCTAACTGAGACAGAAGTTGGTACCAGGAGTGAGGCTTGGCACCATGAAGAGAGCCTGTGAGAGGCTATTGGTGAAGGCTAGTTGCAGTGGAAGACCCCAGTGTATTAGAGATGCCAGTACCATGGGCTGATCCAAGAACAGCAGCAGCAGTGGAGTGGATCAACTTGAGCTTAGAGTGCTACAGAGGGCAGAGCTGGAGAAGTGAGGCCAGCCCTTTGGAGGAGATATTTCTTGCCATGTTCTGCCTAGGAGCTCCTACTCCAACAGGCCACCCTCATGGTCATGTTTTCATGAGATCCACTATCCCCTGGGGACGTCTTCCTTCTCCTCTCTCCTGTAGTCTCTGCCTCAGACCCCAAGCACAAGAACTGAAGCCCTACCTACCTCTCTTCTGCCCAGCTACAAGCTCTAGGCTTTATTAACCAATCACAGATAACTTGGTGGGGCAAGGTTTATAGAATACAAACAAATATACACAAAGATCTCCTCATCTTGGAGCAACACATAATTTAGTATTTGAATACAAGCAGCATCAGACTCACCCACTACAGAAGTGAACATTCTGTCAGCAGCAGTGGGCTCTGGGCCAGAGAGACGTTGTCACACTGGCACCTGCATCAGCCTGTGGAGTGTTCTTCAGAGAACTGTACTCAGGTGAAAGCATTCTTTATTTATTTTTTTTTAATATTTATTTATTTTATGTATATATACTGTATCTGTCTTCAGACACACCAGAAGAGGGCATCAGATCCCACTACAGATGGTTATGAGCCACCATGTGGTTGCTGGGAATTGAACTCAGGACCTCTGGAAGAGCAGTCAGTGCTCTTAACCTCTGAGCCATCTCTCCAGCCCAGGTGAAAGCATTCTTGACTTCCCTGCAGTAAAGAATTTCAGGATGAGACTGTGTGAGGCAGGGCTGGAGTTTGTTAGGAAAAGATTTTAACCAAGATTTAAGCATGGAGGTTGGTATAGAGGAGACCGGGAAAAGTGCACACCCAGGTGTAGGTGTGGGCTCCAGTGTCTTAGTGGTACCATATACATTATTTTAGTGTCTTCTGAAATGGCATTGTTTGAAAGACTTCTAAAATATGTTTTTATCTACCATCCCCCTTTTCTATTTATCTGTCTTGTTTGTTTGTTTTAAGGCAGGGTGTTTCTGTGTCCCCCTGGCTGTCCAGGAACTCACTAAGTAGATTAAGCTGGCGTTAAACTCAAAGAGATCTGCCTGCCTCTGGCTCTGGGATTAAAGGTATATGCTAACACCACTCTGTCATTTTTCCCCTTTTTGATAAATAATATCAGAGGATGATCGCAGGCTTCCTTGAATGGAGTTACAAACTAATAAAACAAAACCATGGGCCACAGAATTTGTACAAGGAAGTTAACTATGTCTTTTTACTGCAAATGGAGCATGTTGTCCTGTTTATGAGGTATCTAGAATGCTGTAGGCTTTCAACTGGGAAAGGGGACAGGCCACATTCAGTCATATACATATGGGTCACTGCTGTTTTAACTTTATTTGAAATATCAGTGTTTAAAAGAAATTCTGACTCTATGTGGGTAACTTTCACAACAAATTTTGCTACTTATACTGAAATTTTTTTTTTTTTTTTTTTTTTTTTTTGGAGACAGGGTTTCTCTGTGTAGCCCTGGCTGTCCTGGAACTCACTCTGTAGACCAGGCTGGCCTCAAACTCAGAAATCCACCTGCCTCTGCCTCCCAAGTGCTGGGATTAAAGGCGTGCGCCACCACTGCCCGGCACTTATACGGAAACGTCTGATGCAGTAGGCAAGAGTCCAGCGTGAAGAGACCCTTTTCTTTCCTGCTGTCCCCTTAATCTTAGCTGCCTTTCTAGATGGCCTCCATCCCAGGCATGTGTCAAGGCTGGCATATGGAAAACATGAAACATGCCCTCTACCTAAACCTAACTCTATTTTCCTTTCCCTGTATCCAATGCATTAATTACTTTTATCAGTGTGTGTGTGTGTGTGTGTGTGTGTGTGTGTGTGTGTGTGTGAAGTCAGAGGATAACTTTTTTTGAGTTGGTTTTACTATGGATTTATTGCAGGCCGTGAACTCAGGTCTCCAGGCTCAGGCAGCACACCCCTCCACCCGCTGGACCATCTCGCTGGCCCTCTAGCTGATTTCTCATCACCATGACCCAATGCCTGACTGAATAACTTAAAGGGAGGAAGGGGCTGAACCGTGGTGGGGTGGATACAGTGCACGTGGGGAGGTGGCACATGTCTTCAATCCTGGCACTCCAGAGGCAGAGGCAGGCAAATTTCTGAGTTCGAGGACAGCCTGGTCTACAGAGTGAGTTCCAGGACAGCAAGGCTACACAGAGAAACCCTGTCTCAAAAAACCAACCAACCAACCAAACAAACAAACAAACAAAAAAACCCACCAAAAAACAAAGAAAGAAAGAAACAAACAATAAGGGCAGATTTGTTTTGCTCATGGGAGATCATGGAGGACCAGAGCTGTCAATCATGGCAGCCAGGAAGCAGGAACAAGGCAGAAAGAGGCCATGGGCAAGATTCCCTCAAGGACCTACTCCAGTGCCTACATCATCCACCAAGTTTCTCCCTTCTCCTTAGTGTGCATGTGAGCTTGGGGAGTGAGTGGCTATTTGTGTGTGTGCAGGTGGTAGTTAAAGGGAAAACCGGATGTCATTCCTCGTGAACTTTCCATCTACTGTGTTTTGTTTTTGAAACTGTCTCAGTATGTGGCCCTTGCTGGCCTGGAGTTTGTATGTTCACCAGGTTGGCTTTGACGTCACAGAGCTCTGTCTGCTTCTTGAGTTCTGGGATTAAAGGCCTGTGCACGGTGTCTGACTAAGAACAGGCATTCCACCCCCACCCCCACCGTGGGGACCAGCTTTATCTTTCTTTTTTAAGATGAGGTCTCTCACTGGCATGGAGCTTGTAAAGTAGGCTAGGCTGGCAGGCCAGTGAGCCTCAGAGTCCTGCCCGCCTCCACTTCCCAGCGCTGGGGTTACGTAGCACCACGTCCACATTTTCTGTGGGTTCTGGTGATTAAACGCAGGTCTTCATGCTCCTATAGTAAGCACTTTGCTGACTCAGCCATCTTCTCGGCCCTACTACCTCCAGTTTTCACCACCTCTCAATCATCATCATCGTAATCATCATCATCACCATCACCATCATCACCACATAGAAAATTAATAATATATCACCCAAAGGATTAATCCGTTGATGATAAAGTTACAGCCCTTAAAGTATACTCATTTCTCCAGCTCCTCCAGTACATCAAATACATCAGGCCCTGGGACACATTTCATACAAAGTACTGCATACCTCTCTCTACTTTCCTTCTCCCATACCTAGAGATAGCCCATTATTCTTGTTTGTAACTGTTTCTATAATAAAATGCCCTGACTGAAAACAACTTAGGGAGGAGAGGTTTTATTTCGTCATTCAGGAAAGCCAGGGCAGGAACTGAAGCAGGAAGAGGCAGAAACTTGCATGAACCCTGCTCGTTGGCTTAGCCTCTGGCTTACCCTTTGGCTTACCCCCTGGCTTACTCAGCCTCCTTCCCTGAGGTGACTCCACTCACAGTGTGCTGGGCCCTCCTACATCAATTACTAATTAAGAAAACGCCTCACAGACACAGGCCACTCTGATCCCAGCCATTCCGGAATTAAGGTTCCCACCTCGTACGTGACTCTAAGTTTGTGTCGGGTTGACAGCTAATGCTAACTATGACACCAACCACCCAGGGCCCACAGGAAGCTGCCTTGGTTCAACATGTATGCGGCCTCTGTCTGTCTTGCACAGGTTGGCTGTTGTGCAATGGCTAATGCAGTCTCTGAGGCCTTGAGGGACTTACCTGGCTTTCCCAGCCTTAGTTTCCTTCACCCTTGGATGGAAATGAGACTTAGCCTTTAGCGGGGCAGGCTACTGATCAGTGTGTAGTACGTGGGATCCAGTCAAAAACATAAAAAAACAGCATGTGAAGGGCTGGGGAGACGACTCAGTGGGTAAAGTGCTTCCTGTACAAGCACGGGCACTTGAGTTCCAACCCCTAGCACCTATGTAAGATGGTGGCTTGCATCTCTAATCCTAGCACGCATTGATCCTGGGGTCCTCTAGTCATCCATTTTAGCATAAATGGCAACTTCTATGTTCAGTGAGAAACCCTGTCTGGGAAAAAAAAAAACAGGACAGAAATAGAGGAAGATTCTCAACATTGACCTTTGGCCTCTACATGCGCACACATGCATACACTGTATACAAACCATACACAGAGCTGGATGGCGGTGGCTCATGCCTTTAATCCCAGCACTTAGGAGGCAGAGGTAGGTGGATCTCTGAGTCTGAGGTCAGCCTGGTCCACTAAGTTCCAGGATAGCTAGAGACATACAGAGAAACAAACTCCCGTCTCAAAAAACCAAAAAAGCCAAATAAACAAAGCCAGCCAAACAAAAACCCATACACAGAGACAAAGGAAACAAAATAGAGTAATTCAGTGGTCACTCTCTCTGGTGTTAAGCCACGTTAGACATGTTTTCTGAGTAGAAACCATTCCTATCCCCATGCTTTGAGCCTGTTCAGACATGAAAGCTAGAGGCAAACCTGCCATAGAGCTCTGCTGTGTGCTGCTGGAGGAATGACGGGCACAGAGAGAAGCTCAACTCAGCTGGAGTCCTCTAGGTACTTCCAGAGAGTAAGAAAGTAGCTGTGCCTGAGGCAGCCACACTGGGCATCTTTTTACATTTGGAGACAGTAACAGGTTTCAGAGGACATGTATCCACTTATTCCCTACATTACCTGTATCCGCGTATTTCCCACATTACCTGTAGTAGCATGCCAGGGCTGGGCTGTACATGTCACATACTAGGTGACTTGAGCAGCAGACATTTATTAGTTCCAGCAGCCAGGAGTCTGAAACCAAGTAGTCTGATGGCACTTGTGAAGGCTTAGGAAATCTATTCTACAGCCATCTCAGCTCCCGGGGCTTGATGGGGGAATCTTGGTGCTTCTTGACCTATAGGAGCATCCCTCCATGTTTGCCTTCATCTCCACATGACATCCTCATGTGTGCATCTGTGTCCAAATCCCCTTCTTTTTAGATCAGATTTTTAAAAAGAGTTATTTATTTATTTATTTATTTATTTATTTATATGAGTACACTGTAGCTGTATTTAGACACACCAGAAGAGGGCATCTGATCCCACAGCAGGTGGTTGTGAGCCACCATGTGGTTACTGGGAGTTGAACTCAGGACCTCTGGAAGAGCAGTCGGTGCCCTTAACCTCTGAGCCATGCCATCTCTGTAGCCCTTTATATTAAATTTTAACATTTCATCCTATTGATCTCATTTTTCTCTTAAAATATATATTATTTGTGTGTGTGTGCATACATGTGTCCACACGTGGAAAAGAACATACATGCTATGAATGACATACATGTGAAGGTCAGAGAATAACTTAGTGGAGTAGGTTCCGTCCTTCCATTTTTATGTGTGTTCTGGGGGTTGAACTCAGGCTCCAGGCATGTACACATATGCAGCAGCATCTTGACTAAAGAAGCTAGCTCCTAGGCCCTCTGTGTGTTGGTTTCTTTGTTTGAGACAAGAGTGCTTTATTTAGTCTTGTCTCTCCTGGATAATTCCTTCTGCCTTTGCTCCTCCAGTGCTGGGTCTCTCTCTCTCTCTCTCTCTCTCTCTCTCTCTCTCTCTCTCTCTCTCTCCTTCCCTCCCTCCTTCCATCTCCCCCCCCCATCTTTTAACAAGGTTTCTATGTGTGTCCTGGTTGTCCTGGGACTCACATTGTTAACCATGCTGGTCTTGAACTCACAGAAATCTGCTTGTCTTTGCCTCCCAAGTGCTGAGATTACAGGTGTGAGTCACCATGTCCAGTTGATTTACTTTTGTAAAAATCTTGACTCCATAACATAGCTCATTTCCTATCATGACAATGAATACAGCAAAAGGTGGCAGGCCTCATGGCCTCCATGGCCTCCAACGAGTAAGAAGGCCTGGACTACCCACCCCAGCAAGATCACAAGGGGGAAAGGCCCTAGGCCGCTGAGGAGTTCCTGTCCAAACTCAGCCCCCAGCACTGAGCCCCATCACAGTTTCTATCCTAGACCCTTGGAAGGAGGTGGGGGGGCTCAGGGAGCCCTACTCTCCTGAATACCATCCATAAGGTTTACTGCAACCCCTTCCCCCACAAAGGTCCTGTCCCCAAATAGAATCACATTATGGAGTAATGGAGGTTACGTTCCAAAAAATATCTATGGGTGGAGGGTATATAACTCATCTCATAAAACATCTTTTTTTTTTTTTCTGGATATGGTGGCTTAATGAGTCAGAGGTAGATGTATCTCTGTGAGTTCAAAGCCAACCTGGTCTATATAGAGAGTTCCAGGCCAGCTAGAATGACACATTGAGACCCTGTCTCAAAAATAAAACACTCCCAAACAAAAAACACTGTCCTTATCTACACATAATCGGCACCTTTAGGGCAAGTTCTGTATTAACTATTTGTTCTCTCCAGACCTCAATTCTACCTGTATTAGCTACTTTTCTTTCTTTAGCTTTTCTTCATAGATATATGGATGTTTAACCTGTGTGTATGTATGTATGTATGTATGTATGTTTGTATACCACATGTATGCTTGGTACACATAGAGACCAGAAGAAAGCTTCTGATTTCCTGAAATTGGAGTTATAAAAGATTTTGTGCCCATATGTGAGTACTGGAAACCAAACCCAGGTTCTTTTGCAAGAGCAGCAAGCACTCTTAACCACTGAGGCCTCTCTCGAGTCCCTAGTTACTCGCTTATTGCTGTCATGCTCCAACAAAAGAAACTTAGGAAGTTTGTTTTGGCTCATGGTTGACAATTACAGTCTGTGTTGGGAGGAAGTGACAGCAGCAGGAGTTTGGAGCAACATGCTTGAAGATTCATCCTCATCGTTAGAAAAGAAAAAGGGAAAAAATACAACAGCAAAACCAGAAATCCATCTACACAATTCATTTTAGGGCTGGGCATGGCTCAGTGGGTGAGAGTACTTGTTGACCAAGTATGAAGGTCTCAAACACCCAAAGTAAAAAGCCAGGCTTGGCCACACGTACATCTTTAATGCCAGTGCCAAGACCGGGTGGACACAGGGACCCTGGGGCTGTCCCTATCTCAAGGGAACAAGGTGAACTAATAATAAAGCACCTGATATACTCTGGCCTCAGCATGCATAGGTACATGCATATGTGTGCATATGCCACACCCAAACCCACCCACCCACACCAACATCACACACACACATAAAGGATTTAGGGGTCAGGGCCACATCAGCTGACTCGGGACTGAAGGATGAACCCTGGAGAACCATTTGGCTGCCAAGCTGAGTTTGTTGTTGGCTGGAGGCTTGGTAACTGCCCATGTGAACCTCACTATGTGGGACTTCCCAGGAATGATGAAGAGTGAGGAAAGAGGAAGTCACAGTGTTTTTCTGTCTTAATCTCGGAACTCAAGTTCTGTATTTCCCCGATATCTTATGGGTCACATTGGTCAGCGTGGGAGGAGGCGGTAAAAGGCTTGACTATCAGGCACCAATAACATCACTGCTCATTATGGAGGCTGGTTACCACCCACTGCCTAAACTGGGCCTCCATTCCTAACTGATCTGTCACTTATTCCAATACTCTGTTATTTGCCATCCAAACATTTATCGCATTATGGATCCTATATCTATCATGTGACTTACTCTGGCTATAAACTCCATGGAAGCAGAGATGTTCACTGGTTTCTTTTTAATTTATTATGCTGATTTGGTCTTGTCTGAATTATAGCTTGTGAATGTTTGTCCTACTCCTTGATATTGTAGGTTTCTGGTTCAGACTTACAACTGAGTTCTAAACAGTGTGGAGACCCTCTGTATTAAGGAGAATTGCTCCAAGTCCGAGGCCAGTCAGAGATACACTGTGAGACTCTGTCTCAAATCAAACAAAAATTCATTAAAGCTTCAACCTTCAGTGTGCTTTTAGGAACGAGCAGGAGGACGGCAGGGAAACCGTGACCTGGGTAAAGCCGGCTGAACGGAATCTGCTGTTGCTGCTGCTACTGCACTGCTGCTGCCCGCACATCGCTTCCGGGTCACGAGGGATCACTTCCGGTGCGGCGGCGCAGCGTTACCGGAGGTAAGTACTCAGGTGCGGGTGGCCCGGCCGGGGCTTCCCGGCGGGCGGGATCGGTGCAGTGCTGCGGAATTTAGTGGCTTCCCGAGGTTGCGGAGGAAAGTTACGTGCGATGGCAGTCTGCGTTCCGAGGAGACGGGGGCCCTCGCCCGGGCCCTCGCTAGGATCTTTCAGGGCCAGGGCCCAGCCTGCCCTCCGCCAGGTGGAGCCCGGGCTTGGCTTGTGGGGTGTGCCCTGTATTGCTATGTAACCTCGGGCATCTCGTGTTTCCTCCCCCGGTCACTTTCCTCCTCCGCAAAAAGCGCACAAAGGCTTGCGCGGAGGATGAGGAGGCCATGAATGTGTAAGTGCTTAGGTGCAGTGTGCGCTTGAGAGAAAACTCTGTCAGAGAACGGGACGGTGAATGCAATCGCCTCCCACTTACTTGCGGTTTCAGTTACCTGTCACCTGAATATAGAAAGTGGAAGACTCCAGAAACAGACATCACATGGCTTTTAATTCGTGTGTTTTGAGTAGCGTGTTGAAGAGCTCAGTTGCTTGAGTCCCACGTCCAAGCCCCAGAACTGTTCTTCCCGGCCCTAAGAAAGAAGCATGATGAAGTTTTACCTCTTCCTGCTTTCCACATACATCATCTTGCTTGGCGTATCCTTCTGTATATGCTACCCACTCATTAGTCACGTAGAACAGCTGCCTGTGTTCAGGTAACCCTTTTACACCAGAGTATATAACCTTTGGGCTTTGCCGAAGCAAAGCCAAACACTGCTACTGCTAAGGAAAAAAGGTGCTTTTTTTACTTAAACAGCTTTTTTTTTTTTTTTTAACTTAAAGAAAAAAGCTCTTTAGGCAAAAGTTGCTAAAGTCTTTTGGAGTACAAAATTTTTGTTGTTTTTTTCAAGACAGGGTTTCTCTGTGCAGTCCTGGCTGTCCTGGAGGATCTTTGTGAGTTGGAGGCCAGCATGATCTACAGAGCAAGTTCCAGGTCAGCCAAGGCTACACAGAGAAACCCTGTCTCAACAAAACAAAAACAAAAAATTAAAAATCAGAGCTGGTGATATGGCTCAGTTGGAAAAGTGCTTACTTACCCAGCATGCAAAACACCTTGGGTTTTCTCCATAGCACCATAAGACTAGGGGTGGGGGTCGGGGGCGAGCACTCCTATACCCCTGTCCTTGGCTGCATAGCAAATTTGAGAGCTACATGGAAACTTTTCTGAAATATTAATAAGTGGTAGTGTTGCTTGTGAATCTCACATTGCCAAGGTTACAGCCATAGTGTGTAGTAGATGTTTGCTTAGGTAGGGTAGAGAGGGCATCACATTTGTGAGTACACACAGACAAAGAATGCCTTACGCTATGTGAAGGCCAAGTGTCCCCTGAAACAAGAACACAAAGCCACTTACTGGGAATAAGGAATGGCTACACAGGTTAGGAATGGATTTGTTCTGAAAAACAACATCTCCATAGAGGCTGTAGCTGCCAGTGAATAAGCTTCTGCTATAATCCCAGCAGAGGGACACATGAAGGCGATTTTGAAGTACCAGCAAGTGGGGAATTGGAAGGCATATGATGATGCAGAGCTAGCAGTGTAGACTTCATCAAATGTTCCCAGTATGTTTCAAATTCTGCATGCCCCAAAGGACACCGTTATGACCTATGATCCTTGGCTGGAACGAGCACTAAAGGCATCCATGTGATCACCTAAGGACTGTATTCCCTGAAAACATTACTGATAGAGTTAACAAGATAATTTCAGATTGATATGCTATTAAAATATTTATTTTTAGACGGGTTTCAGTTCTGGCTGGCCTGGAATTCAGTATGTAGACCAGACTGGTTTCTCACTCACAGAGATCTGCCTGCCTCCCTAATGTTGGGACAAAAAGTGTATGCCACTGTCCTAGGCAACCACAATGTCTTTTTGAAAGGTTTTAGTAACTGGAGTTTTCAGGGTAAAAGTCTGAGGTCTCAGTGCCAACAAGCTAGATTTGGCTACTGATTGAGAATATTTTAATTAATGAGATAACCAACAGCGAAGCTCAGAAAAGGAGATGTATTTAGTGTGCCCACATTGGGAAAAGGGACAAATGAAAGGATCCTCTGGCTTCAGGTCCCTTCCCAAGATACTGTCATGAGGTTTAGCCTTGACTAGAGGGGTGGAATATGTGTAATATGCGTAGTCAAGCAGTCCTGGTCAGGATGGGGTCCTGCCTGTCACTGGTCCAGCATATTCCTGCTCCAGTCTGTCCGGCAAGGTGGTACTGTGTAAAAGTACCACCTTGTACTTGTAAGTACACATCTGATACTGTGTAAAAACTGTATGAAGTCTTTCTGGACAGGTTTCCCTTCTGACTGGCATAAGGGTTTTATCCTTTCTCTTTCCCCACGTGTCATTGATTCTAGCACTAGGGAAGCAGAGGCAGATGGATCTCTGAGTTCAAGGCCATAGAGGTCTACATGTCTTCTTCTATAGTGAGACTCTGCCACAAACAAACAAATAGAATGTCTACTTTTCTAGTGATGGTGGTTACAGTAACTTATTATTATTTTTTCTTTTTAAAAAAAGTCCTATGCTGTCCTGCTGTCACAGATCCCCCAACCACCATCCCCCTCTGCCCCTGACACCCAGTCATCCCCAACATAACTGTGGCCTGAAAGGTCCCCCTTTCATGTATTGTTAGAAGGTCTGAGGCAGCCTAATGCTACATCACAGCACCTACACTTTATTTCATCAGACAGGCACTGTGGCATCCACTCATGATGAGGTTGATCCCGAGGACCTAGGGTGTAGCCTTTGTCTCAGGTGTGTATGGAGAGAGGAAATCAGTATATTAGGGTTCAGTACCGTGCATAGATAGTATCTGGCATCCACTGGGTAAGACGGAACAACTCTGTGGCAGCTCATACTTTTTTTTTTTTTTTTTTAAAGATTCATTGTATATATGTGAGTACACTGTAGCTGTCTTCAGACACACCAGAAGAGGGCATCAGATCCCATTGCAGATGGTTGTGAGTTACCATGTGGGTGCTGGGAATTGAACTCAGGGCCCTGGGTACAGCAATCAGTGCTCTTAACTGCTGAGCCATCTCACCAGCCCATGCATCTCATACTTTTAAATGCCAGCAAATGAACCAGTAGTCATATTTTGCAAGATGTCTGCACAGCAGTTTCTGTCCAGCCACTACTGACCATGACTCACCTAGAGCCTGCTTACCGTTCTACTAGACAAAGCTCTTACCCAGTTTTAAGCAGCTTTTGGAAATTTGTTAATGATTGTTCCAAGGCAGTATCTACTGATAGTTTCCTATTCCCCTGCCTCTTAATATATATAATTTATTTTAATTTTATGTTCATTAGTGTTTTGCCTATATGCTTGCCTGTGTGAGGGTGTCAGAAGCCAGGGAAATGGAGTTACAGACAGGTTGAGCTGCCATGTGGGTGCTGGGACTTGAACCAAGTCTGCTGGAAGAGCAGTCTTAACCACTAAACCGTCCATCTCTAGCACTCTGCCTCTTTTTAGTTGAAGTCTCAGAACAGCTTCTGAAACTCCTCAGGAGGCAGGATCCCTGTCCAGAGTCTACAGCACTGGGGAGCGATTGGGAGATCCCGAAACCTCTGTTAATTTGAAATCTACATTTTTAGAGTTAGTACTTGAGAAGTCTTGCAATCTCTGTATGCACATGAAGTTATTTATTTTGAAACGTTGGTGGTTTAAAAGTATTGTATTTTAGATCCTGGGAATGTACAGATGAAAGTGCTTGCCTAGCATGCGTGATGATCTGTCTCGGTTCAGTCCTCAACACTGCATGAATTGATTGACGTTCACACAGTGATCCCAGTGCTGAGGAAGGAGAGTGGGAGGTTCAGGATTACCTTTTGATACCTACTGAGTTCAAGGCCAGCCTAGGATATGTAAGACCGGCTCAAAAAATATTTAAAAACAATTTTAGCTTTATGCCTATTTTAAGATACTATTGAATTTCTGGGTAGAACATTTGCCATAATTAATGAGCCTGTGTCAGTACAGCACCATAAACTGGAATTTCTATGTCCAGATCTTCATTTTCCTCCTTCCGCTCTCCAGGCTAGCACTGTCCAGGCAGTGTGTCTCAGGAGGCTCTTTTCACTTGCTGGGATGGTTTCTCAGAACATCCCTGTTTTAAGTGAGGGTTTTGAGGGTTACTTGCTAGTTATTTTGTAGATGGGTCTTTTTCTTGTGGGCAGACTCAGTCAAAGGCTTCGAGAAGAAAGGCTGTCAGAGGAGCCTGCTGTAGGTCTGTGGGACACTGTTGATCTCCAGGGTCACCTGGCTTCAGGGAGCAATCAAGTGTCTCTCCTGCTTTTCCACTGTCTGAAGAAAGTCGTGATGTACAGCACACATTTGAGATTATGGAAGTCTATGCTCCACACACACAGGCAGAGTGGCTCCATACATAGTTGTAATTCATGTGAGAGATGTGTCTGTTCTCTGCCATCGACCAATCAGCTGTTTCTCTTATCAGTGTTTATTTTATACCCCAAGTTTCTCATTCGTGTCCCAACTTAAGCTGCTAAATCCCCACTCTTGACAACTCCCTGGCAATGTTTGGTTTTGCGTTTTCTGTTTTTAAAGCACTTGCATGGTTTCTGCCCCAGGCTCATCCTGTTTATTTCTGTTTAGAAATTAGCCAGTTCTGTAAGGAGTCCTGGTTTCTTTTATGGGAAAATGGCCCAGAAACCAAGATCTGGGCACAAGGTGTGGTCATTGCTCCTGGGACACTCTTGTTTCTGTGTTCTCTCAGTGGCCAGAGTAGGATATCTGTGTGTCCAAGGCTATAACTATTTCTCTGTGTGTGTATATCAAGCTAAGTCTGCTATGCTGCTGCCTCTCACCCTCAGTTACTATCCTGTGGATGACTTTAGCTTCCTTCTCTTATCCGGAACTCCTCCTTGCTGCAGCAGACCTGTTTCCTGTCACTTAGAGTCTGTTCTGGTGTGTGTGTGTGTGTGTACTGGGGAATGAGTTCAGGGGCTTGCATACACCTGAACTACTTCTGCGGTCCTTTGCTCTCTTGCCTTGGCAGAAATGTCACTTTCTTAGCCCTTCTCTGACCACCCCACATAAAACAACATGCTATTCCTTCTCCTTTGGGTTTTCGTATTTTTAGCCCTGACATTGTACTGTATGTGTCTATAAGCACTCCCTAGAGTGGAAGCTTCATGACACACCACAACGGCACCCGTGCACAGTGATTCTCTGCAGGTGCCTGCCTTGGTCTTCAGCAGTGACGTTGGTTTAGACAGAGCTGTAGTCACACTGGTGATACAGTTGCTTCTTTTTCTCAGTATTGCATTGCCAACCCCCCCCCCTGGCTTGACCACAGTGTTTATGTGCCCGGTGTGCTGGTCTTTCAATGAAGTCCGTGGTGTACATGCTCCACCACCAGCTCCCTTCCTGCTGCACACTTCCTGCCTTCCAGTGATAGGAATGGTGCTGCCAAGACTGCTTTTGTACCTGAAGGCCCTTTCTTTTTAATTATTTCCTTAATCTAAATTCTAGGAAGTAAGTTATTCAGACAAAGGATATCATCCATTTTATGACTTCTTATATGTTGGCCTAATGACCACTAAAGAAAAAAAAAAAAAGACCGAAGTATCTTATGGCTTTGGGCACATTTTTTGATGGGCTCAAAGTGACATCAACCTCTAAGAAGTCAAGAGATAAACTACAGTGTAGCGAGATGTCCATAGTCAGGCTGTGTACGCCTCCAGCTTCCTGACCCCTAATCTTCATCATCATGCTAAGACTGAGTACTGGTGCCCTCAGTAGACTTTTCACAGGTTTGAGCATGAAGCATGGTCAAGGGCATGAAGTTTATGAGGTGCCACTGGAGGAGTGACGCTTTCTTCAGCTTTGGCACTAGGGCTGGTGCTGTGGAGAGCCTTGTCAGTTCTTCCCCTAGAGCTGGGCTGGGCTGCCTTGGAATTCACTTCAGAGCCAACTTAGGAGCTGCTCCAAGCAGTCTGCCGGCCTCCAAGCCTCACACCTTGTACATGACCAAAGATGGTATCCTTGAGCACCATGCCCCACCTGATTCACCGTAACTGGAACCAGCCGAGGCTGGGCTCTTTCCAGAAGTCAGATCCTTCTCAGGAGGAGGAAGTTCTGCCAGCTCTGAGGATAGGGGGCAGGATAGTGAGTGAGGGGTGGCTCCTGCTTTGAAAGGCTTCTAGAATAGGCTGAACTGATGTGAGAATTGGCTATCTTGCTTCCAGAGTAACCAGGTCAAAAGGAAAACAAAAAACATTTGTGTGAGACTCAGCCTGTTTGCATAGTCAGCCATCTTGTCATCCTTATATGGTTTCCAGGTTGGAAGAGTCATTTAAAGTAGAGGAGCAGCAGGGCCAGAATGGAAGAAAGTCGTATGGACAGTTCTGGTGGATGGGGCTAGTCCATAGAACCATAGAATGTATGGTTACATTTAGCTAGTTACATTTAAAGTATAAGAAGCATGTAAGCCAGGCATGATGGAACAGGCCTGTAATCTCAGTAGTCCAGAGTGGAAGACAGCAAGGTCAGGTGTTCAAGGCCAGCGTAGGCTACGTGAGACCCTGTGTCAAAATGTAAAATGAAATAAATAGTAAATAGAAAAAAAGAAGAGTGAATTTTTGCTTTGTGTTAAAGCATAAAGTTTGCCTTTTTTGAGACAGTTTCATGTTGTCCAGGCTGGCCTTGAACTTGTGTTTCTCCTGCATCTACCTCCCAAGTCCTGGAATTGTAGATGTGAGCCTCTGACTGTAACTCAAAATTTACCATTTTTAAGAATAAAGTGTGTCATTAGGCATCACTATTACCAGTACTTCTGGAACCTCTTCACACTCCTAGACAAAAATTCTGCATCCTACCTAGACACTGGTTTCCACAGCTGCTCCGCCAGTGTGTGCCCGCATCAGCATCCTACCTAGACACTGGTTTCCACAGCTGCTCCGCCAGTGTGTGCCCACATCAGCATCCTACCTAGACAGTGGTTTCCACAGCTGCTCCGCCAGTGTGTGCCCGCATCAGCATCCTACCTAGACACTGGTTTCCACAGCTGCTCCGCCAGTGTGTGCCCGCATCAGTAGCTGTGGTATCTGAAGGAGAGTGGCCTCCATAGGCTCATGTGTGAAAGCTTGGTCCCAATTGGTGACTTGTTTGAGAAGGATTTTGAAGTGTGGCCTCGTTGGAGGAGGTGAGCCACTGTGAAGTGGACTTTGAGGTTTCAGAAGCCCACACTAGGCCCAGACTCTGTCTGCTGACTGGGTCAGGATCTAAATAAAGCTCTTAGCTACTGCGTCGATGCCATGCCTGTCTGGTTGCTGCCATGATGATCATGGACTAGCCCTCTGAAACTGCAAACAGGCCCTCAGGTAAATATTTTCTTCTATAAGAGTTCCTTGGTCGTGGTGTCTCTTTACAGAATTGAACAGTAACTAAGACAGCAATGCACACAGCTTCTAGTTTCTCCACAGTTTTACTGACGCTTGGTGCCCACCAGTGCTTCTTGATAAGCATTTTTTTTTTTTACATTTTAACCCCCATCCTGTGTGTGTGTGTGTGTGTGTGTGTGTGTGTGTGTGTGTGTGAACAACTTATGAGAATTGGTTCTGGGCTTCCATCATGTCTATCCAAGATCAAAATCAGGTTGTCAGGCTTGGCATCAGGTGACTTTACCAGAGAACCATGCCACCAACCCCACTCTCCTGGTTTTGACTCTTATTAAGTCAGTTTCTGTAGCACAAGCTGGCTGTGAACTCATCTTCAGCTGACTACTGGGATTGCAGATTTGAACTGACTGTCCCTCTCCCACTTATTTGTTTTGTTTTTATGCCGATTTTAGGAGTCAGAGGCACACTTGCTGCAGTGTGTATGTGATGGTCAGAAGACAGCTTTCTGGAGTTCATTTTCTCCTTCCATCATTCCAAATTCAGGTTGCAGGCTTGGTGGCAGGTGTCTTAGCTGGCTGAGCCCTCTCTCCCACCCCTGCTTTGTTTTATTGTTGCCTTGTGGAAATTCTTTGTCTATGGGAATGCTAGACTTTACCGTCAGTATGATTCATAAATGTCTTCATCCATTCTCTGGGCTGTCTTTCCCTCTCTGAGGAATGTCCTCTCTGAACAAAAGGTCTCGTTCTTTCTGTGGAGTCTAATTGACTCCTTTCTTTTGTAACTTATGCCTTTGATGTCACATCCAGGAAACCACTGCCAAACCCAGTGCCACAGCGATTTCCCCCTAAGATTCTCCTAGTGGTTTTATAGTTTGGACTCTTAAATTTAGATCTTGGGTCAGTTTGAATTCATCTTTATATGAGGTACAAGGGGACCATCTACTTCATCGATTTGTTGTTGTGTGTAGACACTGTTTCTTAGTACCACTGGTTTAAAGTCTGTCCTCTCCTGCCTGTGAGCGTTTATTTGGAGTTCTCTGTCTGTCCGTCTGTATGTCTATTCTCATGTCAGTAGCTCTGCTTTGATTACCTCAATTTTCTAGTAAGTTTTGACATCATAAAATAAGTTCTCCAACTTTTTTAAAATTAAGTTAAATTAGTTTTAGTAATTTAACAGTCTGCATTTCAGCATATAATCAACAAACATTATTAATGAGATTGTTTACATTCTTTCATAATAAGTCTTGACATTTGTCTGTGTTTAATTTAACTGTCGGTTCAGTTCAGACCAGCCACATTTGGGACCTCATGTGGTTCATGAGAACCATATTGGGTAGTTCAGAGTTCACTGGAAATTGCATGGTATAGTACACGTCTCTCTTTGAAAACACAAAGGCACCTGTGACACCTGATAGCACAGTACATTTGTCCCTTTATTGTTGGGGTGCCATGATAAAGAAGAGGCAAAGGGGAGGGTGACACAAAAGACATGATGAGGGTGACCCCTGTTCTCAGGCTTGGAGTTAAGAGTGGAATTTTGAATAGCGGTCATGGTTGGAAGGCTGTTCTGGGAAGATGGCAGCTTCATGGAGGGCTCAGGGTTCTTGGAGAGCCACAGACAGCGTTATTAAGAATGGAAGAAGATGGGCTGGAGAGATGCCTCAGTAGTTAAGAGCACAGGCTATTCTTGCAGAGAACCAGGGTTCAACTCACAACTGTCTTTGACTTACAGGGGATCTGACACACAGACATACATGCAGACAAAACACCAATGCACATAAAAAAATCATTAAAAAAGAAGGAGGAGGAAGAGGAGGAGGAGGAAGAGGAGGAGGAGGAAGAGGAGGAGGAGGAGGAGGAGGAGGAGGAGGAGGAGGAGGAGGAAATAAGGAGCCTGGCAGTGATGGCAAAAGCCTTTAATCTGAGCACTCCACAGGCAGATCTAGTCTAGCCTGGTCTACAGAGGAAGTTCCGGGACAGCCAGGGCTGCACAGAGAAACCATGTCTTTTAAGAAACAGAGAGAGCCGGGCGGTGGTGGCGCACGCCTTTAATCCCAGCACTTGGGAGGCAGAGACAGGTGGGTTTCTGAGTTCAAGGCCAGCCTGGTCTACAGAGTGAGTTCCAGGACAGCCAGGGCTATACTGAGAAACCCTGTCTCGAAAACAAACAAAAGAAAAGAAAAGAAACAGAGAGAGTGGGAGAGGGCTGGTGAGAGGAGAGGTGGGCGAAGGCCTGACTGGTCACCCTGTTACCTATCTACCAGCTTCTGTGTATGGGCGGGGGTTTCTCTGTATCCACTTTGTCTTCATTCAAACGTGTAGTTTAAAGCTGGGTGTGGTACACACCTCTGCATGCCAGCACATGGCACAAAAGTCAGGAAGGCAGGCAGATCTCTGAGTTCAAGGCCAGCCTGATCTAGATACTGAGTTCCAGGACAGCTAGGGCTATATAAGGAGAGTCTGTCTCAGAAAACAAAACAAAAAAAAAACAAAAAGTAAATAAATAAATAAAACAACAGCAACAAAAAGTAATTTAGAACTTAGTACTTTTCTCTGCTTTACTTTTTATTTGGTCAAGTTAAAAAGGATTGGATCTTCCAATGTTTATCCCCACCTCATCTCCCCAGCTTCCAGATTCCCTTCCTGGCCATGTGGGTCCCTTGTCCACCCTGGGGTCTCTCTCCATCTCCTTTTCTTTCTATCTAGACTATTCTTCCCTCAGATTACAAGTGTGAGTCACTCTACTTTTGCCCTGTTCTCATCTCTGTTTACTGAAGATCTGCGTCATCCACAGGGGCCTTCTCTCACACCCCATACAAGATCTAACATCTCCCAAACAGTTTCCCCATACAGCCTGGCCCCGTGGTTCACTGTGTGCCTCCCTTTGGACAGAGCTTTGAGAGCAGCCATTAGTCTGTGTCTCTTTCTTCAGTCTTTGTTATCCCTAAGTGTTATACCACTAAGTGAATGAATAGATAAACAAAGTCAGGTAAGTAGTCCGTGTTCCTCAGTTGGTAGACTGCTTGCTCAGCATTCGTGAGGCCCTGGGTTCCAGCCCCAGCACTTGAAGGCAGAAACAGGAGATGAGAAACTCATGCTCATCCTAGGTTAATAGCAAGCTCCAGGCCAGTCCAAGATGAGTGAGATACTATCTCAAAAGCAAAACAGAACAAATACAGAAATGTGCAGGTCTTTATAAAAACATTGGTTGGAGATTTTTGCATTTGCTTATTTATTTTTATTAGCATTATATTCAGAAAATATCAAACATTTACAAAGTTAAAAGGATGGTTTGTTGTGCATGTATCTTCCAATTAGATTGAAGAATGGTTTATGCCTCCCTGAAGTTGCTTCCTGTTCGGTGTGTGCATGTACCCAGTGGGACCACTCAAAGATCACATGGAGAAACCTGATATTCACTCTTTCCATTTAGAATCTGGTTCTGGAGAACAGTGAATCTCAAGAGACGCCTGGCATTGGTGCCTTGGACCATGGCCTCCGACCTAGACTTCTCGCCTCCCGAGGTGCCTGAGCCCACCTTCCTGGAGAACCTGCTGCGGTACGGGCTCTTCCTGGGAGCCATCTTTCAGCTCATCTGTGTCCTGGCCATCATCGTACCCATTCCCAAGTCCCATGAGACGGTGAGTCCTTCCCTGGGACCTCAGCTGTCTGGATAGCAGGCTAGATTCTTATACCATAAGAAATCATCACAAGCAAGATTGGCAGGGACTGTGCTAGCCCCTTGTCAAATTAGCTTGGTCCCTGGAAGCCTACCTAATGTATGGGGCCATGTGGCTTCATTTGTTCTGGTGTTTTTCTTAATTTTTTAAGGCAAATTCTTATTTTATAACTTAGGGCTGGCCCCAAACTCTATCTCCATGAGTCCTGAATGCTAGGTTTCTATTAAGCTCTTTATTTTATTTTGAGGCAGAGTCTAGCTGGCTTTAGACATGAGCCAGCCTTGTGGGACTACTAGTGTGAGCCATTCATGATGGTTTCTGGTAAGACTTTCATTAGCTCCTGTTGCACATGGACTGCTAAGAGATGTGGCCTCTGCCTTTAGGGATTGTCTTGTCTTTGGGAGGGCTGCAGATATAGAACAGTACTTAATGATATATGCTTATAGTCCCAGCACTTAGACCAAGGGAGGAGGATTATGAGTTCAAGGCCAGTCTGGGCCAGATAGTGAGATCATATCTCCCAAAATTGGGGGGAGGGGGAAGCAATAAATGTACTTCCATGAGAAATACAAGGTACAGTATGAGTGAATAACTAGGTGGAGGGACCCAATCATCCCCTGGGGAAGGGCTGGCTGTCCCTCTGCTGAGTCAGAATGAGCAGGTATCTACCAGGTACAGTGGGGAAGGAGGGAGAATAGCATTCCCAGGCAGGGGAAGTGCCTGCAAGGAGCTGGAGCTACTCCAGGGACCTAGAAATGATGGTGGCTGGAACACAGAGGGGACTGGGTGAGAGGTGCAGTGGAGGTTTAAGTTGGGCACAGAGAGTTTGGACACACACAGTGACATGAACACATTAGCTTTGGATTTATACATTGTCCCCACTTTCTTCTGATGCTGATATGTTGGAGAAACCAAGTCTTTATCATCTGTGATCTACACATCCCAGGATTTGGATAATTACTTCTCTGTGTGGCCACTGTTCGCACAGGAAGTTCCATATGGGCCCCTAAGGCCGTGCAGTTATTGGTGCAGCATCATGACTGGTGCTGTGGACTTGTGCTGCACAGCTGAGGTTAGGTTAGTGTAGGCAGGATCATGGTGTCTGGCTCCTGCACTGAGAGGTCATCGGAAGTTCAGATGCTCTCGCTGACCCCGAAGTCTTTGTCCGAAATGGCTATAGCATCCACTGCTGCTCACCACTGAGGGTCAGTGCTCCCCTCTGCAGTGCTAGCTGCAGTCGCTCCCTGAGGACCTTTGTGTTCCTAGGTGAAGTTGAGTGAGCTGCCCGATGTGGGTGCTGGGACTGAACCCAGGTCCTCCTGGAAGACACTGAGTACTCTTTACCAGTGAGCCCTCTCTTCAGTAAACATCACAGTTTAAAAATTTGAGTAAACATTTAAAAATTTTTAATATTTTTTGTTTTTACGTTATATGTATGAATATATTGCCTGCATGTGTTTATATGAGTATGTGTATGCCTGTTGGATCCCCTGGTGGCTCACAACCATCTATGATTGTTTTGAGCCACCATGTGGTTGCTGGAACTCAGTTTGCCAGTCTTAGGAGCAGACATGTTTACCGTGTGAACCATTCCACTGACCTGGGTTTTATTTCTTTGTTTTGATACTTGAGATAGAGTCTCCTTTGAAGCCCAGACTGTCCCTGAACCCACTTTTCTCCCACTTCAGCTCCCCAAGTGCTGTGATAACAAGTGTGTACTAACACACTCAGCCACAATATGTGTTTTAAAAAAGAAATTGCACCAGGTATAATGGCTCCCACCTATAATTACAGCAGGCAGGAAGCTAAAGCAGGAGGATTGCTGTAAGTTTGAGGGCAGTCTAGACTCTAGTAAATTGTAGGCCAATTTGGGCTGGCTACACAGTGAGACTCTATCTCAATGGAAAGAACTGGAATTCATACCGGGTATTTAGAATTCAAACTGAAGACTCAGGTGTTTTTTATTTTGAGTTTAATTGAATCTTAAAACAGTTTTCACATTTATTTGTTTGTTTGTTTTAGTTAGATGGTATGTGAGTGTGTGCATGTACCACTGTGTATGGAGGTCAGAGGGCAGCCATCAGCAGTTGGACCATGAGGGTCCCTGGGGTTGAACTCATGTTGTTAGGCTTGGCTGTAAGTGCCTTTACCCATTGCGCTATCTTGCCAGTTCTAACATTATATCTTTGGCTTACATTGGCAGTCTTATTTCATAGAAAGATTAACAAAATGACTAATTTGTTTTATCCTGCTGTGGTGGAGGTCACCAAGGCCAACTTAGATTCAGTGATGAGCTAGGAGGCCCCACAGCTGTGGTTACCACCGTGAAAGGCTATAGAGAAGGCATGGGATAAAGCTGGAGAAGAACTGACCCAAGGCCAAAAGTGCCACAGCTGGAGCCACACGGATGTGTCCAGCTCCAGCAGCACAGAGTCCGTCCATAGACCCCGAGGCATTGCCTAGCAAGGAACTCCTAAGAGACTCTGTGTCCAGGGTGTGGATTTTTTTGGGTTGCTTGAGACAATGTCATATAGCAGATGTTGGCCTTAAATTCCTGATCTTCCTACCTCTATATCTCTAATGATGAATTTTAGACATGTACCACCACATCTGGTTTATGAGGTGTTTGGGACTAACCCCAGAGCCTCATGCAGGCTAGGCAAGCACTCTACCAAATGAGTTACATCCCCAGCCTATAAACATGGCTGTAAGCTCACAGTTTTCTTTTTCTGTGACAGTATCGGGCATTAGATCTAGGACATCACTTACTGAGAGGCAAGTGTTCTACACACGAGGCCCTAGCCCACAAGGCTTTTTATTAAGGGCTGGTCATATAAGCACTTTCTACCTACTATCTACTGAAATTTCAGACTTGCAGAAAGCACGTGTCCAGCATAAGCCTCGTTGCTTAATGGGTTACGCACAGTGTACTCTTACCAGCCGTGGGAGTGAGGGAGCTGTTAAGAGATCCCAGTGCCCAGTGCTGGTAAGGACCAGCCATGCCAGCAGGGACCGTCCATGCGGACAGCCCCTAGAAAGACAGCAGCTGTTTACAGTGTTGCCTCAGGCAGGAAAGTGAGGGTTTGTCTTGGCCTCGCTTGGGTTGTGTTCCTGCAGGGAGACTGCGTCGAGAACAGTGCTCTCAGTCTCTTCTCCGTGGGTCACCCCACTCTGGGTCACCCCACTCTGGGTCACCCCACTCTGGGTCACCCCACTCTGGGAGACATTAGGTGCATTTGCTACAACTTGTTTTCAGTTTCTAGGAACTTTTCTTTTTAGTTTGTTTTTGAAATCTTATAAGATGTTTATATATAACACTTCTAAACTGTATAATAAGGCACATTCATAGACTTTCCTTTAATCTCATTATGCCTCCACCACTCCCCGCTTCCTCCCTAGGGAGCCATTTTTATTACTATGATTCATCTTTATCATTTTGATTCATTGTTGGTTTTTAACCCAAATAAAAGCTTGTGTGTGTATGTGTGTGTGTATATGTGTATATATGTGTATATATATATATGAATATTCATATATTTATAATCCTTCTTCTGAAGTACTGAGCTGGCACATAGTCATAAACATCATACCTTCTTCCTCCCCTCCCCCGCAATGTCTCACTATATAGCCTTGGCTGGCTGGAACTCACTTTGCATGTAGACCAGACTGGCTTCATAGAGACCCACTTCCCTCCCCCCCTCCTTCAGTGCTGGGATTAAAGGTGTATACCACCATGGCCAGCTGTTTCTTAATGCACAGTACATCCTGGAGACTGCACATCTTGGAGCCTGTTGGGTTCCAGAGCTCCTGCTTGTGCAGTGGAGAGGATGATGGGTCCTGGTGCAGTGGGGAACCAAGTCAAAGGAGCAGGGGTGGTGTGCGGCCAAGGGAAGAGGTGCACCAGGCTTTAGGTTTTTAAAAAGTGCCTTTAAGGGGCTGGAGAGATGGCTCAGGGAGCACTGGCTGCTCTTCCAGAGGACCTGGGTTCAATTCCTAGCACCCACATAGCAGCTCACAGCTGTCTGTAACTCTAGTTCCAGGGCTTCTGTGTCGTCATACAGAAAGACAGACATGTGGACAAAATACCAATGAACATAATAAAAAATGAATTACATATTTAAAAAGGTGCCTTTAAGGCATCTGGGTGGTCTGTCAAGTCAGCAGGTGGGTTTGCATGTCTGTAGAAAGAGGTGGGCAAGCAGTTGACGATGTTAGGGCATGTGTCAGATGACATAGAAGCCATGTGGGAGGATGGAGAACATGAAGTCTCCCAGGGAGACACAGACACAGACGTGAGATGAGAAAAGGACTACGAGCTGGCCCTGTGGCACACACCTGTAATCCCAGCTAATTCAGGGCCAATTTAGGCTGCACTGTCTGCAGTGGGATCTGGAAATGGCTCAGTGGTGAAGTGCTAGCAGTGCAATATGAGGACCTAGCATCCACATGGCTAAGCGCATGTGACCCCAGCCCTGGGTGGGCGAGGCAGACAGAATACTAGGGCTTGTCCCCCACCAACCTAGCTGGAAAATAGCAGGCTCCAGATTAGGTGTTTCTTCTAGTCTCTGTCCATGCACGTGGATGCATATACCACATACAGCATGTGCATATTCTATGCATGTGTAAACAAGACAAAGGGCAGAGCTTGGAGGGGCTCCAGCATGGACTGGCTTGTGGCCTGTGCTGGTATTCTGTGGCCGGCCTCACTCCTTGGCCAGGGCATGCTGTGAGTATTGTAAGTGACAAACTTATTGTCATTAGCTGCCGCTGCTGAAGCTGCTCTGGGTCTCCAGGGCTGGGGGCGTGATAACTTGTTTTATCTGGAGAGCTAGGAAAGGAAACCATGTTCCGCCTATTGTTCCTAACCCTTTGAAGTGAGCAGAGGCTTGGGTCCATCCACAGGCTTTCAGGGAAGAGCCAAAGCAGGCTCTTTTGAGCTAGGAGTTGACAAAGGGCTCATAAAGAAGCTCTCCAAAATCTACTGAACGTTCCTCTCTGACCTCCACATGCTCACTGTGACGCCCTCCCCGAAAGTTTTAAAAATTTTTAATACATGTCTCCAAAAAACAGACAGAAAGTATTTTTTTTAAGTATGTGCCTCTTAAGTCACCCAACAAGCAGGAAGCCTTAACTTACGCCATCTTTTAAAATATAAACACATTGCAGCAAATCGTTTTTGTTTTTCTGTAGTTCAGGGGGCAGGGAACACAGGGAGCTGTCTTCCTAACTGACATTTACTGTATTAACTTGGCTTTGTTTTGTTTAGCTGAAACAAGATTCTACACTGTAGCCCATGCTGGCCTCAAACTGAGAATAGTAGCCTTCCTGCCTCAGTTTCCCGAGTACTGCAGTCACAGGTGTGTACCACCACACAGAGCTGTTTTTGCCGTCTTTGTGGATGCATGTGTCTGTGTAGGAGGATAACTCAGAACCTATCTGTTCTCTCTACTGTGTGGACTCTGGGGATCAAACTCCTGTCATCAGCTTCATGGCAAGTTATTTCACCTACTGAGCCATCTCACTGGCTCCAGTGTTAGCTGGTCTAGAACTCATCTGTAGACCAGGCTGTCCTCACACTCAGAGATCTGCCCACCTCTCTCTTTTAAGTTCTAGGATTAAAATGGTGTGCCATTTCCTTTTAATAAGAGCGTGCTAGGGGACTGGAGAGATGGTTCAGTTAGGATGGCTACTGTTCTGCAGAGCACCTAAGCTTGGCTTCCAGCACCCAGATTTGGCAGCTCATAGCACTTAGAACTCAGGCTCCAGAGGATCCTACACCCTCCTCTGGCCTCTGTAGGCACTAGTATAAACACACACACACACACACACAAATACAAATAAAATAAATCCTAAACTGGGCAGTGGTGGCGCATGCCTTTAATCCCAGCACTTGGGAGGCAGAGGCAGGCAGATTTCTGAGTTTGAGGCCAGCCTGGTCTACAGAGTGAGTTCCAGGACAGCCAGGGCTACACAGAGAAACCCTGTCTCGAAAAACAAACAAATAAAAAAATAAATTCAAATAAAATAAATCCTAAACAACAAAAACTGAGGCTGGAGAGATGGCAGCTGTTAAGAGCACTGGCTGCTCTTGCAGATGACCTGGGTTTGGTTCCCAGCACACACATGGTGGTTTACAACCAACTCCAATTCCAATAGATCCAGCAACCTCTTCAGCCTGACCTTCCATCTCTGTGGGTATCAGGCACATGGTATGCATTTAAACAAGGAGACAAATCACTCGTACACATAAAATAAAATAAATACTGACATGTTTATAAAAAGATAAAAGAGATATAGAATATGTTCTGCGGAGGTGGGATGATGAAGTATGGGGGGAAGGGGATGCCTCGGGGGCCTATGCCGAAGCATCCCTTCCCCCTGAGGGGCCAGCCACACTGAATAGAGTTTATTCAGGGCATGGTGGGGGCGGGGAGTGGAGTTAAGAGGGAAGTAGAGGGAGAGAAAGGCAGAGAAAGGGAGAGAGAGTAAAAAAGTAGAGGAAAAGAATAGAGGCCGGCCATGAGCCCGTGGAGAGAGGGGGAAAGGACAGAGGAGGAGCAAGAAGGTAAGAGAGCAGATCAAGAGAGAGGGGAGGGGCAAGCAGCCCCTTTTATTGTGGGCCAGGCCTATCTGACTGTTGCCAGGTAACTGTAGGACTGAGTATACCTGGCTGTCGCCAGGTAACCTTGGGGTGGAGTTTAGACAGAATGCTAACAGATACATCTTTTTTTTTTTTTTTTTTTGGTTTTTCGAGACAGGGTTTCTCTGTGTAGCCCTGGCTGTCCTGGAACTCTGTAGACCAGGCTAGCCTCGAACTCTCGAACCCAGAAATCCGCCTGCCTCTGCCTCCCAAGTGCTGGGATTAAAGGCGTGCGCCACCACCGCCCGGCCAGATACATCTTTTAAAAATTAAAAAAACAAAACAAAACCTTTTCTGTGGGTCAGTAGTGGTGGGGATGATGATGATGATGATATTAAAATAAAGTACTATGAGCCCACTTACTGCCTGAGAGTAGCATATGGTCGGTCCCTGGGACTAGGGATTCTGCTACCAACTTTCTTCTGTGTGTTGCCATGAGACAACCTCCTCTCCCTCCCACAATTGTAACTACTCACATGGAGAGGAGAGGAGCTGTGTGTGAGAACGAGAGAGCAGTGGTGAGTGTCTGGGCTGGCCGTGTGGGCTGTGTCTGACAGCCAGCCGTTCAGGTTCAGGGTGGAGGAAGGGGGCTTTAACTGGGGACAAGGGAGGTCTTAGGGAGCCTAGGAAAGTAGGAGCAGCTTGTAGAGGCTCCTTATAGCCTGAGGGCAGTGAGGAGGTGCTTGGTAGCTGAGGATGCTACAGAAGTGGGGGAGGGGCAGAGTGGGTGAAGGGCTCTTTGCTGCTCTTTGCTGGTTTGCTTAGGGCAAACGATCCTCTTGCTCAGCATATAGACACAAGGTTTATTAGCAGCTTTTTGGGTCAGAAGATAATATTTTTAGCTGGGAAAGCCTTTGAAAAGCAAAAAAATGTCTTTTCTGTTTTCCAGTAAGCTGATTTCTTACAACGGTTTATGCCTTCAGTGCTTCAATACTTAGGAGATTATTTGAAAGCTCTTTGGGGGCTAATCAGGAGGAAAAAAGAACACATATAAATGCTTCCCACACCACCCCCTTCCTTTTCAGAGGAGAAACAAGAACCCATTGGCCAATGCAAGCCAGAATCCTAAGCCAGATGGAAGGTTTTCCCATTGACACCTCATTAAGCTAAGACCTGAGAAAACATTTATTTGCTCCTGACTAAGGCCAAGGCCACACAACCCAAGTATTTTCCTGAAGGCTGAATTAAAAAAAAAAAAAAAAAAATGAGGTAACCTAGACTCAGACAAGACAGCAAATGCACTTAGTTTGGTTATATGGAGCATGCTAAAAAAGGGTCCGAGGGACACTGGTGACCAGTGGGTCAAGGCCCCAAGCCTTTTCCAATTCCAGGACCTCCATGGTGGAAGAAGCGAACTGACTCCATAAAGTTATCCCCTGACCTTCACAATATCACACGTGTATGTATACACACATACACAGTAAATAAAAGTAATAAGATTTATGCTGTACATAGTGGCACATACCTTTAATCACAGCACTCAGAGCACAGAGGCAGGTGATCTCTGAGTTCAAGGCCAGCCTGGTTTACAGAGCTAGTTCTGGATAGCCAGGGCTACATGGAGAAACCCTCTCTGGAAAAAAAATAACAACAACAAAAACCAACCAAACACGTTGGGAAAGGAAAAGCTGGGAGAAGTTAGAATAAAGACCTTGGAGTAATGGAGAATGTGCGTGCGTGTGTGCGTGCGTGCATTGGGAAGTCACTCTTTTGAAACTGGCACTACTCCTGTTGCCCTGACTGGCCCTAGCCCATCTAGCCCTGAACTTGCTATGTATCTAAGGATGACTTTGAACTCTGATCCTTCTGCCTTTGCTTCCCTCAGCAGCTAGGATTATCAGTGTGTTCCACCACATCCAGCTTCCGTTAGCATGCCTAATTGAAACCTAAGGAGTTGCTGGGCTCTGCAAAGAAATTAAGATTCCAGCAAGGCCTGACCTTGCCCTTGCTTTCCTACCATGCTTGAAGTTTATGTGCACTTTAGATTGGCTGATATGTGGTCACTGCTGGGGTGGGAACCTGGGACTCCTAAGGTGGCCTCTGCCTCCTCTGCCCCTCTGTCTCTTGCCTTTCATGGCTCTCACCAGGGCCTACTTCCTCTGCTCCCTGACCCTGTGGTGAGATGACTGCTCCCAGGATTTTTCTCTCAGCTACAGCATCCCAAGGAGGCTGCCTTCCTGCTTGGTCTAATTGAAAGACCTCTGGCAGGAACTGTACAGCTGGCCTGCTGGGGACAGCGGTGGTTAGTGGGTTGGAGCTGCAGAGTGACAGCTGGGGTTGAGAAGCAGAGATCTCTTCCTCCAAAAGTTGGAGTCCTGGGGAGCTTATGTGAAATTCCCTGAAACTAGATGCAGATAGGTTCTGCTTGCTGTCTCTACCAGGCCCAGGCAGCCCTCTTCAGAGGGGTTCTAGCAGAGCTGACTTAGGGCTTCTGGGGTCTGTGATAACATCTGTAAGCTCTCTGGGTGCTTTTCTGGGGAGGTTTTTGCAGGTTTTTCTAGATGAGATGCAGCACCTTAAAGGGCAGTGAGCCAGACATGCTGGGGCAGAGGCACTTAGATCCTGTGAGTTTGCGTGCTGGGGCCCACCTTTTTCCTGCACCTCAAGGCAGAGCACTTGGATCCTGTGAGTTTGAGGCCAGCCTGGTTAACATAACAAGTTCCAGTACTTCATAATGAGACCCTTTCTTGTCTTTCAGTTTTTTTGTTTGGTTTTTTTTTTTTTTTTTTTGGTGGGTTTTTTTTTTGGGGGGGGGGGTTCGAGACATGATTTTTCTGTATAGCCCTGGCTGTCCTTGAACTCAGAAATCCACTTGCCTCTGCCTCCCAAGTGCTGGGATTAAAGGCATGCGCCACCACCAGCTGGCGAGACCCTGTCTTAAAGAAGAAAAGAGAGGGAGAAAGAAAACGGAAAGAAAGAACAGTGAAGGAGTGTGGGTGGCTGCTCCCTGTCCCCTGTCTGGCCCGAGCTTGCCACCACCCCTGCCCCCCAGATGTCTTTTGGATCAGCTTCTGCACAGAATGTAGAAGCAGTCAGTCCTAAGTCAGTGGGTCCTGGCTTTCTTCAGTGACTTGTGTAGCAGGCAGCCAGAGTGCATCTGGCAGTTCACCATAAGTTAAAATGTTGGCTGATCTAATCTTGAATATTCCTGTCTCGTCTCAGCAATGAGCCAGCTGCCAACACCTAGAAGGTGGCCGGCTTGCTTGCTTACATCTCTGTCCAGGTCTGTTGTGCTGATGAGAGCTCAGCCGCCTGATCCCTGCCGCTTCCCCACACAGCCGTGGTATTGGCTCCTTAGCTTGGGGAACTGGAGATCTTGAGGCAGAGTGGACTTGGAAGCTTAGAGTCTCTGGAGCTGTCTCTCCAGTTCTGCCTTTCCCAGGGTACTGACTTCCTTCTCGGGCCCTGTGCTGAGTAGGGAAGATGGTTGCTGTCAGCGTCCTTGTCACCAGGGGTTATAGCTCAGAGCCATTTCCTTGCTAGGTCACTTTACAAGAAGCTTTACTTGAGCACATGCTGTCCTGGGGGACTTATCCACATATAGTGACTGTGGTGGCATTTAGTGTGCTGCCCAAAGAGAACCTGAAACCTGTGTAGTGTTTGGAGATCTAAAAGCCCTTCCCTGAGCTCTGGGTCAGTGGCCAACAGTACCAGAGCCTGGGAAAAGTTCTGTGGGGACCTTGAGTCTCCATGCCCATCAGGGCCACCATAACTATAGAGTTAACTTGAACAAATGCGTTCCCAGTCCTGACATCCAGGGACTGGCTCACAGAACCGACTCTGGTTCTGGTGGCATGGGGTTGCTGCTTGGGAGGAGCTTGTAGCTGGCCCCGGAGGCAGATGTGCTTGACTTAATGACACGTTCCTGAGAGTGCTGTGTGGTGGGCAGAGGGAAGGCTTCATGCTCCCATGGCAGCCCAGCTGCAAGTGTGTGCCAGCTCATAGGGAGGCTAGACATAGCAGTCTAACCAGTGCGAAGGACCTGGAGAGTTCTGTCAAAGTGTGTCTGGAATGAGCCTCTGAGGTTGTAGGTGTGTGTGTGTACGTGTGTACGTGTGCTCATGGGCACTCATATGTAGAGCTGCAGAGGCCCAGGTTAATGTCAGTTGTCTTCCTCAATTGTTCGTCATGTTTTGTTTTTCTTAACTAGTTTTTATCTTGTTTTCCATGTATAAGAATGTTTTGTCTGTGTGTATGTCTATGCACCATGTGTGTGCAGTGTTCATATAGGCCAGAAGAAAGCATTGGATCTCCTAGAGTGGGTTACAGACACTGAGTGCTGGGAATCCAGCCCAGGTTTGCTGCCAAGATCAGCTCTTGGCCAACGGAGCCCTCTCCCAGCTAGCTCCCTTCTCTTTATGTTTCTGCCATGAGTTCTCTCACTGAACCTGGAACTCAGCAGTTCAGCCGCACTAGCTGGCCAGCAAGCCCCAGGCATCTTGTCTTTGCTTCCCTAAGCCAGGATAGCAGGTGTGTGCTGCCACACCCACTCTTTACATGGGTCCTGGGGATCTGAACTCAGGTCCTTATGCTACTACAGAAAATGCTTTACTGAGCTGTCTCCTCAGCCACCCTGCCCAGATTGTTTTTTCTAACACAGTTCCACTTACCTGCCAAGGTCTTGGATGCTGTGTCTCTGGCACAGTTGAGCCCTTGTGGACAGCCTCCCTCACTCCCCATTTCATCTGGTAGCTTGTCCTGGTCTCAAGGCCACTGCCCTGCTCCATCTCTACAAGGTTATTTTAGCCCCTGGCCTGCCTGGGGCCTCCAGCAGGAATGACGCAGTAGGAAGGTGCAGAGCTCCAGTGTGAGGCTGACTGGTCTGAGTTCTGTGGAGTCCTAATCTTGCTGAGCTGAGAGGAAAGCTCCTGGGTCTGATGAGATGGTTCTAGGCAGCGCCTGAGCAGCCACTTTTCCTTTCCTGGACTGTTTTCAAGGGAGAAATGACAGTGTTGAATCAGGACACTGCTCTGTCCTGCTTTGCAGGGGCACAGCCTCAGAGCTGCACAGTGGAGACAGGAAGCCTAATCCTTCTCTCCAACACTGCACGGATTCCGTTCCCTGGGCCTGGCTGATAGCAGCATTTTCTGACCTGGTGATCTGCTCTCTTGTCACCTTGTTATAGACAGGGCTGTGTTCACAAAAGACACCTCCATGGACCCAGGAAACACCTGGCAATGGAGGCTTCTTCTTTTTCCTCAATTGTTTTAGACGAGGTATGGCTCCCCCAGACTGAAAGGTAAGGCTGTTGGGTATGTAGTCTGCACTTCCCTGGCTTGTCCCAGCCACACACATCTGAAGAGAAGTTAAGTCACTCACTTGCTCAGTCACTCCTGTCAGCTTAGAGGGAAACACCCTCCACCCCCTACCCCCGTACCGCTAAGACAGAGGACCCAGATCACACTGTGACAGCCGCCTTTGCTTCCCTGGAGCTTGCCCAGCAGGTTGCTGTGTCACAGCTTTGGCTTCCTTGCCAGTAAATGAGGCTCCAGTGGCTTCCTTATCATCACGAGGCCCAGTGAGCAAGTGACTGGAGTGTACTGGTCCTTCTGTAGCCCCCTGTGGTGAGCACAGAACTTCTTATCCTGGGCACACATGAGTAGACAGTGAGTGCTAAGCCCCTGTGCAACAAGTGGATGTCAGCAAGCAATGCCAGTGGCCCTGAGTGAGAGGGACCTGCCTGGAGACAAGGCCGGGGCTGGGATAGACTGCCTCCCAGAAACCATACTGGGTCTTTTAAAATCCATCTCATACAAAAGACCAGTAACATTTTAAAATTTAAAAGCAGTCCCAGTCCTGACTATTCTCATCGTTTTAGGGAAAGAGACTGGAAAGCATGTGGAGGACGAGAAGGGAGGATTCGAGAGAAGGATGTGGAGTGTGTAGTGGATGAGCTGCCGTGGATCCGAGTGGGCAGTGGATCGTGTGCGTGGTTGGGGTGAGCAAATCTAGAAGCTCTTAGAAAGTAGAATAAACAGGCCTTGGGGACAGATCGGTGTGGGGGCATGAGGGACCAGGGAGAACTTAGAAATGAACTTGGGCAGCTGCATGGGTGGCAGTTCCAAAAGCTGAGGTGGGGGCGGGTAGGGCGAGGAGGAACAGCTAATGTGTTGAGAGGCCTGATGACTGTGGTGAGTACACACCACAGAGGATCACTCCCACTGCACAAAGCAAACATGACTGCACTGTTAAACCGCTTTTCTAACTCCTCCAGGACCACTGGTCACAAAGAGGGGACAGACAGAATCTAGAACAGACTGGTCTTCTCATTCTGTCATGGGACTCTAGGGGAGGCTGCTAAGTATATAAAATAGATTTTATAGTTAACAGTGAAACAGTGAGAGACACAGATCCTGGCTCTGCTGCTCACCAACCGAGACCTCAGGCCAGCCCTGGTCCTTTCCCTGTGTTTTTAGCCTGAGGCCCATCCTGAATGGGCCTAGTCTAGATGGACTTTGTCTAGATGAATGGCACAGGGCCTAACTTGCTAACTACCAACAGTGTTGGGGCTGATATAGCCATGGTGTGACTGCTGGGCTGGTGTGGCTGGGGTGTAGCTGGGATGTAGCTGGTGTATGTGGCTAGGATGTGGCTGGGATGTAGCTGGTATATGGTGGTGTGACTGGTGGGCAGGTATGGCCGTGGTATGGCTGGTGTGGCTGTGGTGTGGCTGGTGGGTTGGTGTGGCCATGGTGTGGCTGGTGTATGGCCGTGGTGTGGCTGCTGTGGCTGTGGTGTGACTAGGGTATGGCCGTGGTGTGGCTGGTGTATGGCCATGGTGTGGCTGGTATATGGCCGTGGTGTGGCTGGTGTGACCGTGGTGTGGCTGGTGTGGCCGTGGTGTGACTAGGGTATGGCCGTGGTGTGGCTGGTGTGGCCGTGGTGTGCCTGGTGTGGCCATGGTGTGGCTGGTGTGACCATGGTGTGGCTGGTGTGACCATGGTGTGGCTGTTGTATGGCCGTGGTATGGCTGGTGGCAACACTGGAGGCTGCATGAATTGGATCTGAAAGTGCTGTGCTCTGAGCTCATAGAAAACAAGAGGCCTTGTCTCCAATGTTTTCTTAGTGATAGACAAGAGGACCCGTCCCTGCACCTGCATTGTGTCCTCACTTATTCACATAGCCACTGTCCTGCCAGTGGCTAGCTGGGTGAGACAGACATAAGAACATGTCACCTTAGAAGTGACCTGGAATGAAGAAAGACATCCAACATCAGCCTCTGGCCTCCACACACGTATGTGTCCACACATACCTATGTACACATGCACACACATGAACACATGCACATGTGTACACCATACACACAGTATACATGTCTCTGGTAAAGTTTTGGTGGTGTTATAAAGTATCTGGACACTTCCAAAAAGAAATGCAGCAGAGAAGGACGGCTGGGCAGTCATTATAAGTAGATTTTGTTGTTATTGTTTTAACTTTCTGTGTTTGAATGATTTCCCTGCATGCGTGTAAGTATACCCTTCAGAGGCCAGAAAAGGATGTCAGATTCCCTGAAACTGGAGTTCCGTACAAGTGATTGTGAGCTGCCACATGGGTGCTGGGAACTGAACCTGGGTCTGTTGGAAGAGCAGCGAGTGCTCTTGACCACTGAGCCATCCGTCCAACCCCAGGAGTATGTTCTTAAGAGTGCTCAAGCCACAGGGTGAGGAGCTGGGCAAGGACAGAGGGTGCTGCTGTGAACCCCTGCGCCTGACCATGGTGCTGTGCACCTGACTGCGGCGCTGTCACATTGCTTCAGCTGCCTTCTCAGGTATGGGACATGAGGCAGTGCGTGGTAGAAAGCCCCTGGGGGACTCAGGGTGGGGAACAGTGGAGAGGCCTCCTCCTTGGAAGCGTCCTTTGGCAGGTTCAGGAGTGAGCAGAGGCAGCAGTGCGGCAGGGACAGTGGCTGACTGGAAGCGGGTGGGGGGTTTCAGATGCTAGAGAGTGCCTGAGTCAAGACAGAGAAGGTTGGGTCAGCAGGCCCTGAGACCTGTTGCAGAACAGTAGAAGGTGGATCATTGAGACCCTGGTTACTCTTCCTGCTGGAGGAAGGCTGGGCTTCTAGAAAAGATGCCATGTGACCTGGGATGGTTGAGTTGGAAGGCTATGGGACATGCCCATACTAGTTATCTGTCATGTAGTCGAATGTGTGTGGAGTCTCCGAGCCAAAAGGGACGAGGCAGCAGGAAGAACCTCTGTAGCATGAAGCAGCACAGGACAGCCACGAGGTCACTGTACCAGCCCCCACCGCCACAGGCCTGAGTTCAGAGGAGCAGCTCCATGCTGGAGACCCGGACAGGCCTCAGTTCTGCTCAGGGCACCTAAAGGCAGCTGGCCTCCACGACGTGTGCAGGTGCTGTAAGGAGCAGCTCTGCTCCCAAGGCCCCCAGTGACATAGACGTCATATCCTGCTGGGTTTGCCTTAAGCATGAGCCTGTCCTATGGACTCTGCAAGGGTGTGCAGTTGACAGCCACTCTTCTGGGGCTTGGTTTTGTTTGTTTTTCTAACTTTTTTTTTCTTGGCCAAGTTACATAAATAATAGTGTTAGAGGACTTTGGACACCATTGAGTTCTGACAGGAGGAGGCTCAGCAGCTTAGGGCATGTGAGCTCCAGTCCTGAAGCCTTCTCCTAACACCCACAGGGCCATTTCCCTGAGCTGCAGTTCCTCCCCTTGCAGGAAGGAAGCTGGGCCCTGGGGACTCAGGTAATGCCAGAAAATCAAATTAGCTAGAACCTGGGCTCAGCCAGTTCAACACAGATATCTTAGTTAGAGTTCTACTGCTGTGAGCAGACACCATGACCAAGACAACTCTTATAAGGACAACATTTTATTGGGCTGGCTTACAGGTTCACAGGGCAGGAGCATGGCGGTGTTCAGGCAGACATGGTGCAGGAAGAGCTACGAGTTCTGTATCTTCATCTGAAAGCCACTAGGAGAAGACTGGTTTCCAGGCAGCTAGGACAAGGGTCTTAAAGCCCAAACCCACAGTGACACACCTACTCCAACAAGGCCACACCTACTCATAGTGCCACTCCCTGGGCCAATCATATTCAGACCACCACAACAGAGGAACCTCTTTGTCTTCCAGAGCTGGGAAATAGCCTTAGTCTGCTTTTTAATTTGTATATTTTAAGTAAAGATCAAGAGGTTTGGAGGCTGGAGAGACGGCTCAGCAGTTAAGAGTACTTGCGCTGTTTGCAGAGGACCTGGATTCGGTTCCCAGCACCCATGTTGTGGCTCATGGCCATCTGTAGCTCCAGTTCCAGGGACTCCAATACCTTTTTCTGACCTCTGTGCACTGAGAACACATATGATGCACAGACATACATACAGGCAAAACACACATAAAATGAAAATAAATCTCATAACAATTTAAAAAAATATATCCAGGGGCAAAACAAGTAGCAACCTTTCCCATATTAAGTTCCAGCCAAGGCTACCCAGTGAGACCTTGTATCAGGAGATGGTGGCAGGTAGACCTTTTCCCATGCTGTTCTCCCACCTTGGGGTGTTGGCCCTGAGTACAAGACAGTGCTGTTGAGTCACGGGCACTACAAGGGAACACAGAGCTGCCATCACTGTGTGTATAGAGAACCCAGGAGGAGCTGGGAGTCCAGATTTCATGGGAAGTCAGTCACCCAGCTGGCATGCATCTTGAATTTTTTTTAACGTTCTTACTATGTGTTTTTGTGGATGATGTATGTATGTATGTATGTATGTATGTATGTATGATGTATGTATGCATGCATGTGTGTCTGAACATGTGTGTGTATGAGGGGGTGTGTGTGACTGTATGTATGAGACTGTGTGTGTATGTGTGCATACGTGTGTGAAAGTGTTGTTTAAGTATGTGCAGGTATGTATATATGTATGAGTATGTATAGATATTTAGGTATATGTGTGTGTTCAGGTGTGTGTGGTGCGTTTGTGTGTCTGTGTGTGAGGCTGTGTATTGTGTGTTTTGTGTATGAGTGAATATGTATGTGTGTGATGTGTGCAAGTGCATAGGCCCCACAGAACGCGTGTGGAAGTCAGAGGACGATTATGGAGTTAGGTTTTCCTTCCACCTTCATGGAGACGCTGGAAATTGAACTGCATGCCAGCTGCTTTTTGCTACTGCACCGTCTCACCAGCCTGGCTTGCATTGTTTAATTTCATTTATTTGTTTGTTTGTTTTATTTGTTTATTGCATTTATGGATGTGATTATTTGTTGCATGGGGGTCATGCGTACCATGTGCACTTGGAGGTCAGTTATCTCCTACTATGTGGGACCATTGGGCTCGCTACACCTTTCCTGGCTGAGCCACTATGTCACACACCCCACCCCCACCCCAACATGGAATTTTAAGAATAAACACTGCAGACCAAATGCAGCTTGAAGACAGAGCCTAGGCTGTGTCTGACATCCCTGGGCTAACCTGCTTTTGGTGTTCTTTGGGGTCACAGCACTCCTCATGTTATCACCAGATGAGAAGAATACCAGGTAGGAGCTGCCACTCCAGATTGTGCTCTGGTATGAGCAGAGTGGTCTGGGGCAGCCTGCGCCTTCCAGGGCCTCAGCTTGTTTGTCTCCCTGTGAGGCCAGACCCAGATCTGCAGCTTTGAACTTCCTTTTTTCAGCAGCAAAATCTTTGTTCCAACCAATCTTATGAGGGCGCATCGTGGGGTATGAAACAGAGCAGAGCTGCCCCAGTTACTGAGAACCTGGGGTTCTGGCCTGAGGCTGCCTCTGACCTCCCCCAGGGCACCTCCACTAGACCCTGTAACACACAGTTAGTAATAGCCCTCCTGCCAGCTGCCTTCCCCACCCCCCAGCTCAAAACCTGAGGATGAACAATCACCAGGAGTGCCAGCCACAGTAACTAGCCTCATAGCCAAGCCTAACTAATGCCCTGCTGGTGCTTCCTGTGGCTTCACCACACCCCTCCCACCGAAGTGTCTATCACCGTCCTCATCTTACACATAAAACATGGGACTGAAGTCCCACAGGCCACTGGACTAGAAGGTAAAGGAGCCACCCAGTGCCATGTACTTTCAGCCCCTAGTCTGGGTAATTGTCCTTCCTTGTGTCTCTATGGCATGCTTCAGTTGACAGAATCCCTTTGGTCAAGCTGGATTCCTCTAAACAGTACTCTCTCTTTTTTTTTTTTTTTAAATCACACAGGAGACAGAGCAGTCTGAGCCCAGAAGTACAGAGGTGTCCAAGAAGCCCAAGGCTGCCATCCCTTCCACCAACAAGAGGCCAAAGAAGGAGACGAAGAAGAAGCGGTAGACTCAGAGGCCCAAAGAGCCCAAGGCTTTAGCCTTGGGGACAGCCCTCCTGGGAACCAGCATCCTGTTTGCTCCCACAGACTGTCTCTGTCCTTGGCTCAGGGTCTGAGATGATTGGAACTCCCTCTGACTACAGAGGTCTGAGCAATCCCTAGGCTCCATCTGCAGACCACCACTTCCTCTTCCTTCTCTCTCTGGTACACAAGAGATTCCCCGAGAGCAAATACTGCCCCAGGGTTCCAAAGTCAGGTCAGGCTCAGAGAGCAAAGTATTCACTTTAGTCCTGAGTCCAGTGGTCTTGAGAACTGAGCCTCACCACAGGGTGCAGTTGCCTAAGGCTGCAGGCACACCCTCTTCCATGGCTTGGGCCACATTTGTCACTTTTGTGCACACAGAACCTCACATGTGTTCAGGCGGGGATGCACAGCCATGCAGTGTGAGCCAGCCCACTCACTGCAGCAGCCAGGTCCTGAAGATGTTGGGTTGGGGGGCACAGTAGAAGGCCCGGGTCCAGTGATGCCTGCCGAGGAAGGTGCAGCTGAATGAGGCCAGGATTCCTGGGCACAGACTTTGCAAGCCTTTGAAGCAGGCTTGTCACTTTGACACCAACCTCTTTCTTAACCCATTTAACATTCAAAGTGCCTTTGACTTCAGCCTGTCCTCCCCACATCTTTCATTCCCTGACCAGTTAAGGACAGTTATATGGAGAAGTCAAAGCAAATAAAGCTCCCGCATGCTGAGCCTGCCTGTGTTGCTGCTGAGGAGGGAAAGGGGCAGCCTGGGTCTCTCCTGAGGGTGAGGGAAACACTGTCCCTGAGAAGTGGGACAGCATGGGGAGAAAGGGCAACTCTGGCCAAAGCAGCCCTCCAGGCCAGGCCACTCTGGAGCAGATTTTCAGAAAGGATCCAGTCATTGGCTCCGTGCTGTCCTTAGCCATTGGGGACCTTTGTGAGTTAGTTTGCACAGGGTCCAGAACCCCTCTCTCCACAGGACCCTACTGCCAGAGGACAACACTGCTGTCCACAGAGATCTGAGAAATACAACACAACACAACACAATACCATAGAAAGCTTCAGGGCTCCAGGCAGCTCTGTTTATAGGGCCTGAATCAGCTGCCCAGGACAGGCCCTGAATCAGGTGCCCCTAACACCACAAAGTCACAGACAACAGGCTCCCTTGCCTGCCAAACCCTTTCCCAAGTGTCATGAGGGTTGCTGAGGCACTTAGGTATAGACACCTGTCCATTTCGGGTCCTAGTCCAGGCCACTTAGACACCACAGTGGAAGTGCGAACCTAAGCCCAGTGACCATACAATTTAGTGGTATTTAATGTACTGGGGATGTGGGGTCCCTGCTGTGCAGAGCCATTTGACAAGGCCTTCTAGAATCTCAGGAAGTCCAGGGACATTCTGGTTGGCAAAGTGCCACTTTGCAAACACAAGCACACAACGCTTCCGCTGAAGATTTCTGTTTGACAGTCACCTCTTATCCCAGCCCTTGAAAACAAGGAGCCTTTGTGGAAACCTTGGTGCACCTGGCCCCTGGGGGGTGGGGGGGACCATGACTGACACACAAGCAGATGTGGAGTCTCCAACAAGGGAGTCACAGCAGGTTTAGTGGGAGCCCAGCTCAGGGGTGCCATTCAGACTAAGGTTCAGCCCAGATGCCTGGCAGAGTTCAAGTGACCAGCTGATCAAAGGCTTGTGTTGCCTCAAAGGCTGCTCCAGAGATCCCGCTAGGACTCATGACTCTTGCTCCTCCATACCCTCCTTCTGCACTGTGGCAGAGATGGCAGTGCTCCTCCATACCCTCCTTCTGCACTGTGGCAGAGATGGCAGTGCTCCTCCATACCCTCCTTCTGCACTGTGGCAGCATGAGCTTTCATAAGTCTCTCCTGGGTCTCCTTCCTTCCTTGTTTCCTACTTATCCAAGTGCCCTGGAGATGCTCTGGCCTCTACCTTCTGCCTGACACCTTCCTGAGGCTGTGGTCCAGCTTTCCTGAGTTACCTGGGTTTCTAGAGCAGAGAAGCAGTGGGAGGGCTTTATCATGAGAGGTTATGGTGATTACGGAGGGAGGCCAACTCATCCCATGATCCAGTCTGCAGGCAGGGAAGCTGGAGCTGAGGCCAATAGGGAGTAAATCAGCCAGAGTAGAAGGCCTAGAAACCAGAGCAAGAAGAGGATGGCCCAGGCCCTAGAGCCAGGGTGGGGGTGGGAGCTCTAAGCCTCCTCACCTTGTTCTAGTTGGTACTTCTACTAACTAGACAAGGCCTACCCAATGGGGAGGCCTGCTCACTTTAGTCAGTAGTTCAAATTCTTATCTGTCTGGGAACACTCTTGCTGACTACCCAGAAATAGTCTAACCCAGCATCTGAGGACCCCATAGCCCTGGGGAGTTGACAGAGTGCCACCCAATGCCAGCCCTTCCCAAACATCTCTCTCCAGACCTGACCTACCAGTGTCTCCTTGAAAGTGCCAAAGGCACTACAGAGAGGATTCCTGGTCTCTTCACCAGCATCCCTAGCTAGCTGGTCAGAAAGCTCATGGTCTTCCATCTTTAAGAAGAACATGTCTCCATAAAAGAAAAAAAAAAAAAAAGCTGGAGTCAGAGGACCCAGGTTCAGTTCTTAGCATGCACCTGGCAGGTCACAACTGTCTGTAACTCCAGTTCCAGGGGCATCTAGCGGCCTCTTCGAGCCTCTGTGGGAAATAGGCAAATACATGGTACACATACATACATGCAGATACAATACTTGTTTACAAAAATTTCAATTTTTTTTTTAAATTCAAGTATCCAACTCAATTTTATCTATATATATAGAAATACATACATTATACATAGCCACTGTAATCAGGCTACTTCTATAAAACCATCATACTCTAGAGTTCGTGCACGTATGTATTAGTGTGTATAGTGTGTGTGGTAAGTGTATGTGAGTGGGTGAGTGTGTATGGGATGAGTGTGTGTGAGTGAGCAAGTGAGTGTACAAGTATTCTGAACACAGAATCTGCCTGCTCAGCACATTTTAAGCGCACACAATACGATGACCTGGGATCACGATGCTATATGTTAGACCTCTGGAATTTAGTCATCTTGCATAACCAAAACTTTGTACCTTTGGCCAGGATCTTCCCATGGCACGATCCTCTCAGTCCCCAGTGTGCTCCACTCCGCTGTCTGTTTGACAAGGAAGACCATGGTATCCTGTGTCTGCTTAGTCACCACATCATACCCTCTCTGTTGTTACAAATGGCAGAATCCTTCCTTCTTCCCTCCCTTCCTTCCCTCCCTCTCTCCCCTCCCTCTCTCCTTCTTCCCCTAGCTTCCTGAGTACTGGGATTATGAGCTATTACCACAATGCCTAGCTTTTTTGTTGTTAAAATGTGTTATGTTCTATTGTTCACAAAGCCGATTTTTCTTTTGTTTTGTTTTTCAAGTAGGGTCTCACTATGTAGCCCTGACTGCCCTGGAACTATGTAGTCCAGGCTGGCCTCAAATCTACAGAGATCCGTCTGTCTGCCTTTAATTTCTGAGTGCTGGGATTAAAGATGTATGTGTCCATGCTTAGTCTATTTTTAGCTTTCAGAGCCTTTTTAAAGTTTTAACTGCTGGCAGGTACCAGGGTTCTATCCGTGTCCTTGCTGTCACTTAGCTTTTTCTTGAGAGAGCATCCTAGCATGTGCAAAGCAGCACCCTGGTCTTGTTTACCCTTCGCTGACAATGGGAGCTGAGGAACTTGTAACATGCCAGATGGCCACATGGAGGCCAACTTTGGAAAAGTGTCTGTTGAAGTTGTTTGGCCATTATTAAGTCAGACAACTTAGCTTGTTTTGCTACTGGATTGTGTGCATGCTATTTTAGATGTTGGCCCTTTATTAACTATGACTCGCAGCTTCTCCTTTCTGTAGAGCGACTTCTGTCTCGTCTCCCTGCTCGTGAACCTTCAGTGGGACGTTGTGCACATGTTTGGTTGGTCCTTGCCATGTGTGCTTTACTGCCATATCCAAAAAGGATGGGGGGAGGGGGAGAAGCTAGGCATGGTGGTGCACACTTTTAACTCAGGAGCTGGAGGCACGAAGATCTCTATGAATTTGAAAACAGCCTAGTCTACACCGTGAGCTCCAGGCCAGCCAAGACTACATGGTGCGACCCTGATGCAAACAAACACCTGTTGCCAAGGCTAATGTGGAGAGGCTTTTTCTCCTCCTCCTCCTCCTCCTCCTCCTCCTCCTCCTCCTCCTCCTCCTTCTCCTCCTCCTCCTTTTCCTTTTCCTTCTTCTTCTCCAAGTTTTCCTTTGTCAGGTTTTATGTTTTAGCTGTAATCTGTCTTAATGGGCTAAGATGGAGTTCAGTTCCCAACACCCAAGTCAGACAGTCATCAACTCCAGCCGCAGGGGATCTGGCCACCCACTTCTGGCCTCTGATGGCACCTGCACTCATGTGCACATGCCCACACAGAGACACTCACGCATGCAAATAACTAAACTCTATTTCACGATGAAGTTTGTATATCCTGTAAGGAGAGGGAGGGTCCTGTTTCACTTCTTGGGGTGTTCCTGTCTCCACACCATGGATTAAAGGGAGACTCATTTCTCCAGTGTGTATTTTCGGTGGCCTCATTGAAGATTCATTGACAGCATGTGCTTGAATTTTCTTCTGGCTCTCATTCCGCTCTCCTGCTCCATTTTATATCATTCTGTCTTTATTATTACAACCTTGTAGTACAGCTTAAATTGGGTGCACATCTGGCTTTGTTTGTACATCTGGCTTTGTTCTTTCTGAAGATACTTCAGACTATCCAAAGTCCTTGGTAACATGAATTTTAGGGTGACTTTTTTTTCTATTTCTGTGAAAATATGGATTTTGGAAGGGATTATGCTGAATCTCTAGGTCACATAGGCAAGTGTGGACATTGTAACAGTTTTATTAATTCTTCCAGTCCATGAACATGGGAAATCTCTTTTCACAGCTTGAAGGATCCTGGGGCTTGCATGTGGCTTGTCTCCTAAGGGCTTCCATAGTAGAAGCCTGGTCCCCAGTGTGGTAATGTGGAATGTGATGGAAACTCTCTTTAACACACAGACCAAGTGGGAGTTTTCTCTGGCCTTGGGGGAGGGGGGTCATCGTCATAAGGAAATGTTCTCATGAACTGTCATGAGTGGTTAGAAAAGCCTGAGCCAGCTTCCTGACCCCTCTCTGGCTTTACATCTGTCGAGAAGATCCTAAGCACGATCCCGCCTTGATGTTCCCAGCTACACCACTAAGCAGAAGCCAAACTGAGAGATTCTGTCTCTCACTAATCCAGTCTTGTCTTACTTGGATAAAGGCCAATTCTCTCTCCAGAACCCACAAGGGCTGCAAGAGCTATTCCTCCCAATCGTGGATTTTCAGGCTCCAAACTGTGATCTAAATAAACTTCTTTTTAAAGTAGCCTGCCTTGGGTATTTTGTTATAGTACTAGAGAACATTTCAATATAAAAAGTATCTTTTGGGGAGGAAGGGTTGCTAGGATTTGAACTCAGAGCTTTGTGCATGGTAAGCTCATTGTCTACCAGCAAAAAGGCTATATCCCAATGAGCCAAACATCTTTAAAGATCTAGGAGTTACCCTTGACCCCCTCTCTTGGTTGATCCTTAAGTATCTCCCTGCAGCTCAAAATCTAGAATGATCTCCCATCTCACCACTTCCTGCCATTATCTCAGCCTGAATATCGAGCAAACTCCTCATGGGGAGTCTGTTCTCAGCGTAGCAGCTGGCCACAGCCTATTAAACATCGTGAGACTGGGCCAGCAAAAAAGCTCAGCAGGTAAAGGTGCTTGGCTCCAAGGCTAACCTGAGTGTGATTCCTGGGAAACACATGCTGGAAAGGGAGAACCAACTCCAGCAAGTTGTCCTCTGACTTCTACTGTGTGTGCCTGTCTCCTCTCCATTCAAAGTAAGTAGATAGATGATGGATGGATGGATGGGTGGGTGGGTGGATGGATGGATGGATGGATGGCTAGATAGACAATAGGTAAATGATAGATGATAGGTAGTTGATAGGTAGATGATTGATAGATGGATGATAGATGGTAGGCAGATAGATAAATATAGATAGATGATAGATAGACAGATAGATGATAGATAGATAGATAGACAGACAGACAGATGTGAGAATTTTTTTAACTTGTGAGATCGTGTCTCTCACCTCCCATCTCACTCAGGTAATAGCCAAAATTCTCACTGGAACCCCCAGAGGCTGAGAGGAGCACGTTACCTCCTTTGACCTCTCCCCAACTCTATCCCATTTTTACTGGTTTCCATCTTCCAAGATGCCAGGTAACCCCATCTCAGGCCTCTTCTGCCTCATGTTCCCACTTCCTTTAGCTATGATGCCCCCAAGACATCTGTGTTCTAATCCCCAAAGCCTGGGCCAGGGTGTGGGGTTATAAGTATAATCAGGTTAAGGATTTGAGCAGGGGATACTAGGATATCCAAACGGCCCAGGCTAGTCACAAGAGTCCTCACAAGAAAAAGAAAGAGAAAGGAAAACTTAAGTCAGAGAGGATGTGACCCAGAAGCAGAAGTCGGAACAGTGAGCAAGGAACGCGGGCTGACTGAGAGAGTCACAAGATGAGGCGTGGAATTCCCAGCATCCCACACAGGAAGTTTCTTCCTGATAAAGCCAACATCTTGATTTTCATCCACAGAGACTCATTTTGGACCCTTGGTCTCAAAGATTACAGGTGTGGTAATTCAGGCCTGATCCTTAATACCAGCACCTGGTATGCTCAAGCACGAGAATCAGAAACTAACGGTCATCCTTGACTCAAAGCAACAACAAACCACCTGGGCCAGGGAGACCAGAGTTCAGATCCCTAGAATCAGGTAAGAGGCAAAAAAAAGGGGGGTGGGGTGGTGGCAGTGTGTCTGTAGCCCTAGCATCCAGGGAAGGTGAGAGAGTGGAAGACAAGATCATGGGGCTCACAGGTTCCCTAATATAGCAGGAACAGTGAGATCCAGGCTCAGCAAAAGACCCTGTCTCAAAAACTAAAGTGGAGACAAAGAAGACAACCAACACTAATCCATGACTTTCTGTCTCGAGCAAGAAGGTCGGTGTGAGTAGTTGATATGACAAACAAGTTATGTTTTGTTATGCTGCAGGTCATCACACAACATTCACAGTCTGATTCCTAACTCAGTCCTAAGCCTGTCTTCCCAAGGCTGCTCACCTGTGCGGTGCAGCTGATGATCAGGTCCAGACTCTAACAGAAGTCTCTGGTTGGAGGGTCAGGATCCTGGGGGAGACTCTCCAGCCACAGGGCAGATCAAGGTGACGTCTCTCCAGATGTGCTGAGCAGAGCCTTGCTCTTAGTCTCTGCTTAGATACGTACTGTCCAGTGGGCGTCATGGAGTGCTAGGACTCTGTTTACCTTGAGCGAGTGACGTCACTGGGCTCTGGTTAGCAGGTACAGCCTTGGGTGTAGTAGGGATCCTGACTATGCTATGTTTACAGGTCTAAAAAGCATTTCTTTTCCTGCGCTCATTTCATGCAGATTTATTTTTATTATTTAGAGTTATGTTTTTATGTCTCTGTGTGGGTGTGTTCTCATGAGTGCGTGTGCCAATAGAGGCCAGAGGTATCCAGATCCCCCTGGAGCTGGAGTTACAGCTATGAGCCACCTGATGTGGGTGCTGGGAATTGAACTTGGGTCCTCTGGAAGAGCAGTATGTGCTTTTAACAACTAGACCATTTCTCCAGCCCTAATCTGTGATACTCACACACACATGTACAGGCAGGCACACCTTCAGCCCCACTAAGTGCTAGTTTTTTCAGTAAAGTGCTTGCCATGTAAGGACCTGAGTTTGATCCCTAACGCCCAAATAAGAAAAGTGGATGAGGTGGTTTTCAGCATCCATGTACACACACACATACACACACACACACATACACACACACACACACACACACACACGCACACACACACACACACACACACAGATGCATATGGGCCTGGAGAGTTCCAGGCCGCTCCACGGACATCTGCATTCTGCTCCTAGACATCACCCCGGGGAAGTGAAACTGGCTGGTCACAGAGTCCTGTGCTAAACTCTAGCAGGAATGTTCATGGTGGCTTTATTGGTAAAAGTCAAAAACTGGAAATAGCCGGGGGTGGTGGTGTATGCCTTTAATCCCAGAAATTATAAGGTAGAGACAGATGGATCTCTGAGAATTTGAGACTAGCTTCGTCTACATAGTGAGTTTCAGGCCAGCCAGGCTACATGGTGAGATGCTTTCTCAAAAATCAAATCCAAGCAGAACAACTAGAAACATGCCAGATACTACCAAAAACAGAATTGGCAAGGGCATGGTGGCACACATCTCTGTCATCTCAGTACTCAGGAAACTGAGGCAGGGGAATTGTTAGTTTTAGGCTGGTAAGAACCTATCTCCCTGTCCACCTCCCCTTTCCAAAAAGAAAAGAAAAAAATTTCCAAATAGTCAAAATGTGGTATATTTAAAAGCAATAATAGCTGGGCAGTGGTGGTGCACGCCTTTAATCCCAGCACTTGGGAGGCAGAGGCAGGCGGATCTCTGAGTGCGAGGCCAGCCTGGTCTACAGAGTAAGTTCAAGGACACCCAGGGAAACAGAGGTATACAGAGAAACCCTGTCTCCAAAAACCAAAAAAAAAAAAAAAAAAAAAAGCAATAATAAAGGATCTAGATAAATCTGAAAAGACTTTTGGTGAACGCAATAAGCCAAGCACACACATACAACACATACTCCCTGTTTCTAGTCAAATGGCATGATAATGTAGACACCAGTACCCAGGATGCCTCCAGGAGGAAGGCTGAGTACAAAGGCTTTCTTCAGGGATCAAAGCATCCTAGGGTTGGAAAGATGGCTCAGTAGTAAATATCTTTGCTTCGTGAGCCTGACAGCCTGAGTTCAGTCCCTGGAGCGCACAGTGGGAGAAGAGAGAGAACTCTACTCTGCTGTCCTCTGACGGTCACGTGTGTGCTGTGGTAAGCACACACCTGCGTTCCCACACATGCACCCTGCTCAGGCACAACAGCAAGGATCAATATACTTTAAGGTTCTCTCCAGGTGACTGAATGCTGACCTTTCCCTCCATGTCAGCTGTCCTAAACAGACCTTCATCCCAGGGCTAGACACTATGGCAAACGCTTCGCTATTTGCCTCCTCAGCAAATCTCTGAGGAAACCGAGGCTCAGACACAGCAAGCAACTTGCCTTGAGGAACTTGCTAGAACAATTAGAACAATGAGCTCAGTGCTCAGGTGACGATGACTGCGCGCCTCGGGGCCACCTGGTCCCCTGAGCTCAGGTGACGGTGATGGCTCGCCTCGGGGCCACCTGGTCTCCTCCATCAACCCTTTCTCTGCCCTAAGGGCTTACTGTGTTGGCAGCTGACTGGAGACAAGTTCAACACAGCCACTGAACTCATAGGTGTCAGAAGTGTATTGGGACCCAGAAAGCCTGGAGAAACAAAGGCTAAGGTCATTGTCACACCTGCCTAGTGTGGGGGAGGGAACTGCTGAGAGTGTAGTTTTGTGTGTGTGTGTATACATCTGCTCACATGATTATTGCACACACACACACACACACACAGAGTTTTGACCAGGCTGGACTTGAACTCAGGGAGGATCTTTCTGCCTTTGTCTCCCCAGTACTGGGATTAAAGGCTACACCACCATAGCCCAACTGTTTGTCTATTTTTGATGAAACTCAGGACCTCCAGCATGCTAGGCAAGCACTCTGTATCTGAGTTGTAGTCCCAATCCTAAAGTTTCATTTTTATTATTTATTTATTTTATATACATTGGTGTTTTGTCTGCATGTGCACCACATAGACGCAGTACCCTCAAAGGCCAGAAGAGGATGTTAGACCTCCTGGTACATGGTTGTGTGCCATGGTCCTCAGGAAGAGCAGCCAGTGCTCTTGACCATAGAGCCATCTCTCCAGCCCTTTTGCTAGCTTTTTAAGATAGGGTCTAGTTCTACAGCCTAGAATGGCCTTGGGCTCATGGCATGCCTTGTCTCCTGAGTGCTAGGATATTACTGTCCCAAATATACTTTTTAGTTTTTGTTGTTTGTTTTTTATAGCCCAGGCTGACCTCAAGAATTCAACATTTAGCTGAAGATGACCCTGGACTTTCTGGTCTTCCTGCCTCTACCACCCTGGTACCCTGCTCAGCCCAGCCATCCTCTCTCTTTTAAAGCAGTAGGCATTCGAGGCTGGTAAACTAGAGCACTGTGTCCTGTAATTCAAAACGAGAGCCCTCTTCCCGTCTGTCTTGGTTTGTTTAAGACAGTCTTACTATTAGCCCTGGCTAGCCTGGGACTCACTTTGTAGACCACGCTGACCTTGAATTTAGAGACCTACCTGCTGAGATTAACAGTATGTGCCACCACCCCTGGTTCTTCATCTGTCTTTGTAATGCTAGGCTGGTTGTCAGTGCCCATCTACCTCCTGGCTATCCCATGTTATCACCTTTTTGACCTCACTCCAGACTTATCACCTTAACCTCCATTGTTTGTGGAACAAACAATGTTGGACTCAGCAGTGAACAAGCATTTCTGTTTCTTGTTAGAGGAAGACATGTGATCAGAGAATTCTGACTGGATTAGCACCCAGAACAACTAAAGTAGTTATTCTTGTTTCATTTTATTTGTTGTTTATTTAGACAAAGCCTCACTTTGTAGCCCAGGTTATCCTGACATCTCTCTCTTCCTGCCTCAGTTCTTGAACACTGGGATTCCAGATATGCATCACCATGAAGGGTTTTGAAACTGTTTTATTTGTTTTGAGTTTTCGAGAAAGGGTTTCTTGTGTAGCTCTGGCTGACCTAGAACTTACTCTGTAGGCCAGGCTAGCCTCAAATTCACAGAGATCAGCCTGCCTCTGCCTCCTGAGTGCTGGCATTAAAGACATGCACCAGCTTTCTAAATTGTTTTTAACTGCACACAGTGGGTCAGCTATCACGGTGGCTGTGGTCATGCTCTGCCTCCTTTTGAAGAGCAGTGTCACCGATCCGTCGTGTAGGGCACTATCCTGTGCTCTGAGAGGCCGGGAATGAACAGCCCTCTCAGAAACCGTCTCTTGGGAAGGAAACCAGTCCATGTTCAGCTTCCCTAGCTCCTGTCCATCAAGGAGAGGCTCCATCTGGGAATCTCTTTCTGTCCTCAGAAGTTCCAGGATGGGTTTCATGATCTGTGTTTTCCCAGGAACTGGCAAAGGATGCTGTGGGTGAGTCATCTTTTGCTTGGCGTGTTTCACTCTGAGAGCTTAGGGTGCTACAAGATGACCAAGAGCCTCTTTAGGGCCTCTCTTCCCCAACAGGCTGGAGCCTGTGAGTTCCTGGACCGGAGTAGCGGCTGAAATTCAAGAGACTATTTGGGCTAGCACAGCTCTGAATGAGGACCCAGATGTCACATGATGGGGAAGGGGCTGTGGAACAGGGCAAGGCCACCTAACCATGGACCATGCCTTACAGACTTCGGCTAGAGGGAGGCCTAAGGTCCTTGTGTTTTTCTGTCACTGAAGGACTCAAGAGTTTTCACTTCAGTTCGTGTTCTGCTTCCCGAGTCAGAGGCTGACTGAGGCCATCAGCAAAGGGATGAGGCGGTTAGGTACCAGGGCAGTGGAAACACACACCAAAGCCCTTCTGCTCCCAGACCTCCCTCTGGAACTAGGGATATGGCTTTCAGTTCTTTCTTGTTTGCTTGTTTTAATTATTTTTTTTTTTTGAGACAGGGTTTCTCTGGGTAGCCCTGGCTGTCCTGGAACTCACTCTGTAGACCAGGCTGGCCTCGAACTCAGAGATCCACCTGCCTCTGCTCCCAAGTGCTGGGATTAAAGGTGTGTGCCACCACTGCCCAGCTTATGACTTTCAGTTTTCAGGGCCAGGAGGTCACAGACCAATTTCACCAGATTGTGGCAGGGCTATCGAGATGGCTCAGGGGTTCACAGTGCTCTTGCAGAGGACTTAGTTCCCAGCACCCACATTAAGTGGCTCACAAGTGCCTATAACTCCAGCTCTTGGGGAATGCCATGCCTTGGGCACCTGCACTCACATGTGCACATCCCCACACATACACATAATTCAAAATAAAATAAATCTTGTGGATAAGGCGTGACAGTGCACGCCTTTAATCCCAGCACTTAGGAGGCAGAAGCAGACAGATCTCTGTGAGTCAGAGGCCAATCTGGTCTACAGAGTTAGTCTCTGTCTCAGTAAACAAAACAGTACAGCAGCAGCAACGACAAAAGCAATAGACTGTGTGAAGCCTGGTGACATTATGACTGGGGGGCCTTGTAGAGGAGGGTCTAACAGCTTAGAGACCAGTTGAAAGGCTTCCGGGAAGTGGAGGTCTGCTATCTTCAAAGGGATTACAGGAAGTGGTGGCCACATACGGTGAGATCTCGGATAAGCCGTTTTTCAGTTGTGCTGGCTAAGTTTGTTGTTGTTGTTGTTGTTTTGTGTTTTGTTAGCTTGACACAAGTTTAACGTCATCTGAGAGGAGGGAACCTCAACTGAGAAAATGCCTCCTGAACATTGTCCAGCCTGAGGATAGTTCCTTTGTCGCTGATTGATGTGGGCGGCCATCCCTGGATAGATGGTCTTGGGGTGTATAAGAAAATTAACTGAACAAGCCAATAAACCTGGAGTGGGGGTGGCACTGATGCTAGCTGCTGAGCTAGAAGGTTGAAGCTTAGTAGCCTGGAGACACCGTTATTCTGACATATGTGCCGTGGACTTTCTTATCTCTGAGTCCTCAGAGACAACAGGGCTCTGCCGCAGAGACTCTGGGCTCTGACCTGAGAGCCCAGTGCCTAGAAGGATGAAGCTCACTTGCTCCCTCCACCCTTCTGTTCCCATCCCTCCAGCATCCCTGGTCCAGCCAGTCTTCTGGATATTTATTGAGCATCTTCCCTGACCTGGCTTTTTTTAACAGGTCCCTCCGGAGGCCAGTGAGATAGGAGACACCCCTGAATGCTGTCTGGCTTTCTTGCACTACCCACAGCATCCTTTCTGAGCCTGTTTGCTCAGCAGGAGACTGGAGCTAATAGCAGCACCTTTCCCTGAGGGCGAATATCCATGAAGCACTTGGCACCTGGTACAGTGTGTTCAGTATTAATTTTTTCAGCATCCCCATGGGCAGCTAGTAGGTTTGACCTTTAGAATTTGGTCCAAACCTGACTCTGATTCTTCCCTTACAAGAAGAGGGAGTCCCTACCCAGGCTCCCCCCCTCCCCCTCTTCAGCAATCGGCAGCTTCCTCCACTCACCCTGAAGCCTGAGGATCAGTCTCAAGCCTCCCTCTCTGAACACCCACGTTCCTGATCCACCAGCAAGCACTGGGGGTGCTTCCTCTGAATGTACTCGAATCACTTGCTCTTTGCCACCTCCTCTGCCACTGATGAGCCACTCTCACCCGCTCCTGGAAGGTTTCCCAGCCTTTCTGCCGGCCTCCCTGCCTCCACCGCCTCCCTCCACCCCTCCATCTGGCTGTGATTGGAATGTCTCAGAACCAGACCCTGGGACATGTGGCTACAGACTGTCTCTTCATTTACTATCCCCAGGGACTCCACACTTTGTCCCTTCCCACAGCCAAGTCCCTCCAGTCTTGCTAAGGGCGCTAGCTTCATCTCCCACTGTCCTCCCTCAACACCATCCAGGAAACCAGTTCAAACTGGCTGTTCATGGCCTCTGTCTGAAGGCCCCTCCTCAGATCATCACATGGTCCTTGCTTCTCATCCCTTACGCTTCCCAAAGTTATGCTCCTGAGAATCCTCCTGGACCTCCTGTCCTCAGAGCCTCTTTCCCAAGCACCCTTTCAAACACCAACCTGTAACCTCTCCAAGAAAGGAGAAAGCCTGTGTTTAGCCAGTGTGCCTCAAAACTAAACATTGAGTCTACTCCCAAGCCCTTGGCCAGAGGGCCAGAACCAGAAGTGCTTCATCCTCTCTGACATGGAATTTCTAGTGCCTGGCAAACAGAGGGGCCTGGCTGGTATAGCACCTGACCCTGGTCCCAGGTGGAGCTGCCCAGGCTTGCCCTCTTCTTCTTTCTCCTGGGGGCAAGATTCCTCCTGTTGAGGCAGAGAGAGCTCCACAGGGTTTGAGGAGCTGGCTGAGTCAAACAGCCCTGCCCTATGGTTTTGCAGGCATACATGATCCAGAAATAGGAAGGCGAGGATGAGCCATTCAAGGGCCAGAGAGCTAATTTAACTATCAGATAGTTTCCTAATGCCTAGTTATTGAGGTTGCAATGGAAAGTTGAGTACAGGCCACAATCTGGTTCAAATTTGGGGTTTGAAAAAGACCCTCCCTGTTGGTTCTGGGGACCCCCAACTCAGGCATCTAGATGCAGCATTCACAGTCAGACTCGTGGCCCTAGTTTTCTGTAGACAGATCTGGACTTCCTCTAGCCTCTTCAGGGATTCCCACCCTGAGGCTACTCCCTGAGCTGGCAGGGGCTGTGGAGAAGGTGAGGCGAGATACAGGGCGTGACCCAGGACGGAGTGGCTGGCCGGGTTCCCACTCGGAGAGCCGGAGCTGATACATAGCCTCAGGCCAGGGCTGAGCTTGCCTGGCACCACTCCTGCCATCCAGGGGAATCTAGGGTCAGATTCTTGTTCCAACAAGTCTGGTCTGTGTCAGGATGTGGTCTGAGCAGTGCTGGGGCCCACAGCTAACCAGGGCCCGACCTCTACCCTGGCATTCCTGACATGCTCGAGTAATGAGATGGGGCACCGTTCATTCCTTGAGAGACACAGATGTGGTCCATAGGCTGGGACCCAGCCATGGAGATCCAGGGAGAGCCCAAGAGCCATCAGGAGCTAAGCTGGGAGCAGAGGTTGGCAGAGGAAAAGCAGGGGATGACACACATATGGAACAGCGGGTGAAGGTGGAGCCAGGGTGACCAGGCCCTGGTGGCATCTTATGTGGGCCTGGCTTTGGGGAAGCACAGGGACCCACTGGAGGAAATGGGCTTTGGAAGGGGACCTGGGGCCCTACCTTAAATGTTCTGAAAGGGGCCAAGAAGCTGAAGTAAAGGCATCTTGGGTATGTCAAGCCTGTTCCAGAGAGGATGGAGTAGCCATCCTCAGTGTGGCCAGTGTGAGGGAAAGGGGTGGAGGCTGACTGCATAGCTGCTTCTCCTCACCTCCAGAGTTTCAGAGGGACAGTGCTCTGGAGGCAGGGTGAGGTGTAAGAAATGAAATCTGGGGCCCAGAGAGAAGGCTCAGCAGTTTAGAACACTTGCTGCCCTTAAAGAAAACCCTGATTGGGTTCTCAGTATCCACATGGTGGCTCACAAGTATCCGTGCCTCCAATCCCAGGGGATCGGGCATGATACCCTCTTCTGACTTCCCCAGGCACTGGGCACACATGTGATACACAGACATACAAGCAGGCAAAACACTCACACGCATCAAATAAATACATCTTTCTTTTTTTTTTTTCAAACTGAAACCTAATGATTCATTTTCAAAAGTACCTTGGGCAAGCTTAGATCAAGCTATAAATGAAAACACTGGTCCCTGATAGTGCCTGCTTGCCTAGCTAGCTGTCCACCTCCACCCAAATTCTGCCAGGAAGCCCCCCCCCCCCGTACCCCTGCCCCAAACGAGAAGCTTATGGGAAAAAATAACTAAGAGCCGAACTTGCCTGCAAGGTTGTGTGTCTGATAAGCTTTAAAATAAACTAGATGCAAAACAGAGGGGAACCCACACACAGAAGACTCTGTTGGCAAAGAGACAATTGTAAGCTACAGCGGGAGAGGTGGGACCTCAAGAACTCTAGATTGCTCCCACGTGCTCACTCAATAGGAGAAAAGAGAGGAAGGGTCACATGTCAGGGTCTATGACCTGTTCTCTGCACTCAGTCAGTGTGCCTGCCATTCTAAGCTGACACCCCAGCTTTGCCAAGTCGTAAAATAAGCTGTCTCCTTTTCTCTACTTTGACTCTCTAACGCTCTTATTATGAAGTGAGGACCACAGACACTAACTAGTGGGCTGATTCTTCTTGAAATCTCACTCTTTCTCACGGTCTTTCCTCCCCGTATCTCTTCCTGCTTACCTGTTTTTCTTCTTTTCTGGGGCCACCTAAACACCATTAGTCTCCTTTCTACCTCAAGAGAAACTGAACTAAAATCCAGAGAATTCATCAAGCAGGAGCTTCCACAGGCCAACATTAACAATGTCTTTGTTCCAACATGGGGCCAGGGCCAAGGATCTCACTACTCTGAGCCTGCTCCTTCCCAGAGGGTTTATGGACGATGATAGGCTGTCCAGGGGCACAGGGATGGGGTAGAGCCAGATGCTGAGACCTCACAGAAGAAAACTGAGCAGCCCCCAGGACTTCCTGTCTTCAGCAGGTGGAACCAGAGAAGGCAACAGAACTATATTTCTCTCCTAGGTGTACCGGAGGGGCCTGACCAAGGGAAGAAGGGAATGGGGCTGTTTTGGGGGAAGGGTTGCCAAATCAACCCTAGAGGACACTGGAGGACTATGGCCCCTACAGAACTGTGAGCAGGCCATGTGCTTGGACATACTAACCAATTGGACCCAGATAGTTTATTTTCAGTTTTAGTTTTTTTAGAAAAGAGTCTCACTATGTAGACCAGGCTGGCCCAGAATATACAAGAGATCTTCCTGCCTCTGTCTAGTGGGTGCTGAGATGGAAGATGTGTACCACCACATCTGCTAACTTTTGTTTTTACTATTATTATTTATTTTTATTTTTATTTTTTTGCAGTTCTGGGATTGCATTTAGGGCTTTGCTCATACTTGATGACTGTTCTACCGCTAAGCCACATCCCTGGCCCCCTGAAACTTAACAAATAATATTGTTTTCTAGAATACAAGCACTTAAGCTCAGTGTAGACAACTGAAAACACAAAAAGAGCTTCTCTTCTTCAACCACGTCCTGTCTTTTAGTGAGGTGTTGGGGACACAGCCTGTGATCCCAGGACCTGGGGTCTAGGCAAGAGGATCAGCAGTTGGAGACCATCCTTGTTTGAGGCCAGCCTGGGAAACGTGAGATCCTCTGTCCCTGTTTTAAAAATCCAAACTCCGCTGACTAGAGAGATGGCTCAGTGTTTAAGAGCACTGGCTGCTTCTCTAGAGGACCTGGGTTCAATTCCCAGTGCCCACACGGCAGCTCACAGCTGTCTGTAACTCCAGTTCCAAGAATCCATGGCACATGGCACATACATATATGCATGCAGGCAAATGCCCATACACATAAAATAAGACAAATCTAAAAACAAAAACAAAACAAGCAAAAAGTTCAATACAGAGAGAAGCAGGTTACCAAACTCATCCTGGGCGCCTGCCCCACCTCCAGGACAACAAGGGAGAATATTGTGCTTATTCCTTCTAAGGTTTTCTCCATGGCTACATTTTAAAAACACATAAATGGGGTTATATGCAATATTTTAAATCCAGACATGATGTATTATGCCTACTATCCCAGGACTCAGAGACGTGGAGGATTGCCATGAGTTCTAGGCTAACCTGAGATACATGAGACCCCAGCTCAGACAACCACCACAAAGGCCAGCAAGATGGCTCAGTGGGTAAAGGTGCGTGCCACCAAGCCTGATGACCAAGTTTGACAGAACAAGATAAATGACTGGTATCTTTTGTTTTTATTTTTTCCTGGAACTTGTTCTGTGGATCAGGCTGGGCTCAAATCACAGAGATCCTCCTGCCTCTGCCTCCTAAGTACTGGGATTAAAGGTATGCTTTTTACCATGCTTGATAACAAGCTGTCCTCTGAACTCCTCGGGCACAGGCACACACACACACATACAATTACAGAAAGTAGATAAAATGTAATAATAATAATAATATCAGCCGGGCGGTGGTGGCGCACGCCTTTAATCCCAGCACTTGGGAGGCAGAGGCAGGTGGATTTCTGAGTTTGAGAGTTCGAGGCTAACCTGGTCTACAGAGTGAGTTCCAGGACAGCCAGGGCTACACAGAGAAACCCTGTCTCGAAAAACCAAACCAAAAAAAAAAAAAAAAAAAAAAAAATAATAATAATATCACTATTCTCAGCAAGCAAATGAGAGTGGTCAGGCAGGATTCAAACCTAGTCTCCAAAGCTGTTTTGTTTTTAGAGTTTTTTTGTTGTTGGTGGTGGTGGGGTTTTTTTTTTTTTTTTTGGTATAAAATTAAGTTTATTTGAGGCATAAGAAGGGGCGGTATGGGACAGAAAGAAACAGAAAGAGGTAAGAGAAAGAAGGGAAGAGGCCTTCCGGGAACATGGGGGAGGCCAGAGAAGGAGAGAGAGGCCAGAGAGCTCCAAAGCTGCTTTTAATCACACTGTTGGGCCACCTGGTCCCCACTTCATGGTAAACCCGTCTGGGAGCCCATGTGCATTTTACTGGTTCTTCATGGGAGAACTCTGGTGGGATGTGTTGAACTGGTTGGTGTGAGTCAGAGCAGGGCAGGATGGTCTTCTTTATCTGGACCAACAGTTACTTTCAGGATCCTTGGATGGGGACTGCGTTCCTGAGCTATGGAGTCAATACTTCACTGAGAGGGTAAGGGGCCCTTTAAGGCCACCCTGAGCACAGGCTGCAGAAGTCTGTGGTTCAAAAACACACAGGATGTAGTTTGGTCATCTGCTGCCATCTGTCCCCAATCCAGTACAGGGGCTGACAAGCAAGCCATGTGGGTAGACATGGAGAAGCCTCTGTGGTAGACTTTCAGGAGGCGCCCAGGGTTACTTTGGACCAGCAAGGGCAACGTAGGAAGTGGGAGGGACTTTCAACACACACCTGATTTTTTGTTTGTTTGTTTGTTTGTTTGTTTGTTTGAGAAAGGGTTTCTCTGTGCAACTCTAGATGGTAGATGTCCTGAAACTTTCTTTGTAGACCAGGCTGGACTCAGAGATCTCCTCTGCCTCCTAAGGACTGGAGTTAAAGGTGTGCACCACTACCACACAGTTACACTTGTTTTTGAGACAGGCTCTTACTATGTAGACCTGGCTGGCCTTGAACTACTGAGATCCACCTGCTTCTGCCTCCTGAACGCTGGGATTAAAGGCAGGCTATCACCAGCTACCAGTAGACTTTTAAGGGAGGAAGGCTGAGCCTGTAGGAGGGTAGAAATGAGACCGTGGCAAACCCCACCAGCAACGGGCCAGGGGTAGCTGGAGAAGGGCTGGGAGGCTCCAGGCTCAGCCTTTAGGTGCCCCATCTCCAAGCCTACCTGGTAACCCCTGAGCTAGAGCAGAAGGAGTGGGAGTCAGGGCTCAGTTTCCCTTCCTAACAGGCCCCGAGTTTCTTCAGCCCCAGTACTTGCCCCCATCTCCAGCCAACCTCTTCTCTCCTGTCCACGGGCTTAGGCAGTGGTGAACCCCGGATCCCAGACACGGCTGAGACCATAAAGATCAGTCCTGGAGAGTCCTAGGGGCGGTGGCCTGCTGTGTCGCCTTGTTTTAGGAATCCTGTGGTTGGGCTAGGGATGCAGCCATCAGGTCTTCATGGGGGCACAGTCCTTTCCATTCTTCAGGACCCTGACAAATGTCTCCTGTCACAGAGGCTCTCTAGAAATCGCTACCACAGTCAAGGGGAAAACAGTCCTCCACTGCGCTTCTGAGGTTCCTGGAAAACACTGGAAGAGTCCCTGACCACTGAGCATTCATTATGAGTGAAGTCTTACAGTGTCTCACAGTAGGGCTCCTCACAGCATTGTTCAGAAGTGATGCCACCATCTCCCTTCTTCCTGAGCCTTTTGCCCAGAATCAGGGAGCTCTGAAAGTCACATGATACGCAGATGTCGAAGCCAGGCCTCCAGTTCAGTGTTTCCTCTTTCATGTTTGGAAATCCCCAGAAGGCAGGCCTATATCCTCGGAGACCTGATTCAGACCCTCCCCAATGTGTTCACTACCATGAGGCCCTGGGCTGGTTTTGATATGACAAAAATTTGAGCAAGCAAGAGGGTACCTTTGGCGGGTCTGAGCCTAGGTGTACTCCTGGGAAAGTCCACCATGAAACAGGTCTGAAATAAGAGGCTTATTGGGGGGCGGGGGGGGAAGAGGAGTGGGGACATGGGGAAAGATAGAGGCAGACAAGCAGACAGGGCAACAGAGAGAGCAGAGAGGAGAGAGAGAGAGAGGGAGGGAGGGAGGGAAAAAGGGAGAGGGAAAGGATCTCAACTGGAAAAATGCTCCCACCAGAGTGGCCTGTGACAAGCCTATGGTGCATCTTCTTCATTAGTGACTAATTAGTGCACCCATTATGGGTACACTCCTCTGCAGCCTCAGCTTCAAGGTTCCTGCTCTGACTTCCCTCGCTGACTGAAACCTGTCTCCTCTTTTGCTCAAGATTCTTAAATCCAGTAGCGAGAACACAGGGAGATGCCATTCCTATGTCACCATGCCAGGAACACAAGTTGGCAAAGGTGCGTTGGTACCCCTGACCTGGATCACCTGACCTGAGCAAGTATTGTGTCCGGTGTGTCCGCTGCCCAGTGAGTTGCCCTCCTTGTTCTCTTTGAGATAGATAGCAGGTAGGATCTCGCACCTTTCTCTCAGGAGGAAAGCAGAATCTACAGAGGTGCAGACGCGGCTGGAGGGAGGGTGGTCCTGGGTGGGTTTCTCCTTCAGGTGTGAAGGAGGGAAGCTGGAGGCTCCCAGCAAGAGATTTCAGAATGCTGGGGACGCCAGACTTCTGCACTCCCTCCCGGTGTCACTCGTGCAGTGTCACCAGCTACTTGGCTCCAAGCCCCTTTTCTCATCCATTCCAAGGAAAGACAGTGTCTCCCCTCTCCGAGGGAAGAACAAAGAGCTGTTCTGAGGCTCCACACGTAGGCACTGTCACTGAGTGCATTGTCTTTGTAATTATCTCCCCGCCCCCACCCGGAATCCCCCCACCCCCAGTGCCCTTTCCCTCCGCAGGTTTCTAAGCCGCTCTCACTTGAGGGGGGGGGGGGAATCTCTGCTCTTCCTGCAGACTTCCGGCCTGCCCTCTGCCCTCCTGTCAGGCCTGGGGGAGGGGGTAGATCAAGGGCCTGATTTCTTTCATGTTTCTTCCCAGACATTCTAGAGGAAGGAGGCCTGGGCTAGAGGTCTCCACCCCTCTGTTCTGGGTGACCTTGGGGAGCTGTCTGACCCTCTCTGGGCTTCTTCTTCTAGGGCCTTAGGGAGTGATAGGATAAACAATTAAGTTTCTTGGTACTTGGCCTTCTTGAGGGCCTGGTGGGACAGGGCATCTCCCTACTTTCCCACGAGCAAATCTAACACCTCCCCTCCTCAAGTACCGGGGACCCTCATGCATGCTAAATAACCATGCTACTTTACTACTGAGTGAGCTACATCTCAGTCAGTTTTTAAGATTTCTTTTTTACTTATTCGCGTTATGTCGCGCTCACTGCCCCCCTCCCGATCACCCCCTCCCATAATCCTTCCTCATTCCCTCTTCCCCTTCTCCTCTCAGCTTGTCGGGGCTAGGCGCAGCCTCTCCCACTGAGGCCAGACAAGGCAGCCCAGCTAGAAGAACATATCCCACAGACAGGCAACTGCTTTTGGGACAGTCCCCACTCCAGTTGTTCGGGACCCACATGAAGACGAAGCTGCACATCTGCTACATACGTGTAGGGAAGCCTAGGTCCACCCTGTGCGTATTCTTTGGTTTGTGGTTCAGTCTCTGAGAGCCCCAAGAGTCCAGGTTAGTTGATTCTGTTGGTCTTCCTGTGGAGTTCCTATCCCTTTAGGGGCAGCAATTCTTCCTCCTATTCTTCCATAAGAGTCCTCAAGCTCCATCCACCGTTTGGCTGTGGGTATATGACCCTGTCTGAGTCAGTGGGTGAGTGAGGCTTCTCAGAGGACAGCCATGCCAGATGCCTGTCTGCAAGCATAACAGTATCATTGATATTGTCAGGAACTGGTGCTTGCCTGTGGGCTGGGTCTCAAGTTGGGTGGGTTATCGATTGGCCTTTCCCTCGGTCTATGCCTGATCCCCCAATCCCTGCATTTCTTGTAGACAGATTAAATTTTGGGTTGAAAGTTTTACTTTTCAGTTTGAGGCAGGTTCTCACTAAGCTGCTTGGGCTGATCTTGTCACAGTAGGCAGGCACTGAAGTGTGAGTCTTCCGTCTTGGCTTCCTGAATAGCTAGGTTGACGGACCAGTCAGGCTCCTGTCTGCTTTTGATCTCATATTCTTTCCTATCTCTTCCCTGGTTAGTGGGTAGATGGAGGACAGACCTGCCAGTGGTCCATGCTTCCCAGTGGTTCACACTTCCCTGTGCCAGCCTCTAAAGAGATGCTGTTCATGGCTCCGGCTGTTTTCTAGGTCACAAGAGGTTGGCTTCATTTCCTACATTTCTTCCGTGGACACACTCTCGGGTTGTGCTCACACACACACTCCGTAGAAGGCCAGGCATCTGCCTCACCTGTGTTCCTGCACTCTGGATGGACCTGCCATCAGCTTAAGGGTCCCACTGCCCCTCCCTGCCTTTCTACTTGTCCCAGCTACATTTCTCTGCCCAGCACCCTCTACGAGTTCCCACTTCTATTGGGAGGAAAGTCTTGACTTCTCCTTGGGTCACAGGAAAGGCCCAAGGGTTTTTGGGACTCACCTCAGGTTTACCTTTGCCATTCCTGTAGCAGGTACCTCCTACCCTCAGCTGGCCACTGTTCTGTCTGTGTTCCACTAGCACCGTTCAGCTAACAGTTCCAATTGTGAGAGTGTGTTTAGCCCTATCCTCCACCCAGCCCCTCTGCCTGCATATTTGCCCCGCCCTACCTTTACCTGGTAACCAACTCTTCAGACTGCACAGGCTGGGTGAGCCCCACCACACCCTTTTAGCCCCCTGTGCTTGCTCTGCTCCTTGCTTTGGGCTCTTCTAATTCACTCAGTAGGCCAGGCTCATTCACGACTATATCCTCCACCCTGGTGTCTACTAGAAGCTCAGTAAGTACCAGCAGAAGAGAGGTTGGACTGGGGGTGTGGGAGTGGGGAGCACTGTAAAGTCTTAGACCAGGTGGAAGAAAGGTCAGCCTCATTTCAGAGCCTCAGGCTGGAGCCTGCAACCGGCCCATAGTCCACTCTATCCTGTACTTTCTAGCTTGGTGACTTCAAATAGAAGACTCACAGAGGCCATGTGTGGTGGGGCTGGGTTAGGATTCCTTGGGAAGACTTGGATGGGTCTGGTTTCCTGGTCACTACTGGGAGGGTGAGCTAGGCTCCGGCTGGGCTCTGTAGATGAGCTACCACCAAGGCTCCTAAGAGGATGGGAATTATCCTTCATCCCATGACAGGGACAGCCTTGACCCATGGGTCCACTGCATGTGAGGGCCTTCAGGATCTACAGTACCTGTATCCTGCCGTTAGGCTTTTACCACCACAGAGGAAGGAAGGGCCTGAAACATCACTACTATAACCAACGCTTTAAAAACCAATGTCTATGTCACGTGTGCAATATGTGGCGGCCACAGCAGGCTGTCCAGCATCTTCTCTGATTGCCCATCTCCTTATTCCTTTGAGGCAAGGTCTGCCAGTGAATCTGATTCTCACTTTTTGGGCTAGATCTGCTGGCCAGTGAGCTCTCAGGATTTGCCCGGCTCAGCCCTCTAATCTGGGGTTTTACGTGTGTGTGTGTGTGTGTGTGTGTGTGTGTGTGTATGGCCATGCCTGGCTGGAGATCCAGACTCGGATCCTCGTGTTTGCACATCAAGTGCTCTGTCCCACTGACAGACACATCCTCCACGTCTAGAAGTGCTTGCTATCCTTTTTTGACAACATCCACACAAGTAGAGTTTGCCAAAGCTACACAAGATGGCTTCTGCCTGTGTCTTCCCATCTGGGAGGCTGAGACAGGAGGATTGTCAAAAGTTTGAGTGAGGCCAGTGTGAGCTACAGAGGGTGGGTGGGGTGGGGTGGGGGGGGTGTTAGTGTTTGGTTCTGGGATGGTCCGAGTCTGGCTCCGTATGCTTCATAGACTGATGTACAGGCACGAAGCAGTAAGTGACTGCTTTACTAACAAGAGCAAAAGAAGGGACATGATTTGTCTGCCGGGCCAGACCAGTAACCCTCCCATCATACCCTGCAATGGGGATGGTCGTTCCCATTTGACTGGTGAGTAACTGAGGCCCGAAGAAGGAGGACCATAGTCAGTGATAGAAAGATTGGAACTTGTACTTGTAGAGTCTGTGGACGCCACGTCAGTGTGTTTTCTTCAGCCAGCTGGCCAGTGACCACTCTATGTTGGGCATAGGCCAAGCCATGGCTCCTGACCTCAGGGTACAAACAGACACACCCAGAATAGACTTGGGTTGTGTCTCTATCAGGGGTGTGTCTAGAAGCATGTCCTAGAGGACATGGCCCTTACCCAGGATCATGAAGGCCTGGGAGGATGGGGAGGATGGTGGTAGGGGTGGGCATTCCTGGTGGGGATTAACAGTCTGAAACCCGGAGGGATGGTTAAAAACAAAGAGTCCTCCGAAAGCTCAATAATGAAACCATTGTGCTGGGTGTTTTCCTCTGAGAAGCTCCGATGTTACTCTGCCCTCAAAGCTAGAGGTAGTCCCAGGAGTGAGGCTCTGTCAGCAGCAGAGCCAACACCAGTCTTCTATGTAAGGCTGTGAGAACTTATCGGTGCAAACCTACCTCACCTGTCTGTCTCCTCACGGAAGCCTTACCCATTGTGCGGGCTGTCGGCATACTGAGGCTCAGGGTAAGTAACAGCATACTCTAGGTCATGCATATATTTGCAAAAATGGTAGAGCGGAGGCTTCAACCTTAGCCTGTCGGTCCAAAGTTTATGCTTTGAAGCTTTCCATCTTCTTAGTTCTAGAAACACCCAGACCTTTCTATTGACTTTCTGGGGGATAGATGTAGTGATACATTTGGCAAATAGTTAACAACCAACTCTCTGGAAGAAAAAAACTAATGCATTACTTGTCAAATTTCCCCATTTCCAAGTAGAACATACTTCCTGAGGCTGACACCAGGTCTGACATCACCAAGGATGGCACAGGGAAGGACACTGCTCAGTAAGTTCTTCCAAGCTGCCGCTGCGAGCCAGCCCCAGCACCTCACAGGAAGAGTATCCACCCTCCCTTCTGCCCAGAGTGGCTAGTAAAGGCCATTAGACAAGTCTTAGGCATGGAGGAGGGCGGAGAAACCTGCTCCTCCAGCCAGAGCCTGCCCAGGGGAGTCCTGGGAAACTGGCGTTAATCTTTAAGCAAGCCTTAAACAGGAGTGGCTAGTCTGCCTGCTGTTCATGAGGAACCCTGAGCAGTCTCATCCCTTCTTCTGGCCCCAGTGGGCTATCCTGGCCACACTTGCGGCCCTCAAATCTTCAGTCTTGCCCACTACTTCTTCATAACAGAAGGGGCAGGAACAGGAAGCTAATGGAAGGAACACACCCTGAGGCACCTGGCCTAGATGTGAACTCAGATCAGTCTGACTCAAAGCTTTGCCCTTTCCTGGTCTCTTGGAAGATATAGCTGTACCCTGGGGCTTGAGCCTCTTACATTCTAGGATGACGGAGGACTTGCCCTCAAGGAGGGATCTTTGTCGGAAGCCCAGGCCTGTGCCACATGAACCTGGTTGGGTCTCAGTTTCCTCTCTGTGAGATGGAAGCACTTTCAAGGAAGGAACATGGAGTTGGTGGAGAGCTGGTCAGGCCTATCTTTCCAGAGAGAATGGGAGAAAAACACAGATGTTCCCGGACCGCCAACGGGCAGCCCTAGAACCTGGTGGTCTTTGAGACCAGCCTGAAACCACATCCCATCCTGCTTGTCCCATTTTTCTTCTCTACTTCCTGTTCCGTTAGTTTTGCCATCCTCAGTGGCTGGCAACATATACACTGCCCGTGTACATGGTCTCCTTATGCATTGAAAGTGAATTTAGGCTTGGCCTAATTGAGCTCGGCCCGCAAGTTCCTGCCTTCCATAGGCAGAGTCTGGAGGCTCCGCAAGTTCAAGGCCAGCCTGGGCCACATAGTGAGCCACTGTTTCGCCTTTGGATACATTTTGATACATTTAATAATACTGCCTCTCCCCCTCACTCTTTCCCTGTCCCTTCGTTCCTTCCCAGTCTCCGATTAGACACACTCAGGTCAAGGTTAGTGTGGCCAGTGCCTCAGTTTCCGTGTCTGCGAATAGTGCTAGCCACCGGTGTGTAGCTCAGGTAGCTAGGGTGGAACCCTAACGTGGTCCCGGGAGGCCGAGCCCGGCGCATGGCGGGGGGGGGGGGGGGGGGGGGGGCCCCCCCGGGGGGCGGGGCGGGGGGGGGGGGGCGGGGGGCGGGAGGCCCGGGCCCGGCTCGCACAGCAGGTCCTCCGGGTCGCCGGCGGGGCCCGGGTCCGCGCTTCCTCCTTTCTCCGGCTCGCGGCGGCCGCGGCCCCTCCTCCCGCGCGCTCCCTCCCCCTCGCCGCCGCCACCGCCGCCGCCGCCGCCTCCCTTTCTCTCGGTCTGTCTCTCCCGGCCCGGAATCCAGCCGGCCGCCCCGCCGGAGCGGCCAGGCCGCCGCCCGCCAGCGCCGCGCGACCCGCTGGGGTCCGCCCGGGCGCGTCCGGAGCTCGCGGTCACCGCGCAGGTGAGCGCCCCCGCCCCGCCGGCCCCGCGCCCTGCTGCGGGCTCCCGCCCTGCCCACTCTCCGCCGCGGCCCGGGAGCTGCCCGCCGCGGCCTTTTGTTGGGATGCGCGGGGGAGGCCGGGTGGGGTGCGGGGGACACCGGAGCGCGGGGACCCTCGGCCGCAGAGTCCCCGGCTCGGTTAGGCCACATTTGGAAACCCGGTCGATCGGCGCCGCCCGGGATCGCGGCTGCCGGGCCCGGCGCCCCCGGCCCCGTGTGGGTGGTGGGGGTGGGGTGGGTGTCGGGGAAGCGGTGCCTGGAGGGCCACACTACCTCCTTAGGTCTCACTGGGGCCTTGGGTAGGGCCTGGTGCTGCTGGCCTGGAAGAGACCGGGCCACCCTGTCCTCGTCCCCCTCCTCCCCAGCCCCCAACCTCGCCCCTGCGCAGGCCCAGCGACCGATGGGCTCAGAAGTTGGCAAAAGTTTTGGGATTTCACTACCACCACCAGGTCCGCTTGCCCACCCAGGCAGGTACTGGAGGTGAGTTTATGTCCCCTACTAGGACCACCACTTGTCATGCTGTGTGTCTTGGGGACAGCTGCTTTTAGCTCTATGAGCCCCGGGCCTCCTGGTAGGTGGGCTGAACAGACGGGACTCACTCTGGGTATCCCTTAAACCTTTGGGGCATTCAGATTAGAAAGGTGGACAGAGGTGTGTGAGGCTTATGGGTCCCTGAACAGACTGCCCAATAAAGGCGGTGGTGGCACCATCTGGGTGGAGATCAGATTCAGTTACCAAGGTGGACACGGGGGTGGGGGGCGGGAGCCTCTTCCCAACCTTATGAAGTCCAGGTATCTTGATTTCTTGTTTTCCTGAGTGATCTGAGCCAGGGACTGCCCCTTGGACTCTTTACATCAGTCCTCAGGTGACTATTCTCCGCACTTTGGCAGCTTAGGATTTGGCATATATGGGGTTGGGGGGGGGCCCTTAATAAATGAGTCCCACCCTGGAGCTTGCACAGGATGGTTGAGGTATCTGTGGCACAGCTGCCTGCAGAAGTGGGTAACTCTGTGCCTCAAAGGGTGCCCTAGAGCCCCTCCAGAAGAGTGGTGTAGTCAGCTTTGGGTTCCCTTTGGCCTCAAGCCTGTCAGGGGGATTGATCAGTAGTGAGGTAGGTCAGTGGTAGAGCACAGGCTTAGCCTGTTCAAGGCCTTGGTGCTAGCCAAGGAACCACAGAAAGGCAAGTCAGGAAAGAAAACGGAGCAGTAATGACCAGAGCTACTGATATCCAGTGAACTCCTCCTGGGTCTAGCCTGGTCTGCAGCTAGAACCGGAGCCTACCTTTCCTGAGGAGCTGTCTGGCTGCCCTTTAACCTGCGGTGACGGTGAAGGCTGTGTAGTTTTAGGTCAGGCACAAGGCATTGTTGGAAAAGGTTCCCTCCATATCTCCCGCACCTGGCAGAGACTTATGGCCCTACTGGAGATGGGGTGTGTCCTGGTGAGGGAACCTTTCCACAAGGGAAGTGATTTACAGTGTGTCACCTCTCAGCTGATCTGTCTGCATCCTGGGGTACACACTGAGAATGCATGCTAGGTGTGCTGTGCTCCACCCCCCTGCCCCCCATCTCATGTTCATTCTTGTTTATCCCAGCCTTAGGGCAACCCTATCTCTCCCTTTTCCCCAACACCCCGCCCCCACTCCCCACCAGCCTCCAGTATATAGGCTGGCTCCTCTTTGGGCTTCTCCCCTGATGGTCATCTGAGGGTGGGGATGGGGCGTGGTCTCGCTCCTCTAAGCCCCCAGGATCTAGGAAGGACACTGTTAAATAATTTTTGTTCTTGCTGTCCGTCTGGTCCTCTGCTGACTTTTATTGTGCATTTAGCACATGCTATGCACCAGGGCCTGGGAACTTTGTTGAGCAGCTCTGTGGTAGGAGGAGCACACAGCTTCCCGGAGGAGGGGGTTGAGCTGGGGGGGGGGGAGCAGTGGCCAGCCAGCCAAGAATGCAGCTGGGCCAGTGTTCTTCCTTTCTATTCAGAAGATCATCTGCCTGGGGACTTGCTGGGAAACTGTGAGCAGGTCCTTGGCTCCTAGAAACTGGAGTGTGGGGGATAGGCCATGTATCGAGCAAGTGGCCAGATAAATGACTATATAATTGTGACTGTGACAAGGTCAAGGCCTGGGGAAAAGAGGAATCTTGAAGGAGGAGTGTAGGAGGTGTCTGGGCATGAAGCTGGGGAAGTTGTGCCAGGCAGAGAGAGGTGTGTATGTGCAAAGGCCCTGAGGTGTGTGTGTGTATAATTGTTGTGGAGAACCAAAGAGAGAGCTATGAGATAGGGTGATCTAACAAGGCCTGCTATCAATAGGGCTGCTCCCTGTGAGGCCCCTAGAAGTCTTGATGAGGATCTTGGCCTCTGTTTGTACATAGGGAGCTGACGGGTAGCCTCTGTCTGAACCAGATTAAGCTGGAGGCCAAGGCACAGAGCTAATAGAATATGTGTAGTCCGGACTCCCATATTCTGTGGGAGTCCTGATCAGGTCTCAGGGGGAGGAGGTGTATGAGGCTGGATTTTGAAGGTATAATAGGAGTTCAACCTAGCAAGCCAGGGGCAGTGAGAGCCCAGGGTTCAGGAAGTGTAGCGCAGGGTTGGGTCAGCGTGAGGGGAAGCTTGGGCGAGCAGGCATGCTCAATCAGGAAACTGGCGCTCTTGCTTGTGCATCTGACAGGCCTGAGTTCAAGTTCTGACCGCTGGCCATACTATTTGCTGTGTCTTTGGGTCCTTCATTGTCTCTTTCTGAGACTTGGTTTCTTCATCACAGAAAGACCAACCATCTCTCCCTTTCCAGGTAGGGTTGAGAGAAGGCTCTGCGCCCAGAATTAGTTACTGTACAGAAAATGAGACCTGTTTGCTGTATGTGGCATCGAGAAGTCTGTTAGTATCTCTAGGCTCAGCCTTGCCGTCTGTGTGGCCATGGCCTCAAGCGGGAGTTGGCATGGGTCTGAAGGTCCCAGTTTGGGCAGGGCTTGCTATAAGAGGATGTTCACAGTAAAGGACACCAGTGTGCTGGGTACCGTGAGCCCTGGCATCTCTGTGCCAGGAAGCTGAGCTGGGGATGGTACACAGGAGATGGTCTGGCTTTCTGAATGTAAACCATAAGACCTAGAGAGAGGAGGCCACATGCCTAGGGCTTCCCAGGTGACAGCCAGGGATGGGCTATAGGGCTCTGAAGTCCACATTTATAATCTGGTGCTCCTGGAGTCTTAGAATCTTGTAGAGGCCCTGTGTGGAGGCCTCACTGTGAACCATAGCCTCAGTTTGGAGTCCTCCTGCCCCTCTGTGGCCCATCAGACTTCACAGCATCTCAGGCCTCCCGTGCTCTCTTCATCTCCCTGGAGAAAGCCTTTCTGGCTCTCTGGGGAGAGGCCCCATCCACTTTGAAGGGCCTCACTTTCTTCATAAAGTACAGCAGTGACTCGTGGTTCCCTGGATGTCTCAAGAGGGTGGACATGGGGTACTTGACACATCAGGACCTAAGAAATGTGGCCAGGGCAGAGCCGGACATAGACTGAGCTCTTGCCTCCTCTAGCAGTTGACTCTTGTCCTGTGACACAAGGGCGAAGCTGTAAAATGGACTTGCAGCTGACTGAGCCAAGGAGAGGCTGGGATCCCGCTCTCTTAGGGGAGAACAGTTGTTCAAGGCTCATTCTACTGGTAAGCCTAGAGTCAAGTCACAGACTCTTTCCTATGGTAATCCTAACAGCTTAATCTATTGACAGTCACTGTACAATATATATTTTCTCTTCTCTGGCTCAGACAAGAAGTCCTGACTCCAATTTCATAAGCTGAAGTGGGGTGTCGGGCTGCGTTCTGAGGTCCAGTGTTGGCTTCATGGGAAACAGTGCTGTGATAGATTCATAATGTCTGCGCTGGACAGAAGCTTAGCAGCCATTGTCTGTGTGCTATGAGTTTGTCATTCCTGATCTATCCAGACCTTCTCTCTTTACTATATGTGTGTTGGGGAGGTGGAGAGTGTGAATGAAGGAGAAAGACCCAGAGCAAGTTAGCCAAGCTAGGAAGAAAATGCTAATGTCTTTTTGATGTAGGACAATCCTCACCAGTCAGCCTGCCTGTGAGCCTGTTACTGCCAGCTGCTCTGACTAGAGGACCAGGCAATTAGGGAGAATCCCAGAGCAGGGAGCCAGAAGCCCTGTGTTTCCATTCCTTGCTATGGGAGTCTGGGCAAGTGACTTCCCCCTAGGACTACTCAGACGAGTTCTAGAAAGGAGAAGCTGGAAGCAAGAAGAAATTGAAAGATTGTGGTTTGTTTCTTCCTCTTTTCGTCTCACCATGGAGCTTGTCTCTTCTTTGAGAACCTGAGACAGGGTCCTGCCTGGGTTTGGGTGGGGCAGGGCAGGTCTGGGATGGGTGGAGGGTGTCTGCCAGCTATTGGTAATGGTAGCCATGGGTCTTTAGGCTTCCTTGGGCTGCTGGACCATGCAGCCAGCTCAACTGAGTCGGACACTGGGGGCTGGAAACAGGGTTGGAGTAGCACCAGGAAGCATGGGGATCCTGCTGGGGCCTGATAGCTTCTCTCAGGCCACTCTGTCCAACTTGTGGCCTCCACTCGAGTTTATCTGCTGTCAGTATCCACACATTAAGTTCTCCAGAGATGGACCACAGCAGAGTGACCCACTTTATCTGTTTCCTGTCCGGGAATGGGTGGAACTTTTATCCCTATTATGTGGAAGAAGAACAGGAGCTTGGGGAAGCTAAGGTGGCCATAGCCATCCAGCTAGTGAGATATGGGCCTGGATATCTGCAGTCTGGGTGACTGTGTTTATCTGGTTCCTGCTGAGTGTCCCCACTGCGGTTGGTATCTTTCTTAGGCAGAGTACGGGTTCCCTGACTTCCTGGGTTTGTAATCATGGCTGGTGGGTATTGGATGGTCCAGTTGCATGATCTCCTGGTAGTAGTGAGGCCTAGGAAGGCAGTTGGCTCTGGGTTTGAATTCTGACATGGGAGCCCTTTTGTTGTATCATGGTGGGGAAGATGACTGCTCCGTGCCTCAGTTTCTCCAATCTGTGTAGCTCTACCATATCTCTGAGAAGGTGGCCTGACTATCAGGCATGCTAGTATATGTCCAGTGCTTGGGCACAGAGCCCACTCAGGGTGTTCTCATGCTGTGACGGAAGGTGATTCTGTGGTGAGCCAGAAAGGCAAATTGATCTGGGAACCCTCTGGGCTGGCACCTGCCACCTTGGTCTGTGGTTGTCTTGGCCTGTGTGTCTAGGAAGGATTGCATTGAGTGCAGCCTGCCAGCTCCATCTAGCTACTCTGAGGCCAGCTCCCACCCCTCCTTGTCCTTCCTAGAACCTGATCATATGTCCATCCCATGACCTCCAGTGCCCAAGAACCTCCTTACCCTGTGGGGTCCTCCCTAGGAGGTATCTGCTATCTGGGCAGTGGGTGCTTTGCATCTGGGCCTGGGTATAAGCTGCACTTCCCTTGTCTCTGGTGGAGACAAACAGAGGCTCAGAGAGGGGTCGGGCCTCTGCATGTCTCCTGGAGATGTCCCCGGTCTAGACAGAGTTCTATCCTCAGACCCAGCCTCTCTTCTCTGTTGTGTCTCTGTTGTGGGTTACCCCGCAGGCGCTGTGAGCCACTAGCTGGTTTCCTGTCTGCTTTTGCCTGTACAGGTCCTCCATTCCTGTGAAGGTCCCTGTTCTTTTATTGGGGGTGTGTCTGACACAAGTTCTTGCTGTCTAGCCTAGACTGAGCTGGAACTCATCTTGTGGCCCAGACTGGCAGGGCTGATTCTCCTTCCTCTGTTTTCTGAGGATTGTGATTTTTAGGATCCGCCATCACAGCTGGCTAGGTACCCTACTGTCGAGCAAACTCTTCAGTAGCTAAAGTACCCCTGGCTCTCTCCTTACCGTCAGTCTTTCCCCTGAGCCTCCTCTATCCTTTCTCTGTCATCCCTCAAGGCTCCATCTTTGACAGACCCCACCTCTAGGCTGGTTTTCTCTGCTTCTAAGGGAATGTGTGGTGATTACGACTCCCAAGGGTACAGCACTTTATAGTTTACAAAGCACTTCTGTGTAGTTACCTGTGCACTCCAGCAGGTCTATGAGGGAGACAGAACCCAGTGATCACCTTCATTTGACAGATGAGGAAGCTGGCCTCAAGTTTGGCTCCTGCTGGGTGTTCTCCCTGCTTGGGCAGCTAGGACACCCTTATTGTCCTGAGTCTTGAGTCTGTCTTCCCCTATGAGCACCTAGATGGATCAGAGAGGTTAAGTGATTTGCCTGGGGTCACATAGCACTGAAGGGGTGAAACTTGGAGCTTTCTTCTAAGGATTCTGTGAGAGGCAGATCATGCCCACCTTCCCACCCATCTGAAGAGATCCACTCAGGTGGCTGGATGATTGGCAGGAGACAGCATCTCACTGAAATGGCTCCTCCATCTGTCACCCTGGGCAGGGTGGGACTCCTGTACTGCCCAGGTGGCCCTGCTGTGCCCTATGGACTTTGTTCTGAGCTGTACCTAGTCCCCAAGGGAGACTGAAGCCAGCACTGTTCCGCCTGCCTCTGCTGGGCATCCAGGTAAATGGCTTCTCCCTCGTCCATATCAGGAGGCAGCAGCTTTTTCCCTTGGGCTGGCTCCCTAAATATCTTACGCCTGTAGGAAGTTCCCTCAGTGGTCATGGTGGCAGGAAGGGGAGATTGCTGAGGCAGAGGATGTGTGATCGAAGGGTTACTGGTGGGGGCAGCCTGAGACCCACAGGGGGCTTGAGGGACCTCACTGCAGGATTTGTCTCCTTCGCCCTACCCCCACCCCTCCAGGTGTTCCCAAAGCCGGAACCAGATGAGCTACTGTTATATTTGGGGACAATTCTGCTGTTCCCGTTTCAATCCTGTGCCCTAGTTTTAGAAGCAACGTGGGTTTGGTTACCAGTTGGCCATTTGCAGGCAGCTCCCCCACCACCCACTCTGCCCACACCTTACATCCATGGGCATCATGGTCAGAATAGGCCTTGGCAACCGTTGGTGCTGCCTGGGCCTCTGCCCCTGGGCTCCTGTCCATGATTAGCAAGTGATGGCAGCTGAGCCAGTGATGGGACGAACACCTGGTGGGGTGGGGTGGGGGTGGGGCACGGGAGGCTGCTCCAGGGCTCTGAGGGGAGATGTACTATGGAGGGCAGGACAACATGATCAGTCTTGGCGCCACTGGAAGCTGTGCTCTGGAGCCAATTACAGACCCTGCTGTTTTCTCTGCTGTGAGCTAGGTGCCATAGGAATGATGGCAGCCTAACAATGCCAAGGAGGCTTCTGGGAAGGAAGGTCACCTAGGTCTTGAAGGATGAGAAAGAGAAGGGTGAGGGCATGCTAGACAGAGGGAACCCAGGGAGTAAAGTGTGTGCTTGTATGTGCAGCCTGGAGAGTGTGTGTGCACACGTGCGTGCATGTGTGTGCGCATGCGCACTCATGCATAGCCTGGGGCTGTGGAGCTTTGGGTCATGTTTCATGCTGAGAACGAGCCTGGTTCTGGTTCGTCCTGCACACTCAGTGTTGTAGGTGGTGGAGAACAGAGAAGGATGGAGCTGGGGCTTAAGACAGGGCAGAGGACAGAGGCCGGCCTTCTGAGGAGCCTCATCAGGGCCTTGTGACGTAGCCTGTGAGCTTGTTATGAGCGCTGGAAGCTGAGATTGGACCTGGTGCCCTCTGTGCACACCCCAAGCTTATGCTGTTTACAAGCAGCCTTATGGGATGGGAGGCCCCTGGGAAGATGGGTGTATCCAGTTCTATGGGTCATGCCTGGCTCAGGCAGTGTGGCCTTGCTGCCGTGGCCAGGGGAGCCCTGCTGAGTGGCTGTGTCTAGGAATATTAAGAACCTGGGGGAGGGGGGTAAGGAGGGGTGCCACAGTTCCCTGTTTCTGAATCTCTTGGTAACACTATCCCTCAGGAAATGGGGGGGTCCTATGGTGGGTACCCCAGGCACCTAAAGTGGACTCTGGTCCAGGTCCCAGCCTCCTTCCTTTTGGGTGAGCCTCCAGGGAACACAGTCCGCCCTCTATTAAGCTCCTGATGGTCTGAGAGCTATCTACTGTGGGATCCCAGAACAGCAGAATTGTTTGAAGCTTCACATCGATTCCAGCTGGGAGAGCTTGACTAAGTGATTTTGCCTTCCCGAGCCTCAGTTTCTCCCCTCACAGAAATAGAGGCTGTCCTCTGGAGGGTTGTATCCAGAGTGGTACAGTCCTGGGAGAGCCTGGCTCAGAGCCACGGCCTTGCTGGGCTGCCAAGGGGCAGCTTCCGGGCGCCCTGAGCTCTTAGCTCCAAGGACAAAGCCCCTTTGTGGGGAGACAGATGGAGCCTGGGAACCCCCTCCCTGGAGAGCATGACTGTGTGTTCCTCCTCTACACTCCATCCCTTGAGAGGAGCTTTCTGAGGTCAAGGGTGGGAACCCAGTGGGTTGCACAGCCTGGCTGCTCTGGCTGGGAAGCTCAACATCTCTCTCCGGTCTGAGCCAGTTCTCAGGAGCCCAGGTATCCCTGGCAAATCCGGAGCCTACTGTGGGTTCCCTGTGCCTTCCAACATTCATCCTTCCATTCAGCCATCAGTCTTTCCGTTTGTCTGTCTGTCTTCTATTCTTTACTCCAGGAACCTTCTCCCCTTCCTGGGCCTGCGCTATTTGGCTACACCATCTGCTCTGTCCTGCAGGTGTTCAAAACTGCCCCAGCTATGTGTGGGGAGTGTTAATACACAAGAGTCAGCTGTGAGCGAATAGATGTGGCCCTGTCCTCATCCAGAGACTGCTGCCATCAGAGTGAAGGTTCAGGCCAGGAAAGAAGAGTGGAGGCCCTCTGTCGAGGTTGAGGGTCCTTAAGTCTCCTGGAAAGGTCGCTTTTGAACTGAGTCTGGGAGAGAGGGGAGTTGGCTGGAACGCTCATTGGAGCAGGTGGCATTCGTCCTGAAGACCCAAGGAAAGTGAGGGAGTCATGGAGAAATGGAGGGGGTGGGGGGTTGGAGTAAACTCTGGGCAGAGAATGGCCTGTGCCAGGGCTCTGAGGCAGGAGCAGCATGTGTCAGGGCTCTGAGGCAGGAGTAGCATGTGCAAGGGTCCTGAGGCAGGAGCATGCTGTTTCCAGGGAAGGAGGAGCTATTGACCTGTGCACTAGAGGGAAATGAGGGAAAGGTGAGTGCTGGTGTGGTCCCCAATAGGGACCTTTCGTTTAGAGAGTAAGACCCATGAGGAGGTCATGAAGGGTTCATCTTGGCATCTCTTCTCCAAAATGGAGGTGCGTGAGAGAAGGAAGGGAAGTGGGTTCAGGGAGTTCAGCAAGTGTTTGGAGCTAGGACTACTGACAAGGTTTGGAACCAAGCTATTGAGGACAGGAAACCAAGGCCAGGATCACATAGTTGGGCAGGGCTAGGTTTGGGCTCTCAAGGCCTAGGGGGACCTATGGCTTTATACAGACCCTGGTCCCCAAGTCCCAGACAGCAATATTAAAGTATACCCATTTCTGCCTTAAGAAGTGGAGTCTGCTCAGTATACCTCTGGGCTTGAGAAAGCTCGACTCTATCCTGCTGTGGGAGCTGAGCCTCAGTTTCCTCTGCTCTTCATAGTGTCTCCTTCCCAGCCCTTTGGGGAAAGCCTCCTCATTGCGGGTGTGTGAGGGCCACAGCTGGGCTGGAGTAGGGCTGGGACTTTCAATATCTCAGTACCTTGGGGTCGAAGGTCCCTACAATCAGAGCCAAAGCCTCTCTCTACATGAGGAAACAACCCAGAAGGGCACCACAGTTTGCAGAAGGCCTCCTAATCTGGCAGAACAGGTCAGCACTGTGAGCCAGGTCACTTACCACCTAGCCCCGCCCCTCCCCTCCCCCTGCAGGCTCCGCTCACTTCCTGGCTCTGGGCTGTCTGCACAGGCAGGGGTTTGCAGCCTCTTGACATTGTCACTCAACATTGTCATCTATGTGGTTCATGCTCCAGGGAGTCTTTTGAGTTATAAAACCAAAACAAAACAGTGTGTGTGTGTGTGTGTGTGTGTGTGTGTGTGTGTGTGTGTGATCTTTTTGAAAGTAAATTACAACTTTGAGGTTACATCGCGTCTGGCCTGGGGTGGGGGGCCACAGCCTGAGGCCTGCAGGGTGGACACTTAGGCTGTCTACGTGTCTAGGTTTAGGATGCAGCCTCCTGGGAAGAGATCTTGTTCTCCGTGGCACAGGTCAGGGGCTGAGGTCTGGCAGTGAGCAAAAAGTCCAGTCTGCCTGTCCTGGGCTTGTGGCGAGCCCCACTTTTCACTTGCTTAGCTCGTGTCTTCCCTCCACTTTCGTCAGGGCCGGCTGGAGCCTGCAGACGCTCTCCACAGTGGCACCGACAGAGCCAGTTTGAGGCTTTTCAACCCCCAGCAGCTTGTACTGAGAATGCAGGACCAGGCGTGTTCTGACAGCCCTGGCCCTTGATCCGCTCCCCCACCCCCACTCCTGCCTCACTCCTTACTCATCCAGCTCCTGGCCCAGCCTGTGCTGGGTGGAGCTTGGGGACTGGAGTTGCTTTATATTTTACATTGCCTGTGTAAGTTGGGTGGTCAGAGCCTCTGCTGAGACTTCACCCAGGGAGAGCAGGGATGGGGCTTAGCTTCTGGGGATGGATAGACCTGTGGCCTAGGCTACCTCTTCTTCCTGGGGAGGGTCTAGGTAGGTCCAACCACATACCTAACCACCCACCCACCTGTCCACCTACTTATCTGTCCACTCATCCATCCATCCATCCATCCATCCATCCATCCATCCATCTGTCCACCTACCTAATCACCTACCTGCTTAGTTCTCAGTGGGACCCATCTGTGTGCACATCTACCCATTCACCTACCCGTTTATCCTTTAACCCATCTATCTACCTGTTGATTCTCCTGTCTGTCCATGTATCCATCTGTCATCATCCATGCATACATGCATCCATCCATGTACACAGGCACTTCTATGCGCTGGACAATCTTCTGGAGGCTGGAGACACATCAGAGAACCAGCTGGACACAATCCCTGTCTTTGCAGTGTTTGCTGACTGGCAGGGCAGACAGAAAACCAGCAAACAAGGCTTCAGTGGGCACGGTCTGTTAGAGGGAGCCAATTGCTATGGACCCTACATGGTGAGGGGGTTTGATATGTCAGCTGGGAGACAGATGGGCTGTACCTGCGGCAGGGAAGGTGCCCACACTAAAGGCTGGCTGGCACTGGGAGTGGGGTGGGCTTACACGTCTCAGCGTTAGAACCTAGGGAGCAGAACAGCAATGCAGAGGCCCTGACTGGGGCTGGGGTGGGGGGTGGAGCATACTTGGAGTGTTGGAGAAACTGCGAGAAGCTGGGGAATGGGGTGGGGAGGGAGAACATGAAGGGAGAAGTCCTGAGGGGCGGAGCTGCTGAGGGGCGGAGCTGCTGAGGGGCAGAGCTGCTGAGGGGCAGAGTTGCTGAGGGGCGGACCCGGTGCCCAGGATGGGCTGTAGTACATGCTGGCAAGGGGCAGATGGGTGTCTGTGGAGTACCCGAGTACTCGGGCATCGTTCACCATGTATTGTAGCCACCTTCTTTCTGTATGGAGAAGCCATAGGAGACCCTCTGGCCCGCCCCTCCCTTGCTCCCCCTCACATCATGCTAAAGCAGATCTCCAATGTTCCACAATGTACATGTTTCTCTGTAGCCACAAGTTTGTAATCTACCCGAAGCCCACCGGTCCTTCTGCCAGCTGCCTCCTCCTCCTCATAAAACCAACCTGCCAGTGGCCATGCTGAGCTCAGGGCCTAGTGCTTAGTATGTGGTCAGTTCACAGTAGCTGCTGTTCTGATGGATGCAGCATATGCTTTCTGGGCTTTGGGCCTATTCTTAGGGCCCCACAGGTAGGAACTTCCTTCATTCTCTTGGCCATTCTTCAAAGTAGGCTGTTCATATCCTGATTATATAGGCAGAGGGAGAGAAACTGCTAGGCTCACACAGTAAGGAAGGGCTGCAACTGGGTTTTGAACCTAGGTGGTTCAGCTCTTAATTCTCATGATGTGGGGCTCTGTTAGCCCAGATAAAGAAGACTACCTCTTTTTACTGGGTGTGGATAGGTGAGGTCAGGATCTGACCATGAGCAGCCCATGAGGAGGGAGCAGCCTGTGCTGAGGCTGGAGGATCATTTAGGGGTGAAGCAATGGCGGGAGGGTGATGGAGGGAGATGGAGCAAGCAGCAGGCCCCCAGCAGGCAGGAGGGTTAAGTCTGACCACTGCCCCCCATTCATGTTCAATATTGTCCTTAGGTCATAGAGAGTGAAGGGGATGGCGCCTGTGAGCTGAGGGGTGGGGGAGGAGCTTAGAACTGCTCATGCACTTGGGCTTGGCCACTTGGCGTTCCTGCCCACCCATGTCCCCAAGGGAGATGCCACCTGGGTGTGGGCGGGGAGGAGGGGGCACCATGTTCCCAGAGTTGAGAAGCAATCAGAGCTGTTGGCAGGGAACAGTGGGCACCGTGGGCAGGGGCCGGCTGGCAGCCCCTCTCAGGGCCCATCCGTCTGTTGCTAGGGAGGAGGGGGCCCGCCCAGCTGACCTTGGGAGGTTAGGGTAAGATTAGAACTTGTCACTTCAGTGTTTCACCAAGATCACTCCCTCATCCTGAACATGTCAAAGACTTTGTGCTCATATACTGGCTGTGGCCCAGATGAACTGTGGCCTGTCTAGGGTCACACCACAATGGTAATTCCCTGAACTCATAATGAACCATCTTGGCGTGACTCTTGAGGCCTTGTGCTAGTGACTCCTCAGCTTCAGCTACCCCTCCAGCTCCTGCCTACTCTCCCTGCGTCCGGGGACAGTGTGGAAAAGAAGGGTTTCCTGGCCCCCAGGAAGTCTCCTGGATCCAGTCTTCAACTGTAAAACTGTGATGTTGCAGACTGCTGAGAGACCCCTGGGGTGGTGGGAACCACAGGAGGGTCTGTCCCTGCCCCATGCTTCCATCTCACCCAGGAGAAAGACCAGCCCAGCCACAGGCTCTTTTCTGAGAGCCTTTGTAGCCCCTAGGGGCAGCCTGCTGGCTGGAAAAGCTGGGAGGGTTGTCATAGGAACCACCAGCTGTCGCAGGATCTTAGACTCATCTGCTTCACCTCATCTGTAAAATGGGCTGAAGAATGACACATGGGTCTGATATGGTGGCACAGGCTTTAATCCCAGTACTTGTGAAGGAGGCAAAGGCAGGCATTTCTGAGTTCAAGGTCAGCCTGGTCTCCTTACTGAATTCTAGGCTCTCCAGTGCTATGTAGCATGACTCTTATCTCTAGAAAACTCACAAAATGAGCTGGCGTGGTGCTCAGCTAAAAGGGCCAAGCACCATGTAAATGGAATTTGGGAGGTAAAGGTAAGAGCTCAGAACTTCAAGCTCTTCCTCAGCTGCATAGTGAGTTTGAGGTCAGCCTGGGCTATGTGAGGATACTCAGTAGATGCTAAGTCTCAGTCGTCACTGCTGATGTGGGTATTTTCTTAGTCCTTCATCCTTTCCACATTGCTAAGCCATTTGTGAAAGGCTACCCTGGAAAGCAGGGAGTTCCGTCCGCCACACTGAAGACAGTCAGAGTGCAGGTGCCTGTCCATGGGAGCTTTCCCCAGAATGATGCTGTAGAGGAGGCTACCCAATGGGTGTGGGATGACGCCCTCCTAGGTCCTTTGACCCGCCCACAGTGGGCACTACTGGGGCCTGTCCCAGTGTCAGCTGGAGTCCCATTTTTGAGCCCCACAGGCTTCCATGCTTTCTCCCGCTGGCTAAGAGGCTGGGCTCCTGGGGCCTGAAGTGTGTACCTGTCTTTCTGTCTAGTCTTTGTTCCTCTTTGGAAAAATGAGCTGACCCATGAGCTTAAGACTCCCCATGAGGTCATCTGGGACCAGTGACCTTGGGGGAAAGGCTGGACAATAGCTAGGCCTCAGAGAGTGGCCCAGGCCCTGACTTAGCTTCTTTGCCCAACATGGCTGGCTGGCTGTCCCTGCGGCCAGGGCCTGGGAGAGCTGGGGAGCTGGCAGTGGGGTTCAGAGGCTTGCCAAGGCTAGTGTGCTGCCCCCTAGAATGGCACTAGGACACCCCCAACCATGAGGCCCTCCCAGCCTGGCTGGGCAGGTACCTGTGGGGGCCCTGAAACTGCCCAGTCTACCCACTACTTCCTGTGCATTCATTCCTCCATGGCAGGCACCCCATTTCCCCAGTGCTCAGTGGTGCTGCTGGGGGTCCTGGCTGGGCTGAGAGCAGCCTAAGGGATGGTGAGTGAGGGCAGACATAGGCCCTGCTGTCACCTTCATGATGAGATGGACCTGGGTATAGAGGCTATGGATCCCAGACTATCCCTGTTTCTTCCTAATGCTGTTTCTTAGTTGGCACGTGACCTTAGGCAAACAGCTAACCCTGCTTTTTACCCCAGTTTTCCCATCTGCACAAAGGCACAGGTCACATGAGGATGGGTGGAGCATCCTTAGCATGGTGCCTGTCCGTGGGAGTCGCTCTGGGGTTTGTCCTCTGGGCTAGGGGCGAGTGCTGTGTGATCTGTGGGGCTGGGACTGGATGAACCACTGCTGGTCACAGCACACTCTCTGTGGTTCTCCCTTAGTGCGTCTAGCTGGTGTGTAGTAGCTTTTCAGGCCAGTGACCTTTCAGGGATGGGTGATCCAAAGACTTCCTTTGCCTACTGTGGGGACCTTGTTGCCTTGTGTGGGGCTGCCTCTGTAGGAAGCCTGCCCGGTCCCTGCTGCTGGAGTACACACAGCACACTGACTGTGAGACAGTCACCTGGTATCCATAGTAACATTGATCACTGGTAGAGAATGTGACTTACCACAGCCATGTGGAGAAGTCACTGACAGACATCCTTTTGCAGGACAGAATACGGAACCAAGAGTGCTGAATGAAGCCATGACAGGCTGAGCCAGGAGCTGAACAAAGGCAGGTAAGCTGGGTGTATTTCAGTCTCATGTAGGCTGGTTTGAATTAACTACGTAGCCTAGGCTAACCTTCAACTGGCTGGATAGCTCTCAGCTCACCATGTAGCCCAGGCTGGTCTTGAACTTACGACATAACTCTGCAGTTGTAATTTGGGTAGTGTTAACAGAGTGTCTTCTGGAGAAGTAGCAGGCATGTGTGGTCGCCTCTCTCCTACCAGGCTGGAGATGATACTGGATTTGAGGCTAAATTATAGAAGTATCAATTTGCCAATCTGTCCGTTGGACATTGATTTCCAGGATGGCTTTAAAAAATGTCACAGTGATGAGATAACGTCCCATGGGATTAGTCCATTTGAAGTGGCCCATCACATGTCCTTGTCAGAGTTGATTTGCTCTGTTCACTTAGCATCATATTTTCAAGACCTACTTAGTTGGGGCATTATTTAGCCAGTTGTGTCAAGACTTCTTGTCAAATAATATTTCATTTTGTGGATATGCCCTATGTCTGTCTGTCTCTGTCCTCTGGATCTCTCCACGTGTGTGGGGAAAATTTAAGAAGGCCGGGTCCCACATTAGGGAAGAAGATCCTATGGTTCCAGCAGCCTAAGGGCCTTGGCGGCGGCAGGCCCCAGTAACACGAGGAAGTCCTTGGTTCCAAAAAGATTTATTGTCATGACGGATAATAGATGGATCTAGGCGTACCCCCCCAAAACTCAGGGCAGTCCCGAGTTATATAGGGAGGGAGAAAGGGGGAGGATTGGGGGAGGCATGTTTAATTTGCTCTGCCCTCTGGCCTTCATTAGTATGTAAATCCCTAGGGCCTGAGGCCTATAGCCTGGCCTATGTGACTCTATGGAGATGTGACTGCTTTTCAGGATCCTGGATGATGGGAGGGACCGAACTCCTGCCGGTTCAAGTCTGCAGAGTCTCGGGGTTCTAGGCACCTGCTCAACCATGACCCAGGATACCCTTACGCAGTCCCACACACGTGGGGATGTAAGGATGCATGCCCTGTGAGCACACATGCCAGCTGGAGCTGACATCTTCCTCAGTCGCTTGCCCATCTTATCTTTTGAGGTCATGTCTCTCACTGAGCCTGTACCTCACTCTCAGCTAGACTAGGTCAGGAAATCCCCAGGGTCTGCCTGTCATGGTGTCCATTGCTAGAGTCACAGGCATGTGCTGCCATGCCTGGCCTAAGTGCTGGACATCTGAACTCAGGTCCTCATGCTTATGTAACAGGAACTTTATCCATACCACCATCTCCCCAGCCCATGTCTGTCTGTCTGTCTATACATATACACACATGTATATGTATACATATATGTATGTATGCACACATTGAGATGTTTTTGAGGCTAGTGAAATGGGTCTGTAGGTAAAGATGCTTGCCATCGAGGCTCACAACCTGAGTGTGATCCCTGGAGCCCACATGGGAGAGAGAACTAACTCTTCCAATTTGTCTTCTGATGTCCACATGCATACAATGACAGGTGTACCCCCCCAAGCACACACACACACACACCCACATACACACACACACACACACACACACACACAGACACACAGATGACAATAAATGCAGGGGCTAAAGAGATGGCTCAGCAGTTTTGAGCACTTACTTGCTGCTCTTCCAGAGGACCTGGGATCAATTCCCTGCATTCATGTGGTGATAACTCTAATTTCAGGAAATTCAATGCCCTCTTCTGCACTCCTTGGGCACAAGGTATGCACACGCACTACACAGACATACATGCAAGACAAAACGCTCACATAAAATAAATCTCAAAAAATGAAATGTAATGAAAATATTTTTAAATTGACATAAAAATTGTGTGTTTATAGATAACATGTCTGATTGATTGATTGATTGGTTGATTGATTGATTGATTCTGGGCTGAGATGCAGCCTTCCCTCACTCCTGCTAGGCAGTTAGTTGTTCCATCGTAACCTACAGCTGTAGCCCCTCTGTGTTTTATAATGATCAAACCCAAGTGAACCTGTCTCCTCAGACACTCTGTCTCTCTGGGTTCCCACATTCAGAATTACTTCTTGCAGCTTTTTGAAGTGTGCAGTGCATTGCTACCTATTGGCAATCCAACTGTTCAGTTGAAGGCACACAGGGACCTCTTCGACCTAACCAACTAGAACATCCTACACATTGGTCAGTCTCTCCTCATCCCCTCTTTTCACTTCCTCCTCAGGAAAGTGAAAAGTAGTAGTATTCTATCTTAGCTTCTATGATAACAACATTTTAAAAAAAGATGTACGTACATATGTACATATATATGTGTGTATTATATAATATATGTGGATGTTTTGCCTGCAGGTATATATGCACACCAGAAGTAAGCACTGAATCCCATAGGATTACAGTTACAGACTTCTTGTAGGCTGTCATGTGGGTGCTGAGAATTGAACTCAGAACTCTGAAAGAGCAGTCAGTTCTCTTTACTGCTGATCCATTTCTCTAGCCCATGAGGTCAAAGTTTTTAAAAAATGTTTATTTTATTTTAAATGTGTGTATATGTGTGTATGTGCATGTGGGTACAGGTACCTGAGGTGGCCAGAAGTGGGCGACATTCCTCTGGAGCTGGAGCTACAGATGGTTGTAAGCTGCCATATGGATGCTGGGAACTGAAATCTGTAAGAACAGCCAATATTCTTAACTGCTGAGCTGTTTCTCCAGCTCCTATGATAGCAATTTTTAAAGGCTCCACGTGTGAGTGAGATCAGGTATTTTGGTGCCTGCATATTTCACTTTCCACATGCCCTCCATGTTGGTTCAAATGACAGCTTCGTCCTTTATTTACTGGCTGGCAGACACTTGAGCTGTTTCTGCCTATTATGAATACTGCTGTGATGAACGTGGAAGTTACCATGTCCCTTTAATGTATTCATTTTATTTTGAAATCATGTGTGTGTATGCATATGTGTAATTTTTTGGAGTTTAAGAGATAAACAACAGGACAGGCAAGCTGAAGACCTCAGGCGCCAGGAAGAGGGCGATGGATAAGAATAAGGGAAACTCATGCTTCCTGAGGGGAGGTCTGGAATCCAGGTGGACTCTGTGATGGGTGTCCGCCAGCCAGCTGCATGGGGTTAGGGATGAAGTGAGGATTCCAACAGTGCCTGAGTGCCAGGCTGAGGGAGGCAGAAGAGGAGAAAGACAGACAGACTTTCCGAGTGGAACTCAGGCAGTGGGTAAGCACAGCTGTGGGCTCTAAGCCTGGTGTTATTCCTGTGGTAGTACCTGGCATGTGTACAGTCTACTCATGTGCTCATCTGTTGCTGGGCATTGGGTTCTTTCATTGTGGGTCCACGGTGAATGCCACCCTGTGTGCTGTGGCACATGGGTTTCTGTGTGCTTGTGTCTTTTAATTTCTGGTGATGTGCACCTGGGAGTGCACTTCCTTGATGGCGTGGTAAGTCCCCCATTGAACCTTCTAATGGAAGGCTAGACTGTTTTTTCAAATGACTGTATCACTTGATGCCCCACAATCATAGAAGAAGGTGCCCCCATGTTCCTGACAGTGCTTGGTGCTGGCTGCCTTTCTGATGACAGATGTCCTGTGGGCAGGACACAGCATCTCTCATGACTGACTTTTCTCGTGGGTTCTGGCGATGAGCTTCTGTCCATGTCAGCTGCAGGCTAGTTCTGGAGGAGAAACACCTATTGGTGTCCTTTGCCCATTTTGAACTTGGGTTTGTTTGTTGTTCAGTTGTACCTATAGGCTCTCACTCATGCCAGCCCAGTGTGCTGCCATTCAGCCCTCAGCCCAGGATTTTTTTTTAACTTATGTGTTTATGTGTGTGATGTGCATGAGTATAGATTCTCTCCCAGGCCGGTAGAGGTTGTCAGCTTCCTGGGAACTGGAGGTACCAGTGGATGTGAGCTGCCTAACTGGGGACCGAATCCTGGTCCTCCGAGAGGATAACAAACACTCTTAACCACGGAGCCATCTCTCTAGCCTTAGACATTTTTTAAAATATTGGAAGATTGGTGTGTGTGTGTGCGTGTGTGTGTGTGGTGTCCAGATGTTGTCACAGCACAGAGAACAGCCTTCAGGAGTAGTTTTGCTCCTCCTACCATGTGGGTCCTGGGGATTGAACTCAATATTTTTAGACTTGGCAGGAAACTTTTACCCATCTGAGCCCATCTTGATGGTCTAGGTTTCCTTATCATCTAGATATAAATCCCTTGTTACATGATTTTGGAATATCTTCTGTTTTTTTTTGTTTATTTGTTTGTTTGTTTTGTTTTGTTCAGGAGTTATCTGAGTCTCATTTCCTGTTGTGTGACAAAACACTCTGACAAGAGCAGCCTAAGGGAGAAAGGGTTCTGGTTCGCATTTCAAGAGCACACTCCATCATGATAGGGGAGCTAAGGTGGCAGGAGCTTGACCCAGCTGATAACATTGAATCCACAGTCAGAAAGCAGAAGGGTGAACAAAGGCTGCTGCCCAGCCTCCAGTCTCCACTTAAACAGTCCAGCATCGCAGCCAGGGAATGGTGCCACCCATAGTGGGCATGTCTCCCACTTCAGCTAAAACAGTCAGAATTTTCTCCTACAGTCTTTTCCACAGGCCTGCCTCCCTAGTGAATCTAGATTCTGTCTAGTTAACAATTAACACTAACCATAACGTGCCTTACTATGTAGCCCAGGCTAGCCTCCAATTCGTGATCCTATCTCAACTTCCCACATGCTGGGGTTCCTATCCTGCTATACCTCATCTGGCTCCTCTCTTTGCTTTCTTAAGGGTGTCCTCTGGAAGAACATCAGGATTCTAAGTTAGGATAAGTGGGGGCTTAGTTTCCTTCTGTTGCTTGGGTCCTGAGTGCCCTGCATGAGAAATCATGCCTAAGGTCATGAAGCTTTTACCTATATTTCCTTTCGGGTCTTTGTTTCTTTGAGACAGGGCCTCTTGTAGCCTAAGCTAGCCTCAAGCTTGTTTCGAAGCAGAGGCTGGTATCTCTGCTTCTACTCACAGAGTCCTGGGATTAATGTGTGTTCCACCATGCCTGACTATCCTCATGCAAGCTTTTCATTTTGCCTCTTAGGTTCAGGCTTGTGGTCCGTTTCCAGCCATTTTTGTGTTTCGTTGGAGGAAGCTGTCAAATGTTCTGCTGTCACTTGTGGTCGCTCAGTTGTTCCAGCAGCCTTTGTTGAAAGATTGCTGTCACTACTGAGTTATTTTGGTGTCCTAGTAATGTTATTCGACTCTGAAAGTGTATTCGTTTTCTGAAATTTATTTATTGTTATTAATTGTGTGTGTGTGTGTGCACGTGCAGACACACACACATACACACACACACACACACACATCATGATGCACTTGTGGAGTTCAGAGAACAGCTTTGTAGTCACTTCCCTACTTTTCTATGTGCTCTGGGGATTGAACTCAGCTCCTCAGGCTTGTGAACAATCACCTTATCCTCTGGGCCATCATGTCAGCCCTGAAGCTGTCCCATAGGGTTGCAAGGCTGTGCGTGTCACAGTCCACACTGTTGTGATGACCTCAGGTTAAAGACGTGTGACTTCTCAATCTGTGTTTTCCATTTCAGGATGTTTTTGACAATTCCTGGTATCTTGACTTTCCATGTGTATCTTAAAGTCAGGCTGTCAGGATTCGTAGAGAGGTCAGCATGGACCCCCCAGTTGATAGGGTGGGTGTATTGCCATTTTTGTGTGTGCATGTGTGCTGTGTATACATGCATTCATGTGTGTGTGTTTGGGGATGACCCAGAGGTTCCTTAGCTGTCATTCCTGTCATTTTGAGATAGGTTCTCTCACTGATTTGGGTTCTCCTAGGAGGCTGGGCTGCTGCAAGTGGGTACCAGGGATCTGCTTGTTTCTCCTCCACAGAGCTGAGCTTACAGGTGGTGGCGCTCAAACGCAGGTCTTCATGACTGTGTGGCGAGTGTCTTGCTGATGTCGCTTCCCAGCCCAGCCTCTGACCAGTATTTGCTCTCATGACCTGGGAACAGGGGAAGCCTTCCTTTAATTAGCTCTTAAATTTCTTACTGCAGGATCGTAGCCTATGGGAGCTTAGGTCTTGCCTTTCTTTTGTTTACCTTGTTCGAGATTTTCTGATTGTATGGGATATTCTTACTTTCAGTTTTGGTTTATTGGCTGCTAGTGTATAGAAGTGCATCTCTGTATTTTGTGAGGCTGGGGATGAAAGCCAAGGCCATATGCATAGCTGACGAGCACTGTATGTTAAGCCATACGCCAAGCTCAATTGAAAAAGTTCTGTGTATTAGTCAGGGCTCTCTAGAGTCACAGAACTCATGGAATGTCTCTCTATATTAAGGGAATTTATTGTAAGGACTTACAGTCTGTAGTCTAACTAACCCAACAGTGGGCAGCTGTGAATGGGAAGCCCAAGAATCTAGTAGTTGCTCAGTCCCACGAGGCTAGTTGTTTAAGCTGGTCTTCTGTAGAAGTCAACAGAAATGCTGGCAAGTAAGTACAAGCAGGTGAAGAAGAGTGAAATCTTCCCTCTTCAAATGTCCAATGTAGGTCTCCAGTAGAAGGTGTGGCCCAGATTAAAGGTGTATAGAACCAGGCCTGGATCTAGAACATGCTTTGTTTCAGGCTGACCTTGAACTCAGAGATCTGCTTGCCTCTGTCTGCTGGGATTAAAGGCATGTACAACCTTGCCTAGGCCTAAACTTTTTTGGCCACTATGCCTCAAGATCTCTAAGTCATGATCCAGGTCAGAAACCTGTGTCTTCTAGCCTCAAGATCTGGATCACAGGTGTGCCCACCATTTCTGGATTGTAGTACATTCCAGATGTAGTCAAGTTGACAACCAGGAATAGCCATCACAGTTTGTAAAATCTTTTATTTTGTATATGCACATGTGTGCATGTACCATGACATGTAAGTGGAGGTCAGAGGACAACTTTTGGAAGATGGTTCTCTCCTCCTACTGTATGGGTCCTGGGGCTTGAACTCAGGATGTGGGGCTTGGCAGCAGGCACCTTTACCCACTGAGCCATCCATCTCATGAGCTCTATTTTACAGGTTGATCCTATAATGTGTGACCTTCCTGAACTCACTAGTTGTGAGAGTTTTAGTAGACTCCTTAGCGTTTTGTTAATGAGATCACGTTGGCTCAGTATGGTGGCATGTGCCTGTCATCTCAGAATTTAAGAGATGGAGGCAGGAGAATCAGTTCAGAGCCAGTGTTAGAGTTCAAAGCCATCCTGGGCTACTTGAGACTCTGTCTCAAAAGTAAACAAACAAACAAACAAGCAAACAAGCAATCAAACAAACCAGTAACGTCATCTGCAAGTAGACATAACTTGACGCCTTCCCTCTCAGTCTGTAGGCTTTGTCTGTTACTTTCTCACTGCCCTGACTGGAGCTCTAAGTACAGCTTCAAACAGAAGTGCTGCTGGGGACATCTGGGCTTTCCTGTCTGTCTGTCATCATTAGCACCACATGAGCTGTGACTTTTCTAGATGCTCTGTTTCAGGTGAGGGAGTTCTCCACTTGCCTCCTCTACCTCTGTCACACTGCTTTCTCCCTCCTCCTCTCCCACTTCCTTTTCCTGTCCCCCCTATTCTTCGATAGTCTCTGTTAACATTGCCCATGATTGCCTGAAAACTAGTGGTTTTCTGCCTCTGTCTTCTGAGCGCTGGAATCTCAGGTATGGCCCACTCCTTTTTTGTGTGTTTTGTGGTGGGATGGTGTGGGGTTACGGCAGACGTCTTTTCCGTGTGTGTTTAGATTACCGCACATTGAGATCATCATGTGGTTTTCTTCTGTATGGGGGTGGGTGTGTTAGTCACTGGTTTTTAAAAGGGAATCTTGGCCTGGTGTTGATTCTTTCATATGTGTCTGAGCCAGTTTTCCTGTTGTCTGTGGATAGTTTTTAACTTCTGGATTCTGAGATATGTCAGCTTGTCATTTCCTTAGGATGTCTTTTTGCAGTTCCAGGGACACTGGCTTCATGGAGTGAATTGGATCTGTGTCCTGATGGAGAACTGGCCTTAACCCTCCCTATGTATCTGGCCCAATCCACCTCTGAAGCCTCCTAGTCATTTGGCTAATGTCAAGAGAATTCACCGGTGAAGCTATCTGGGCCTGGGCCTTTTTAAGGGAAGTTTTAAAATGACTAATTCAGGGCCAGGAGAGATGAATCAGTGGTTAGTAATGCTTGCTGCTCTTCCAGTGAAATACCCATGTTGGGAGTCGTGTGACCTTCCGTAACGTTAGCTCTAGGTGACCTGACACTTTTTTGGCTTCCATGCACACATTGCAGGCACAGACATACACAAATAGAAAAATTTACTGATTTAGGGCCAACAAGATGGCTCAGAGGGCAAGGACACTTCCTGCCAAGGCTGGTGACCTGAGTTCAGTCCTTAGGGCCCACACGATAGAAGGAGAGATTTGAATCCCACAGGTTGTCTTCTGAGTCTCCCCACCCTTCTAATAGGTTTTCATTATGTAGCTCAGGCTGGCCTCACAGTCCTCTAGCCTCAGCCTCCAGAGTGCAGGGATCACAGGCACCCTCACTGCAGCCTGCTCATCTGATTCCTAAGGCTTTGCCGATCTGCGTTCATTCCGACCTGAGTGACCTGAGCGCTTTCTCCCTGCTCGGCAGCTAGCAGAGCTTCATTGGTGGTCTTTTAAAAATCACCAGCCTGGTTTTTTGATTCTTCCTGCTATTTTTCTGCTCTATCAGTCCCGTGCTGAGCTCCACTATTTCTTTCATTTCATTCGCTTTGCGTTTAGTTTGTTTTGACTGTGGCAGGCCAGCGTATGGATCTGAGTAGAGACATTTACCCTGCCAAGTTCTCTCCAAGGTCCCTGCTTGCTCCATCCAGCCTCTTGCTGTGTTGTGCTTTTGTTTTCTTTCCTAATTCTTTTCTATTATTTTATAGCCTTCACCTGTGAGGTCCCCCAATATCTTTTTTATTGATTGATTCTGCTCTGTCATGGTTGGAAACACTTTGTGTGACTTGTTTTTGTTTTTTGTTTTTTTTAAATGTATTGAGCCCTGTTTTCTGTCATAGCATATGGTCTGACTTGGACAACGTGCATGCACGCTTGAGGAGAATGTGGATATGCTGTTCCTGGGAGGCCACTGTGGTTCTAATCATCTTTTATCTGAGGAGTCTTGAGGTGTGTAAGGTTCCCTCAGTTTGCTTTTCCTGTGAACTGTCTGTGTTTTTGTTTTTGTTTTTTTTTTTTAATTTTGTGTGAGCTTTTTATTTATTAAGGAAAAACACTCTTGTCTATCATGAGTTGCAAATTTTTTTTCTAGTTTACATTTGTTTGTCAAGCCAGGCAGACGTTTTTTTCTTTCGACAAAGCCTTTTCGTAGCTCAGGATGGCCTTGAATTCACTGTCTTCTTCCCTCTGCCTCGAGTGTTGGGTTAACAACTGTGTGCCTCCACGCCTGGCTATATGTAAGGTTTTTATATGAACTGATTTATCTTCTTCTTCTAAAGAAACTTAAGTCTTTAAAAATAATTACTTATGCTAGGCATGATGGTGCATGCCTTTAATCCCAACACTTAGATGACAGAAGCAGGAGGATCTCTGTGAGTTCAAGGCTAGCCTGGTCTAATTATCTAAATGGTGAGTTTCAGGACAGCCAGGGCTGTCTGGACAAAAGAGACCTTGTCTCAAAAATAAAATAAAATAAAATAAAATAAAATAAAATAAAATAAAATAAATCAGGCCTAGACAAATGGCCCAGAAGTTAAGAGCACCGGCCACTTTACAGAGGACCTGATATTAGTTTCCAGCATTCACATAGTGACTCACGCTTGCCTGTATTCTAGTTCCCAGGGACCCAGTGTCCTTTCTGACATCTTTGGTCACAGGCACAAGGTGCATTATTTGTACATTAAAAACAAATATTTGTATACATAAAATAAAATGTATTTTATAAATCCCAGTAGGGTTTCTTGTTGTTTTTTTGTTTTTGAGACAGGATCTCACTATGTACCCCTGGTTGGCCTGGAACTCACAGAGAGCCACTGCCTCTGCCTCCTGAGTCTTGGCATTGAAGGCGTGCACCACTGATGCCTGACATCTCATTAGGGACTTTACAGGGCTCACACTCAGCTTGAAGGTTGTATGGGAATAACGGCTGTTTGTAATGCTGAGCTTTCTTTCATTTTGTTTTTTGACACTATTGGTGTGTGAATATCTTACTGGTTTTTAGCTTTCTGTCATTGTGTGTGATTCACTTTGCATGTGACTGTTTTTCCATATGTTCATTTTTTAAAGGTGTGTTTTGTTTTTAATTATGTTACTGTGTATGGGTATGTACTCCTTAGTGCCCACGGAGACCCCTAGAACTGGGGTGCAGGTGTCTGTGGGCTCTTTAAATATAGAAGCTGGAAACTGGATGTGAGGCCTATGCAAGAGCACTCCATACTCAACCTCTGACTCCATCGGCTCTCTGCTCAGCAGGGTGCATGCTCTGGTTCCCTCCGGCCTCCATCTGTACCTCTACAGATGATCACTCTGACTTCTTTTCCAGTCCCTACCTTAGTGCTTGATGAGGCACTGGGAGGTCTTTGTCTGATGGTGAGAGCAATCAAAGAGAGGTCAGAGGTCAGGGTGGGTCTTCCATAGACATGGTGATATCAGCAGATACTTCTTCATTGCTTCCCACCTTGCAAACACCTGTGTCTTCCTTACGGCAAGCTCATTTGAGCAGGAATATCATTCCATTGTAGAGGGGGTAAACTGAGGCCTGCCTAGTCTGTGTGCCTAGGAGAAGCTGAGCTGGCACCTGCCCTGGCACTAGGGCTCCAGGGCTGTGATTGCCTTTTGATGCTTGTGATGCCTCGGGCAATGGGGGCATCTGTGTGGTGGGCAGGGCTCGGAGGCGCATCTGGCAGCCTTCATTTCCTCTGTTGCTGTGGGCCAGGCTGTGGCTTCTCCTATGCCGCAGGGACAGTGGAGAGTCCCTGGTGAGCACTGGCTTTGTGTTTGGCCCCTCCAACCCTTCTTGGACTGTTCCCCCCTCCCCTGTAAGGACAGAGTTCATCAGAAACCAATTCTTCCCTGTCACACGGACTCAGTTCCAGATGTCAGACTTGTATAATCCCCTCTGTCTTATGAATGTATGATGTATGTGTGCGTGTGTGTCTGTGTGTCTGTGTGTCTCTCTGTCTGTCTGTCTGTTTTTACTGTGGTGTTGGGGGTGGAACTGAGGGCTCATGAGTGCAGGGCAGGGAGGCTTCCTCTTCTGACTCATGCCCCAGCCCATGCCCATTTGAAAGGTGGGAATCTCCAAGGACACCATGGCAACCATGGCAACCATGACAAGATTGAGTTAGCTGCAAACCCGTGCCCTGCTCCAGTGAGATCTTCATCACAGCCCTGCCACGCCTGGTTACATTCACCCTGAGAAGATGAAACACTCTTCAGGGGAGAAGGACCACTGTGAGCCTCCCAGAGAGGGAGTGTGGAGTCCTGGGTAGTGGGAGCCGTACCCGGAGCAGATCAGGGACTCTGGGCCATCCACTTAGTTCTCACCACAGGGGGATTGTGGGGTACTCTTGAGTGTTATTAAGTACTCAGTGGTCCTAGGCTGCTTGCCTAGTGAGCACAAGACCTCAGGTTTCATCCCTGGTGTTGTAGATAGTAATTATCATCATGAGTATTTCAGCTATCACCTGAAGCAGGATATAAAGTAAAAGGGGGACTTCCCTTTTCCAGCCCAACACCTTGTCAGATGAACCATTGTAAAGACTTGGGGACTCTTCCAGAACTTTCTCTAAGCCTCCAGCATGTGTATATCTGCCTGCAGACACACGAGCAAACAGTCACACTACAGTAATCCTGCTTGCCGTGGGCAACACAGAGCCCAGCGCCTGGGTCATCTCCAGCCCTGACAACCCTGTGGGGTAGTTGGTGAGACTGAACCAACTTTGCAGATGAGGAAAACAAGGCATCATGATGCCAGTGGAGGTGTCTCCTGCTGCCAGGAGGCCATGATCTTTACATCTTTCTCTTTACTTTGACAATGAGGCAGGAGCATCTTTCCAAACTGGGTGCTGTCCAGCCTCCTCAGGGCCAACAGGCCGTTGTTTGTTTAAACTCCACTGATGCACACGCAGTTATTACTGGTTTTCTGGGGAGAACCGTTAGGCTTGTGTGGTTTGTAGAGATGACTCTGGCTTTAGGATGGGTAGGAGGGGACGCCACGGCTGTGTCTTTGAGGATGGTGGGGCCCTGGCTTGAGGGACGGGGCTGGGTTGAGGCAGGTTTCATCGGAGGAAGATTCTGGAGTTTTCTCAGGGTTCCGTGCTGTAGCATCTGGCACCCAGAGCCTGGCCTCTGCAAGTATTGGTGCGAGGCTGACCTGTGCAGGGGGTGGGGCAGAGTTAGGGAGATGCTGGGTTAGGCAGGACCTGGTCTATTGGGCTGGGGTATGGCAGGAGATGTGGAAGTCCCCCTGTGGTGGAATTAATCAGGAGTCTGTGGTCAGGCACCTGACCCACGGGAAAGGGCCACCTTCCTTTTGGGACCTCAGTTTACATCCTTCACTGCTTCCCTTTGGCCCTCAAGGACCTATCTCTACCTCATAACTTGCAAGTGTGGAAGAGATGGGGCCTCCCTCAAATAGGTGACTCATGGTGACTGGGCAGATGCCACACCCCTACTCCAGGAAAGCTTGAGGTCTGGGTCTAAGCTCCAGGAGAGACACTCTCCAAAGGGAGCCTCAGCCCCACTCTATATGACCCCCCCAATACTGCTAAAGTCCTTGTTGGTGCACTCCCCAGCTACAAGGAGGAGAGAGTGGGCCTGAGGAGCCCTGAGTTCCCACCAGACCCCTCAAGCAGCCCTTTTCCTGCTTGCCCTGTGTGGCTGTTGCCACAACCACCCTCATCTTTTAACTCTTATGCTGTGTGCCTTCAGACAAATTCTTGAACTTCTCTGTGCCTGGGCCTCCCATCAGTGAACTAAGGATGCTGTTAACACCCACATTCTGGGTGCTCATGAGGATTCTGTGTTTTTAAAGAGCTGAGTGGGGCCCAGCTTCTGGAGGGTTTGGACATGGACACCCAGTGGTTTCTGTAACATAACCCTTTCAGTGGCTAAGCAGGGTGCAGCTTTGTATGGCTGTGCTCTGTCTTCTATTTACCTTGCAAATGTTTCCAGAACAGCTGGTAACGGTCTTTCTATTGTGGGTGCTATTCAGGGTGGGAGCCTGGCATCTAAGAACCTTGGTCCGGAGCCTCCTCATAGACAACAGTTCCTAAGTCCACTTGGTCTAGTTACCATCCTCAAAGGCCGGGACAGGCCCTCCAAGTGTTCCTCTCATCCATTCCCTGTGGTCCTGTGCTGTAGACCCGTTCACAGAGATTCCCCACTGCAGCCTGCCGCAGCCTGCTACAGCCTGCCGCAGCCTGCCGGGTTCTTAGAAATCTCCACTCACATGGAACTGCAGAAAAGAATTCCAGGAGGAGTCAGTATAGAGCAGAGTTGAATTTATTAAGAAGATAATTTAGGGGAGCTGGAGAAATGGCTCAGTGGTTAAAAGCACTGGCTGTTCTTCCAGTGGACCTGGGTTCAATTCCCAGTACCCATATGGCAGCTCACAACTTCCTGGAACTCCAGTTCCAGGGGATCCGATACCCTCATACAGACATATGTGTAGGCAAAACACTGATGTACATAAAAAATATCATTTAAAAGACAAAAGGAAAGAAAAGAGTGTCAGTAGACTGCTCATCTTGCATGCGTAGGCCAGGATGAGGTGGTGCACACCTGTGCTCTCAGCGCTTGGGGTGAGTAGGCAGCAGGATCAGGTGGTTATCTTCTACCATGAGTAAGTTCAGGGTCAGCCTGGGCTATGTGAGACCCTGTCTGGGAAAGATCAGGTGAAGAAGCAACTGTGGAAGGTCCTCATGCCAGCGTCTGATTTCACCATGTGCGACCCCTCATGTGTACACAGAAACATGCATACTTCTCAAGTGTGCGCACACACACATACACACATAGACAGGCACACAGAGATATGAATATAGATTTGAACTTGAGGCTTAATAGAAAGAGAGGCGCATATGAAAGGGGCCAGACACCCAGATGCTGGTGGGACTTCTGAAGCCCCTGGTCTCTTCCCTGTAGCTGTGGATAGGATTTTGGAGGCTTTTGGAATTACCCTGCTCATTACATTTCTAAAGGATCCTGCTTCCTTTGTCTCCCCTGTATTTTGCCTGCTCCTTGCCCCTTTATTTCTAAGATAAGGTCTTGCCTAGTTGGCCTTGAACTCACTGTGTAGACTAGACTATCTTTGAACTCACAGAGATCTGCCTGTCTCTGCCTCCTGGCATTAAAGGCATGTGCCACTGTGCCTGGCTTCCTTGTTCTCTTTATTTTATTTTTTTGTTTAAGATTTATTTATCTTATATATGTGAGACACACCAGAAGAGGGCATCAGATCCCATTACAGATGGTTGTGAGCCACCATGTGGTTGCTGGGGATTGAACTCAGGACCTCTGGAAGAGCAGTCCATGCTCTTAACCACTGAGCCATTGTCGGGAAAATTTAAAAAGGTCCCACATCAGGGAGGGAGATCTTATGGTTCCAGCGGCCTGAGGGCCTTGGCGGCGGCAGGCCCCAATAACACGAGGAAATCCTTGGTTCCAAAAAGATTTATTGTCATGACGGATAATAGATGGATCTAGGCGTGCCCCCAAAAACTCAGGGCAGTCCCGAGTTATATAGGGAGGGAGAAAGGGGGAGGATTGGGGGAGGATCTGGGGGAGGAATGTTTAATTTGCTCTGCCCTCTGGCCTTCATTAGTATGTAAATCTCTAGGGCCTGAGGCCTATAGCCTGGCCTATGTGACTCTATGGAGGTGTGACTGTTTTTCAGGATCCTAGATGATGGGAGGGACCGAACTCCTGCCGGTTCTCACGCAGAATTCCACGGAGAATCTCGGGGTTCTAAGTACCTGCTCAACCATGACCCAGGATACCCTTATGCAGTCCCACAAGCCATCTCTCCAGCCCTCTTGTTCTCTTTAAAAGAAAAGATTTATTACTTATGATGCTGGAAGAGGGCTCTGGATCCCTCCGTCTCAGTGTTTCAGACATTTGCCAGATGCCAGGCTTGTCACGTGGGTGCAGGGATCTGAACCTGTCTTAACCAGGAGGCTTCTTTCTAGCCCATTTCCCTCCTGGATGAGATCCTAGGGTGATTCTGGCACCCTGGGGAGGATTACAGAGTGATGGTGAAACCACGGGCTAAGCGGGTGGAACAAGGGCCTCCGGCTCTAAACGAGGATGGAGATGCCTAGAAAGAGGCAGGTTTAGGTGGAAAAGGAGAAAGGTCACACTCAAAGGTCATGTAATCTTGGGCCTTTGCCATGGTTTGTTGCTAGTTATGTATTTATTTGTTATTATGTGTGCTTGATATGTGTGTGTGCACACACATGTCAATAGCATGTGGAGAAGTCAGAATTCAACTTTGGGGGTTGGATCCTTCTTCACTGTGGTTGCCAGGCTTCACAGGGGCTTTACTGAGCTATCTAGCTGGTCCAACTTTGGTCCTTATTTGAAATACCCCTGTATAGAAGGAAAGTTACCAACATTGGCAGAGTCCGCTGCTTGTGTTGGAACTACGGACTCTTGGCTGGAGGGAGACTTGCATAGTGTGGCTGAGGGTATCTTTACTCTCCCACAATCCCTTGGTGTCCTATGTTTCTGACTGCCCTCAGTGTGAGGGCACTGAGGAGTGGCTGCAGCCTCCCCTGGGCTGCCCCCTGACCTAGCTGCCTTTTCAGACAACTGGTGTCTGCATGGCAAACATTAACCACAGATCTCTGCCACTGACAGATCCTACCCCCGCACCCCACAAGCCAGCATTGCAGCCATGGTCCAGGTGCCCCGGCTTCGCCGTAAAGGCCCCACTTTACCCTTCTGTGTATTGGGGAGGTGCATGCTTCCCTTGGTTAGGGTAAGATCTCAAGCCCATGGTCTGTATCCTCAAAAGACGCACACATGTCTTCCAGGTCTAGCTCTCCCTCTGCAGGCACATCTGCCGGGAGCCCATTCTTGATCCTCTCCAGCGACAGGGGACACACCATGTACAGCTGTGTTAATTCTAGAGAAAGCTCTTGCAGATAATTCTTTGTATCTTGTAAATAGGTTTTATTTTAAAATCTGTTTTTATATTTTGTATTGTTTCTCAAAGTCCTTCTGGAGTGGCTAGTCAAGGACTCGATATCCGGGAACTATATGGCTGCACCGAGGTTGAGTGGGTGGACTGGGCTGCAGGGAAACCCGTCTGTCGACAGACCTCTCAGGACACCGAGTTTGTCAGTGCTGATGGGCACTGTGACTTGGAGGGATGGTTGCTATGGAAACAGGCCTTTCCTGAATGCCCACTGCTGGCCTGGCCCTCAGGGATATCTAGTGATCCCTCGGGCCAATGGGCAGGTGTCCACAGCCCACGTTCTCTGAGTCTGGGTGTCAGCCTGAGCCACACCCAGTATGCACCTCTGTACCTCTGAGGGTATGGGACTGACTGCTGCACCCAGGTCCCCATGGGTAGGAGCCACCCAGGTCCCCATGGGTAGGAGCCACAGAGCTCGGTACCGAGTACAACTGAGGAGACTTGTTCCGGTCAGGGTTCTTTGAGGAGATCTAGACTAGTGCCAAGGCCTCCTGCAGCCCAAAAGAGTGGTCAGTTCTGCCACCCCCTCCTGGTGGCACATCCAGAACACATGCCAGTGACTGCTGGTGTGCAGGGTGACTCCTGCTGTGGCCCCATTTGGCCATGTCATAGCTCTGTCACATAAGGGGAAGACATAGTATAGGGGACGATGTCCACACCAGTGCAGACCAGATAGTTGACACCAGAGCTGGGGAATTGGGTTCCAGAGCCTTCCAAACCACTGTGGCCACCCACCTTCTTCTCAATCCCAAGATCTTTGGAGAGGTCAAAGGGCATTTTGTCAGGTGGGGGTCTGCTCCTCTGTGTGTGAGCTCTAACGGTCTTCATGTTCCCATCCCCACAGTCTCTGCCGATGTGGATGCTGAGGCCCAGAGAAAGGGGGCAGCTCGCCTAGGGACGCAGAGCAGGAGAGGTGGAGCAGAGTCTTTAGGCCAAGACCCCGGATACTACAGCTGGTGTCTGTCTGTGCCAAGCCCCCAGACTGCTCCCCAGATCCACTGGGGTAGCCCTGCTACCTATCAGGTGAGTGGAGATGAGAGAGGGGAGCCCCCAGCCCAGCTTCCTGGGTTGGGCACAGATGTGAAGGGTAGCCCGCCTCGGGTGCCATGGGTCCTTCCACTTGCCCCTCTGTGTGTCCGGGTCCCGGGATCTCTCAGACTTTCTCTCCCTGTTCATCATTCATCTGGTTGTTTATTAAGCACCTGTTGTATACCTCACTGTGTATCATTTGGTTGTTTATTAAGCACCTGTTGCATACCTCACTGTGTACCAGTGTGCAATTCAGGAATTAAAAGAAGAGGGGCTTACATTTAACCAAGGGAGTACAGTAGTCTGGGTGCTCATGAAAGGATCTGGGGACCCCTCCGAAAGGAGGATGTGACGTGAAACATTTTTGTTGCTCGCCCTTCCTTCCTTCCTTCCTTCCTTCCTTCCTTCCTTCCTTCCTTCCT